>NC_069101.1:9098334-9698334 GCF_947172395.1 Bicyclus anynana
AACCCATAGCCATTCACGTTTGAATCCGGCCTATTAACCGTAAAGCCATTGAAACTTTTAAAAAAGCCTAGTAAAAGTAAGATCGTATTATTATTATTTTCCATAGCGCCATTTTGTTTTACTTAGTTTTCAAGTTTTCACTAAGTTTGCTTAACTTTCTGGTTCCTTGCTAGTTTCTTCCGGCTAACGACCATCCCAAGTTGACCGCATTTTCCGGTCTATAGACCCTTGAGGAGTATTCACTAACCAACCAACCCAATTCTCGGAAGTGGAGGAACTATGTTTTCATTTATAAAGTGTTACTTTCTTCATCATCATGACCCTTATAGTTAGATGGGAGACTTAAAAAGCTTGAGCTATGTTAAGAGTATCTCTGCATGATCGAATCAGAAATGAGGATCCGCAGAATAGCCAAAGCTACCGACATAGCTCAACGAGTTGCTGAAGTGGCAATGGGCGGGGCACATAGTTCGAAGAGCCAATGGACGTTGTGGTCCTAAAGTGCTGGAATGGCGACCCCGCACTAATAAGCTAGACTGATGACATCAAGTGAGTCGCAGGGATTCGCTCGATGCAGGTGGCTCAGTATCGTGATGTTTGGAAGTCCCTACAAAAGGCCTATGTCCTGCAGTGGACGTCCATCGGCTGATATGATGATGATGATGATGATGAAAGCTTACTATCAGATAAACTGGGAATAGATAAATACCAGGAA
Organism: Bicyclus anynana; assembly: GCF_947172395.1. Classification (NCBI taxonomy): domain Eukaryota; kingdom Metazoa; phylum Arthropoda; class Insecta; order Lepidoptera; family Nymphalidae; genus Bicyclus; species Bicyclus anynana. Next base: position 9,099,050 of record NC_069101.1, read on the forward strand.
CGAAGGCACGAGGGTGTAACACCCCCTTCCCACTGGCTGATTTGGACTCCCTAACTATTTAAGCTAAGCATTTAATAGCCTACCCCCGACTTGAACTCAGGACCTCGTGATCCGACTACAGATTACTTTGCATTTAGCTACAAATATTTGATCTCTAGCAGGGTAGCTACCCCTTCCTTCCACCTCTAAGCGATACTTTGCAATCACTTATATTTGTTGTCTTTAGAGAGCCTTGAAAATTAAGTCACGGACGAATGAATTATAGTCATTATTGCATGTTAATCATCAATCATCATCAAATACATAAAAAATAAAATATAACTGTGTTTTCCTAAGTATAATAAGCTTTTTTTTATATCTATCAGTCTGACTTTCTGTTTGTCTGGACTAACTTTTGGAATGGCTGAATCGATTTAAAAAAACTTTTACTGGAAGATAGAGAACGTCATGGGGCATATAAGCTACTTTTTATTTCGAATACAATACCCGCGGGAATGTGAAAAATGATTTTCACGTGGACGAAGTCGCATGTAATCAAATACAGTTAATAGGAAGTATTAAACATATTAAGCCCTCATACGCACGAGAGCTTTTTTAATAGACGTTAAAAAAGCGTTCAAATACAACAAATGCATTACCAAGTATATATTCACACGACAACGTTTTTAAAACACGACGATTTTTATCATTCGTATTTTCAATTTTGGGCGTTGGAAATAGACCTTAATTTAACTTCATACTATATTTGAACGCCTTTTTAACGTCCGTTAAAAAATTCTCGTGCGAATGAGGGCTAAGCACCTAATACACTGCATAGTATTAAGATTTTGGTTAGTATGAATGTATGGAATAAATAAATCTTCACAAATCTCCTCGGATTCACATCTGGCTCTGTGGAAATATCATTTCGTAGGATTTATAGGATAAAATATTATTATAGGTGACGTGACGAGCAGACTTACTTCGCTTCGATCGTTTTTAGGGTTCCGTAGAGCATAAATAACCTCGTAGTTGTAATAGCATACCCGAGAGATAAGTTTGCTTACTTATTACTATTCAAGGTGATTTGTTTCATTTAATAATATTGGTGGGGAGGTAAAAATAACCACTTAACAGATCTAAAGGTGCAAAGAGCAACCACAGATCATCAAAAAATAATTCACAGATCATTGATAGTGTTTTAAAACCATACCGAGATCTAGCTGAGCTGTGATAGCCCAGTGGATATGACCTCTGCCTCCGATTTCAGAGGATGTGCGTTCGAATCCAGTCCGGGGCATGCACCTCCAACTTTTCAGTTGTGTGCAATTTAAGAAATTAAATATCACGTGTCTCAAAACGGTGAAGGAAAATATCGTGAGGAAACCTGCATACCAGAGAATTTTCTTAATTCTCTGCGTAAGTGAAGTCTGCCAAACCGCATTGGACTAGCGTGGTGGACTATTGGCCTAACCCCTCGCATTCTAAAAGGAGACTCGAGCTCACCAGTTAGCCGAATATGGGTTGATGGTGACCGAGATCTAATCAAATGGACACAAATATTTTCATCTATACCAGTCCAGCCCTTTTTTATCTAATGACAACCTAATCCTTGACTGCGATAATAAGTGACCATACAGTCTGGCATCGTGCTGGGCTTACTTGGAAAAAGTTTTTTGCACTCACTTACTACAAGTTAATTCTTCCCATACTTCTCACTATTTCTACGCGGCATCGTACCGGTACGCTAAATCACTTTGCGGAACGTCGTTGCTGGAAGGGTGGTAACTAGCCAAGCCTAAACAAACTATCCTAAGTGATTTGCTTAGAATGTTTTTGGTCAATTGACTTTTGTTTATAGATATAGATGTAGATTATCGTTCCCTTTGTCTCCAACTTTTCGGTCGTATTAGTTTGGGACAATCCAAGGAATTAGATTTGTCCTTGCTATTTGTTTATCTTAAGCAATTGTTTTATCTTTCTTCTCATTTTCTTCATGTTTCTCTCGTTATATTTTATTGTCTTATATCTTACTAGCGGACGTCCGCGACTTCGTCCGCGTGGAATTTAGTTTTTCACAAATCCCTCGGGAACCATGGATTTTTGAGGTTTAACATGAGGTTTAATAGATTGTGAAGAGTATTCAAGGAAGTAAAGAGCCGCGATAGCCCAGTGGATATGACATCTGCTTCCGATTCCGGGTGTGGGTTCGAATCCGGTCCGGAGAATGCACCTCCAACTTTTCAGTTGTGTGCATTTTAAGAAATTAGATATCACGTGTCTCAAACAGTGAAGGAAAACATCGTGAGTAAACCTGCATACCAGAGAATTTTCTTAATTCTCTGCGTGTGTGAAGTCTGCCTATCCGCATTGGGCTAGCGTGTTGGAATATTGGCCTAACCCTTCTCATTCTGAGAGGAGACTCGAGCTCAACAGTGAGCCGAATATGGGTTGATAACGACGGACGATACAAGAAAGACCTCCTCCAACATGAGTCATGTTCAAGGACGTCTGCTAGTTGTTGGATAGACTATTAAATAATACAAAAATTCTTATAGAATTGGTAATGTTGTTTTCAAAGTGCAAGAACTACTTGGAAACTTTTATACAACGTGAGAAAACTCGGAACTGCAAATCAATCTTGAAAACAACTGCTACAGAAACTTAAAAGTTTCTCCAATTGCAGTGCAGTGAAATTAGTTCCAATTTGTGTCAAGGAAATTTTTAAAAAGAACTTTAATTCAAATGCGGTATCACGGGATAATGTTTTTCTTAATATTTTGTTACGGCAACTTTTTACTTTATTAGAAGAAAGAATAAAAATGACCTCCTTTATTTACCAGTAAAGACCTCCCATTTAAATCGATCCAGTTATTCTAAACATAAGCCCGGACAAACAGAAAGGCAGACAGACACAAGTTTTAAAAAAGCTTGACTATGTTTTTGTATTGTGTAAATAGCTACTGAAAGGCTCTTTTTTAGCTTCACGTATAATTTTAAATACACTATCATGACGACCCCTATCCAGGAGACCCTTGCATCCAACCAACAAGTGCCTCGCTGTTCCTATTGCCTCACCACAAGTATAGCAAGTTTTTTCAGTGGCTTTTTATTTTTTTATATACCGAAAAATAACACGTGAAATTGTTATCAGTATGTTCAGTTCTATTTAGTAGTAGAACTGAACATACTGATGAGCCGTGATAGCCCAGTTGATATGACCTCTGCCTCCGATTCCGGAGGGTGTGGCATCGAATCCGGTCCGGGGCATGCACCTCCAACTTTTCAATTGAGCGCATTTTAAGAAATTAAATATCACATGTCTCAAACGGAAAAAACATCCTGAGGAAACCTGCATACCAGATAATTTTCTTAATTCTCTGCGTTCATTAAGTCTGCCAATCCGCATTGGGCCAGCGTGGTGGACTATTGACCTAACCCCTCTCACTTTGAGAGGAGACTCGTTCAGCGTTCAGTTCACAATATATCGACAGATACAATATCGCGAGTGAGATTATAAACTAACGTATTTTACAATATAACCGTGACATATACATATATTGACGATATATAGAATACAAAGTATATAAAGATACCTACTGTAATTCATTTCGATCACCAATACTCGTATAATGAGAATCGTTCTACTTACTTAGTCATCTAATTTATCGTGGCCAATAAATGTGATTAGACGTCCCTTCAGGGCAACGTCGATGTGCGGAGGCGATTAATCAATCAACGTTTTATTCCTGTGATGGCTATATGAAAACGGCGTTACATTAACGGAAATTGCTTGGGTTATATTACATTGTTATGTTTTTCATTAATATTTTGTTATATTGAATAATGGATTGTATTATGATTGAATAATGTGTTTACTTTGGTAGATATAAAAAGGTCGCTAAACAATAACACTGCCTTGCGCATTTCTGAGGTAAGAGACAAGCATACTATTTTAAATATAAGATTTTTAAGTGTTTAATAGATTAGACAGAAAATCAAGGCCATGAAGGTTAGATTTAAGAATTTATTTCTTATTTTAAAATTAAAAAAGATTCGTTTGTTTTTCTAAGGTTTATACGTGGTATCATTATAGATGGGGTTCGCCGGTACGGAGGTAACTATCCGAAGAAAAGTAGGTACCGCTATTCTGTATCTTAAACAATTTGTTTATAGCCTGATAGAGCAAGTCTTTAATTCGACTTTATCTAACACCATATTAAAGATGAAGTGAGATAAAGACGATTTCTAAATCATTGCCGCTGTCGAGTTATAGAACCATCTTTACGAATGGCGCAACCGACTTGAACCAAAGTAATATAAAATTCTACATAGAGCCGGTCTGGGAATCGAATCCAGGACCTCTCTGTTGAAAACCAAAGCATTGTGCATCACAGTCATAAAATTTCAGGATCTTTACGAATTCAGATTAATTAATTATACAGATTAGCCGAAGATACTCGTAAATGTAATTCAGGCTTAACCACGACCCGATTTTACGACTGAAGTTGTCTGAAAAAGCTGTTTACAAATATTTTGATGAGACGCCATTTCATTTTAATATTCCTTAGGTATTTGAGGGTATATTGATTTATGAGTGTTATAAATGGAATCAGACGACCGTGGGAACCTCATTTCTTCGGGAGCAGTTAATCAATCAATTTATTTGATGGCTCTATAAATACTTACTCGTTCATTTGACGACTTAGAAGTACTTTGGTATTTTTCTAAGTTTCTAAGTATTTAAATGCTTCGTTAGTAGTTGTTAGTGTTTGTTGCTTAGAGCCATGGGCGTGGACTTTATAGATGCAAAAAATCACTGCGTATCCTGAGGACTCATTACGAAACTTTAATGGAGAAGGAGTTTTCTATTTTGTAAAATTTGCATGTCTTTTTTTTGTCATATGCATGACCATAAAAAGCCGTGATAGCCCAGTGAATATGACCTCTGCCTCCGATTCTAGACGGTGTGGGTTCAAATCCGGTCCAGGGCATGCACCTCCAACTTTTCAGTTGTGTGCATTTTAAGAAATTAAGTAACACGCGTCTCAAACGGTGAAGGAAAAACATCGTGAGGAAACCTGCATACCAGACAATTTTCTAAATTATCTGTGTGTGTGAAGTCTGCCAATCCGCATTGGGCCAGCGTGGTGGACTATTGGCCTAACCCCTCTCATTTTGAGAGGAGACGCGAGCTCAGCAGTGAGCCGAGTATGGATTGAGAATGATGATGATGATGCACGACCATGAGGTCTTGCTTTCGTGTTCTGTGTCGGGCTATGAAAGACTTAGCTTTACTTTAGACGGAGAAATTTTCAGTAAAATTTCTCCGTCTAAAATTGGAAGCTCGGTGGTGTGATACCCCCAGTACCTAAAGGAATGTACTCCCCTTAAGCCATTGGGTTTGGTTCTTATCATCTGATAGTGATTCATCATCATCAAACCATTATCGGCTCATTGCTAAGTTCGAGTCTCTCTCAGAATGAAAGGGGCCAATAGTCCACCACGCTGGCCCAATGCGGATTGGCAGACTAAACACACGCAGAGAATTAAGAAAATTCTCTGGTATGCAGGTTTCCTCGCGATGTTTTTCCTTAGTAAGGATAGTGATTACAACAGTAAAATTAAAATGCCATAAAAAACAACACTTGTAAAATGTAGCAATTCTCGCAATCAGTTATCGTACCGCAAAAAGTTGTGAGATCCATGTAATAGAGATAATGAAAATTATTTTATTTTATCGCAGTAGTCTGTTACTTTCTGTAGTAGCATCGATATGATACGAGCATGTCTTACAAACTAACAAATATAAAAAACAATACTACAATAATAAACAAAACCGAAAAATGATTTCGTTATCTGAGAAATTTTTTGATCGGACCCAAAATTTAAATAATTTCCTCCTATTGTTTCTCATACGCTATTAGGGTGGAAAATCCTTAATTTACATAACAAGAAGACCTTTATGGCTTTATCATAAAAAGCTCTCATACATAAATTCCATACAAAATATACTGATAGAAGGATGAATATGAATTTGTGTGTATTTTGACTCTCTTGGTTTAGCGGAGTGTGTAGGCGAATATTCCAGGTTAATTTTAGTCCAGCCAGTCTAAATTGGAATAAAAATAATCTATACAAATATTATAAACCTGAAGACTTTGAACTATAAGCCGTTTTTAGTAACATAAAAGCCAGATATACTCCCAGTTTGACGGCTTCCGTGGCGCAATGATGCGCGGTGGATTTATAAGACGGAAGTCCTGGGTTCGATCCCCGGCTGGGACGATTGAGGTTTTCTTAATTGGTCAAGGTTTGGCTGGTGGGAGGCTTCGGCCATGCAAACCACCACACTACCGGCAAAGACGTACCGCTAAGCGATTTAGCGTTCTGGTACGATGCCGTGTAGAAACCGAAAGGAGTGTGGATTTCCATCCTCCTCCTAACAAGTTAGATTCCATCTTAGATTGCATCATCACTTACCATCAGGTGAGATTGTAGTCAAGTGCTAAGTTGTAAAGAAAAAAAAAAGTTGATACGTCTTCACATCTGACCGATTTAGAAATAAAAAAATGTAACACTACACAGTGAAGGAGGTCAGCGCCAGTTTTTGGCAAGACGCCAAGTTTCTTAGAGTACTCAATCCAACGAAATTATGCGGATTCATGAACGTAGCTCGAACTTTTTTTTTTTATAATAATAGTTATGATGTTTTTGATGATTTTCGCTTGTCTACGCACTACTTTATAACTGGAGAGCTCTTTGGATATTGGTCGACATTGACGGATACGTTTGAAACCACCTTTTTTAAGCCAAACTGAAATTTTTTCTGGTATCTACTTCTTCTATATTGCCCTAACAAAGGGCATTTAAATTTTTAAGTAAATAAATTCAAATAAATTTGAAACTTATATAACTAGCTCTGAATTGAATATTTATATTTTGATTCGCAAAATAGGTTTTATATGCATCTGACAAAGTCAAAAACACGTTTGAATAATGTGGCTAACGCTTACCTATACAAACCTACTTACCTACCCAAAAATGTCGAATAGCTCTCGGACTGGATGGATTAGTATATCACTAGTGAGTGAATAGGCATCTTTTAAGTAATCTCGTTTCAACAAAGGCTGCATCATCACGTATTATTAATGATTGCATCCAAGTGCTAGGCTTAAATAAATAATTTATAGTTTTTTCTAGCTAGTTTTTTTTTATTCCTTATAAGTTAGCCCTTAACTGCAATCTCACCTGATGATAAGTGATGATGCAATTTAAGATGGAAGCGGGATAACTTGTTAGACGTAGGATGAAAATTCACACCCATTTCGGTTTCCACCTTCTTCGGTTCGGAAAGCTAAATCGCTTGGCGGTACGTCTTTACTGGAAGGGTGGTAACTAGCCACGGCCGAAGCCAGACCTGGACCAATTCAGAAAAACCTCAGTCAGCCCAGCCGGGGATCGAACCCAGGACCTCCGTCTTGTAAATCCACCGCATATACCACTGTGCCACGAAAACCGTCATACTCAAGTGGACTGTGAACAAACTGCTGCGTATATTTAGATCATAGTTTCGATACCTGGGTCGGATTTTTAACTTAAAAAAATAGCGGGTAATTTAATTTCTATTCTCATATTAAATTTTGGTAAGTTTCCATATAAAAATATTCAAATATTAATATTTTTTGTTTCAGGTAACGTCCCAATCACTATTTTTTAAGGAAAAATTTGTTTCGGTACGGCAGCTACGCGACTGAAACCGAAGGGCGTCTGCTAGTAAGTATAGAACATATTAATAAGTAACATTTATATAATAATAATAATAATAATAAATGATTTATTTAGCTGAGTACACAAACAATTTACTCAAATATAAAAAAAGGGAGAAAAAAACACAAAAACATAAGACTAAATTAAAATTAAACAAAAATTTTTAGAAAGAGACTACACACCTTGAATGGTGACTTTGCAAAGCTTGGTTCCCTGGTGTGCGGTCTCTCCTAATTGTTATTAATCTAACTTATATACTACTAATTACAATATTACATCAGCTAAAAAAGGTTGCTGCCTCAGCATAATGCTACAGTGTTTGCTGCAGCGCTGGTATTCTGGCGCAACCTCAGGTGGCGTCACGACTCGATGGGACAACGGTTGGATATCGAAATGATTAAAATCATAAACATTATATAAAATATCTAATAATACTACATACAAATGCAATTTATAAAATAAAAAACGATAACCTAAAAATAAATTTTATCAATTTTATGTTTGATCTATTGTCTCAAAACACTTAAAATACACGAGAAAGTTACGTTGTTTGGACTGTTTGGTAAAACTTTGTGCAATAAATCAAGTTCTAAGAAAAGAAAAATTGCCTCGCACGGTGGTTTAGAAGGTTTTCTTTATATTGGTTTTTGTTGGAGAAAACACTTTGTTTTTTGGTAACAAAAATACTGATTGGTAAATAAAGTAGATACCAAATTTTAAGGTATCTTGGTTATAATTATAATATTTGTGTCTATATTTAAAAAATATAGTTATTGAATTGTTTCTGGAAGTTGGAACTATTACTTACTGGCTCTACCTACAGGTACTATTACTTATGCCTTGCAATAAGGTAATGTTATGTAGGGTAATGTGTTTCTAGCAGATGAGCTATAATAATATTATGTTCATTTGACATGAAAATACAATAAAAAGATTACAATTTTTGCAATCAAGTTATCGTTTGGTTAATGAATAAGTTTATTAATTACTAGCTGACGCCGCGCGGTTTCACCCGCGTGGTTCTCCTTCCCGTAGGATGAGGATATGGGGATAATATATAGCCTATAGCCTTTCTCAATAAATGGGCTATCTAACACTGAAAGAATTTTTAAAATCGGACCAGTAGGACTTGAAATTAGCGCGTTCAACCAAACAAACAAACTCTTCAGCTTTATAATAATATTAGTATAGGTTTACGATAAAGAGAAAAAACCTTCCATCAACGACGCTTGTCAAAATGTATAGAAATTATCATCTTGGACGATAATTTACGTTATATAATATACGTTGGCATTAGCAACTTTAACAAAATATGAAGCTAATTAGCTTTCAATTTATTTTAGTTATTGCTCAGTATCCTATTGATTCACATTATTAGCAATCATCGCCAAACAAAAGAGATTTAATCAAACAAAGCACTGCAAAAGAACACTGCAGCTACGAATATAAACAAAAAACCGAAACCAGAGAGAGCTCCTTTATAAAGAATTCTCATCGCGTCGGAGTAAAACTGGCACAACGAACGACAGTACCGCACTAGAATAGTTCCGACCCCGGGGACCCTGTTCGTAAATCGTACTTTAGTATCGGCATGGGCGTTTTTCTAATACGTCCCCTTGTTCCTGGGGACAATAATCCCCGGAAATTGAATGCTTGTTTATAAAGAATTCTCATGGCAGCGCAGTAAAACTAGCTTAACAAACGACAGTTTTAGGCCAGCGCAGAATTGACCCTTTGGGATTTGTTTGTTGATCGCACTTTAGTATCAGCACGGGAGAATTTTCTAAGACGAGCCTTTGTTTCTGGGGGCAATAATCCCCGGAAATTGAATGCTTGTTTATAAAGAATTCTCATGGCAGCGCAGTAAAACTAGCTTAACAAACGACAGTTTTAGGCCAGCGCAGAATGGACCCTTGGGATTTATATTTGTTGATCGCACTTTAGTATCGGCATGGGCGTTTTTCTAAGACGTCCCCTTGTTCCTCGGGACAATAATCCTCGGAAATTGAATGCTTGTTTATAAAGAATTCTCATTAGCGCAGCGCAATAAAACTCGCATAACAAACGACAGTTTTAGGCCAGCGCAGAATTGACCCAAAGGATTCCCGTTTGTGGTATTTTAGTAACGCATTCCCTTGTCCTTGGGGATAATAATTCCCAGAAACTGAATGCTTGTGTATAAAGAATTCGCATGGTAACTCAGAACAACTAGTTTAAGAAACATCAGTTTAAATTTACGTTTGTTGGTCAATTCTGTGCAAGTGCATTCCCTTGTTCTATTTTATATTTTTAAAGAAGTCATATAACATTACAGTAAAACTTGTTTGATCAACAACAATTTTAGGCCAGGACATAATTGACCTAAGAAATAATTAACGTTTGTTGATCGCGTTTTGTTATATGCCCCGAAATTCTTGTATTACGTATTCTCTTGTTCCTGGGGACAATAATCTCTAGAAATTAAATGCTTGTTTATGAAAAATTCTCATGGCAATGCCGTATATCAAGTTTATCAAACAACAGTTTTAGGCCAGTGTAGAACTGTCCCTAGTGATCGCACTTTAGTAGAGGCATCATTTTAATGCATTCCTTTGTTCTTGGGGACAATAATCTATAAAGAACTAGGAGACACTCCTCGTTGTCTACCACGTAGTTCCCGTTCTTATATGAAAACGAGGATAAAATATTAAAAGAGAAAGAATTTTTAAAATTGGTCGAGTAGTTTTTATCAAAAAGATTGTTTCTAAAATGTTTCAAATCATACTAAATCGCTCTTGAGAAAAGTAAAGACAAAAATACGGGCAAAAATTTCGTTAAAAAGGATAAACTTAGCATATGTAGGCGTCAGGTAAGACGTTGGCATTACATCTAAAATTAGTTACTAGAAATAATATACAATGTTAGGAATTTATTTTAGAATTTCAACTATCCTGAGTGTTATTCATATTAATTTATTATAAAAGACGGCTAAAACTCACTTGACACAACGTTGGAGTATGCCCGACTAGTTTCGAACTCAAACGCGATCTAATTTGGATCGTACTGCATCGCAAGAACCAGCTTATGACAAATAACTCAGAATGGGTTCAAAACTAGTAGGGCATAGTCAGACGTTGTGTCAAATTAGCAAATAAGCTTAAAATATACGTATACCAAATATTTTAGCGCTATTTTCTGAGTTTCCAAGAGAATTGAAACCAAAAACACTTTACAATCACTTCGTTGAATTTTTAATTATATATTAAATGAGTTAAAAGTTTGATTGTTTTTGTTAAATGGAACGGGGAAAGTTTTCCCTCAGTAATCTAGGGTACATGCTAGTACGTAGTCCTTTAGACACGCAAATGCTTGCACCTCACAGTATCCCTTTGTAAGTTCTGGAGAGGGATATTCCTTTATTACAGAGGATTACTAAATAAGGTCCGTCCTTTGTTCAGTATCTTCGTGGAAAATACTTGATACAGATCTTTTGTATGTGAAGCTATCTTAATCTTATAAAGGAAGACTATGTACAACAATATAGGTAGGTATATTACACTATCATAACTACCTCGTTGGTACAATGAATAGCCTATGTGGCTTCGGATCTTGAGGTCCTGCTAGGCTATTCTGTAACGATATATTTATAACTCGCAATTGCGAGTTTCGAATTCACCTCTCTCTGTTTAACACGATACTATAGAATGAGAAAGATAGCGGCGAATTCGAAACTCGCACTTGTGTGTTATACAAAACATCGTTACAGAATAGCCGTGCTGAGTTAAAATCGAAATATTAAGCTTATCTTTTTCTCAGTAAAACCTCACAGAGTTGAAAAGTTACACTCCCGTGCCTTGAACAACGCTTTAACGTCGGCCTGCCAATTCACTAATTTGGTCTTCAATAACAACCTATTTTTAATAGGTTGCTATTGAAACATCAAATTGACTGAGAAAAATCATCTACCTACTGTATGATATCCACGAAGGGTTGTCAGTAGGCACCGGATGACATTTGTTACATATATTTTCAAATTCGTATATGTATTCGTCAAAGTTAGTGAATTAGCCTGTAACCTGTAGCCATTAACATTTGATAGTAATCGTTACAAATACAAACGTTATCACCCTAAGACCACCAACCCTCATTAGAGCGTGATGGGTCTAAGCTCCATATCCCATCAGCTATTATAAGGGAGGCTATGTAGTGGGATGTTAGGCTTATAATGTTGATACTGACATATCTACCATCATAAACACGTAGCAACTTATACGCAAGTCTTAATAATATTTCTCTCTTTTATTAAGTTTAAGTGCACGTACTAACTTGGTCTAAGTATCAAGATTACCCAAGCGAATTCGAATGTAGGGACGCAGTTTGCAGCATAACTGTGACCTACATAGCTTATTCATTACATTTTAATTTGTGCGGACTTTAGTTTTTATGGCCATTATATTCAACGTACTTATCTCTAAGCTGTTCGTTGCAATTTTTAAAGCCAGTTAATGACTCGTAGATCAGAGTTTAGTTTCATACAACGATATTTCATACTATTAGATATCTTACGTGCCTACAAAATCACCGCAAATTTCGTTTTCACTTGTTCCTGAACACAACTCGACAATGTAGACTTATTAGGTATTAATAAATTACTTTTATTGTTTATTATTTGTTTGCCTCAGTTTCGACGCGTTAGTGCCATATCTATAGATTATAATATCGTTGGTAAATATTGAGAATACGATTACTTTTGGTTGACTTGGTTTAAAAGAAAGAGATCCAGGGATTGTTTGTTTAGATTCTAATCTTTAGAGTCTCAGCTTGAAATTATCGCTGGACATACATAAAAAAAAAAAAAAAAAAAACATACATACAGCCGAACGTAGAACCTTCTCCTTTTTGGAAGTCGGTTAAAAAACTAGGAATTGTATCTTCTAAATTGAATTGGAGGTTTGAATTATTTGTCATTGAAATCAAAATATGTTAGAAATTAATTTAGTAATAAATAAATATAATAATCATGGCCTGTAGCCATGTGTCACGACGATTCTATTTCTACAAACGCTTCGAAAATTTAAAATTGTATGGAAATGACATTGACTATCGACAGGTCACCGTGATCAAATAGTCGATCGGATTTGTCATTCCCAAACATTTTGTTAGTTTTCGAAGCGTTAGCGTTTGTAGAAAGAAAATCGACGTGCCATATGGCTAAGGACCCAGGTATCGTTCATTCGAACAAGTCGCGGACATTAGCTAGTGTAATTCTTGGGCACTGTCAGTGTATTTTAAAACTGTGTTAGAATAGAAACGAATGAAAAAATTATAAAAAATAAACGTTATAAAAATACCATTTTCGTTTAAGATTAGATCTTCAATGTTCATCCACTCTTCACTTTTAATCAAAGAAGGCCTAAAGGTCTTCGCCCACGGTTCTAAAGTTTATGAGGACACTTATCCGTTTTATTTTTACTTACAAGATATTCTTTGACGCCTTTATCGTAAACTTTTTATTTAATACCAGTAAAGGTCTACTTACATTTTCTATAGCGTTTTAAGCAAATCTAAGCTTGGGATAAAATAAATATATCATTATCATTTTTATTCGGCTCACTGTTAAACACGATTCTCCTCTCAGAATGAGCGGAGTTGGGTTAGAGTGGCATATAAGAGCGGATCATCAAAATACATTTAAAAAGGGAGAAAATATTCCTTTTGGTACTTTTTTATTTACATTCAACGTCGTATACCTATTACAACCAATATCATTCCGCCAAAACTAATTTGCTACAAAATATTTTCAAAATAGCGTACGTCCGTGACTCCGTTCGCGTGAAATTGCGTTTATCTCAAATCCCGTGGAAACTATGGATTTTTTTGGAATAAAAAATTCATATTTAAAGGTGCTTTTCCATCAGAGTTGAGCTACCCTTCGTTTCTATATATGCGATTGATATCCACCAATCATATTCATTGGTACACAAGACACATAACTTAGCACTGGTGGAAACGGACTCTACTAAGATATGTTTTTTATATGGAAGGATGCGTGCTACGAATGCGTGCTATGAATGCTTGATGTGGATGCCTGCTATGGACCGTCGCGAGTGAGTAGCTACATAGCTACCCAGAGCAGCAGAGCAGAATACCTACAGTATGTTCGTATTATTTTGTTGCTGTAGGTAGGTATGTCATCGTGCGGCTTCATAGCGTATTTTATTATTGGTGGAAATGGTCACATATTTTCGTAGCGTAGATTTCACATCTTCGCCGCATAGCTGCATAGCACATCTCTGGTGGTAAAGCACCCCTATGTAGCTGTGCGAGGAAAATGCGCCATGAAAATGCGCCGCCGCAGAGTAAAAACGCGGGTATACTGTTGGTACCTCTGCTCTGGACATAGCTATCCACTCACTACGGCCCATAGCAGGCATCCATAGCACGCATTCATAGCACGCATCCTTTCATAAAAAAACATAATATCTTAGTTGAATCCGTTTCCTGCTAAGCTATGTGCACCAATGAATGTAATTGGTGGATATCAAACGCATCTATAGCTACGAAGCGTAGCACATCTCTGGTGGAAAAGCACCCTTAATCCAGGGCATAATCTACGAGTCTGTAACTCTCTTCCAAATTTTAGTCATATCGGTTTTGTAGATGCAGTGATTGTAGGAGTAACAGATAATCTTCGTGCATTTTAAGAAATTAAATATCACTCTCTGTCTGCCTCAAAACTGTGAAGGACATAAACATCGTAAGGAAATCTGCATACCAGAGAATTTTCTTAACTCTTAAATGGGCACGCGTGTTGGACTAATAATTGGCATAACCCCACTCATTCTGAAAGGAAACTTGAGCTCAACAGTGAGCCGAATATGGGTTGATAATAATAATAATTATGATGACAATCACACAAAATTTTATAGTACTAATGAATAGGCTTGCGCATAACTACAATTATGCCTAATAGAAAACAATGACGAAGGCTATCTTTTGCCTATTTAGGTAGGTAACTCTTGTTTTTAAGGTGTGTAAATTATAGATGTCGAAATACAGACACCGGAAAGACATTCAACACTTCAGCTGTACAATAATAATAATAACTAAAACTAAGTTATATCATTCCGTGAATACCATTTAACATTCCATTTCGTAGCAATGCTACGAGTAGCCAGTTGTGGGTGTTTGGGGGGTCGAAAATACCCCGACGATTGTTGTACGTGGCTTTTGTTACGATATTATTAATTACTAGTTACTGTCATTGTAGTTTCTTCCCTCATTTTGAATATTTTAGAATTAATATTAGTGGTTATGATCTCCTGTGGCCTAATTCACTATTTTGGTCTTTATTATCAACTTATTGAAGTGGACAACAAAGTGTCATCTACATATTAAATGATATACACCGTAAGTACCGAATGACATTTGTAATTTGTACCATATGTCGATGACATTTTGTCATTTGATTTGTTTTTGATTTTGATGGGTTGATAATAAAAACCAAAATAGGTAATAGGCCAGCAGATGATCTTATGGTCTTATGTGTGTGAGTGAAAACCCACAACATGGTCTAAGACAATAAAACACCTTCATAAAAAACATGTTTTTTTTTAATAACAGTTCTATTATTTCTTTATTAAATTATGTTTCTCATTTAGTGCACAACCTATATTATTACCCAACTTCGAATTTTCTTTATAAAAAACTTCAAAAAAAATTGGTTCTCTGTGAAGTCGGTTTACTGACGATAGTTGAACGTGACAGAGTCATAAGAAAATACTGATGAATGGTTGCATTTTTCAAAAGAAAATGTTCGTTTTTTCAAAAACACTGTTTAATAATGTTCATAGACCGGAATTTACCTTATATCTTGTAAAAAAAGTTGGCAACTCTAGAGCGACGGAACGAAGCATGACGTCATCTTTTTTTGAGTGTGCAGCCGGCTCCATCAAATTATCGTTGTCACGTCAAAAAGAAGGGTTTCAATTTGAGTGTGTTAATATAACTAACAATCAAAAACCCCAATTCCATCAATTACAGAAAGAAGGAAATTATTTGGGCATTTCCGATGTTCACAACACCGTTGCTTTATTTCAGGTCTCTACATTAAAGAACAATGTCAGCTATGATCCCATGTCCCCAGTGGCGTGCACTGCATAGATCCAAATATTCACTGCTTACCCTAAGGACTCAATACAAACTTATGTTGGACCACATACACAGTTAGACAAGGAATTTTCCAATTTTTACATATAGTGCATACCCTAGTTAAATACCTTGTGCACGCCACTGCATGTCCCATAGTAGTAAGCGACTAGTTACGCTCATATGTACATTATCACGTATATAGACAGCATGGCAGACATTTGGCAACTTGCCAAAACTTCTTACAGTACTCGGTAACGAAATTATGCGGTATCACGCCCCCCCCCCCCCCCCAAGTCCGCCAGCTGCAGACTCGTGGTTTTTTATATCCGCCATCTCTTGGCTTATTCCCCTAATCGTGCACAAGTTTGCTCGGTTTGCGATGATTCCGCTTAATGTCTCGCTTTTAAGCGAAATGGGAATGTCCCTTTTTAGACAAACTCCAGAAAAACTTTCAAAGCTGCTTTCAAATTTAACGACTATGATGTTTGTCTGATTTTTTTTTGTTTTTTGAAAGTTTAATAAAAAACCAGACTCTCTAGCCAAGTGGCACGTTGATTCTATTTTTACGATCGCTAACGCTTCGAAAACTATAAAAATGTATGTTAATGACAGATCTTGATCACGTGACCTGTCGATAGCAAATGTCGTTCCCATTTCTTTTTAGTTTTAGCGTTAGCGATCATAGAAAGAGAATCGACGTGCCACTTGGCTAGGGGGGCTGATGTTTTGATCACACATTGTATTCTTTTTCCTGTAATGTGTAAGTGCCGTAGGCTCCTTAGTGGAACCTCGCAGCGGCTTCGCCGGGGGTTTTGGGCGAGCTCAAAAGGCATTGTTGGTGCCCGAAGGTAGAAGTAGAAGATATGGGCGGAACGACTCTCTAAGGGCGTCTTCTCTGAGACTCGGATAGCAGATGTTTTTTTTTTTTTTTGTTCTATACAAGTTAGCCCTTGTCTACAATCTCACCTGATGGTAAGTGATGATGCAGTCTAAGATGGAAGCGGGCTAACTTGTTAGGAGGAGGATGAAAATCCTCACCCCTTTCGGTTTCTACACGGCATCGTACCGGAACGCTAAATCGCTTGGCGGTACGTCTTTGCTGGTAGGGTGGTAACTAGCCACGGCCGAAGCCTCCCACCAGCCAGACCTGGACAAATTAAGAAAATTTCAATCTGCCCAGCCGGGATCGAACCCAGGACCTCCGTCTTGTAAATCCACCGCGCATACCACTGCGCCACGGAGGCCGTTAAAATGTTCAAAACATTTGGTACTACTAGTATCACTTCATATGTCTGTAACTTCAAGAATACAGAAAAAATAATAGAATAGAACACGAATTGGGAGAACAACACGAGCAGCGAACGGGGAGTGTTGATCGATCGTCAAGGAATTCCTTAACCCTACAGTCCTGTAGTCACAAGTTCAGGACTCTGCTCGGAGTTTCTCTCTATACCACGCGATGACCGGCACCCGCACGGTGAATTCATGGAATGCTAAGATATTCGTCTCAGTAGGTATTTATTGTACATAAAAAAAGATACAATGAAACAAGAAAACACAAAAAGAAAGTAAAATGCGCAAAAGTAAAAAAAGGAAAAAGAATATACTAAATTAAAGTACATACACAATTACATGAATAAAATACATATAACTACAAAGAGGTACGAGGTCCATCGACCTCGTAACTCTTGAACAGGCTAGGCGTACAAGGTTAATTGACCTCGTACCGCAGCGACCGTGTTAAATAATAACTATTATTGTATTAAGATAATTTGCATATTTTTTCACATTAGGGCAAGGTAAGTCATTCCACATAAATAATAAATAAATAATGAACAAAGGTAAAATGCAACTAACAAAGTATAAAAGAATAGGTATAAAATCATGTCCTTCTGTTTTATTCAACTTCTAGTCGTATAAAAATATAATGGTATTAAAGTTATTCAAACCATACTATTTTCTTTGTTAGAATTCTCGCAAACAGTTATAACTTTGAACAACGTCAGCGTATTAAAACCGGCATTCAGGGAGAAAAGTTAAGCTTTCCAGCAAATAAGAAAAAATAACTTTGCAGCTTGAGCGGGTGATAATTTTAAGGTTTCATTTGAAGACGTAAATATAGGATTATGTAAATAATATTGTGGGTTTGTATCGAAACTAGTCGCCCCGCGGTTTCACCCGCGTAATTCTTGTTCTCATGGGAGTACGGGGATAAAATACAGCCTGTGACACTCACAAATAACAGCCTATTTTAACGATCTACTACAGCGTCAGGCCTCCCTCATTATAGAAGGGACATTAAGCTTAACACCCTGCTCCAATACTTATGGCTGGCTTATGATGATAACATTAAATTTGTCAACGACTACTATCAGTTTATTTTTTTTAACTGCTTCCTAAATGTATGTAGTGTACAACCTTAACATTTACGTCCAAATATAACTTGCATCCAAGGACATAATAAAAAGGCTCCGCCAGAAAGCTCGCTCCGTCTATTCGTTCATTTAGTTTCACTTAGTCGATGCAATATACTCCTAGAGTTTGGCTAATGAAAGTAAAGACTGAAATCGCCGCCAAATTTCAAAAAATATTTTAACAAATTAAAAAAAACATGCTTTTTCATAATTTGTTTAAATTGTTTTTGTTTGTGAATACATTACTTTGAACCCAAAATTTTGAGAATATACTCCGTTTTTTTTAGAATTTGGCGGGTGATTTCAGTCTCTTTCATTAGCCAAACTCTAGCTAATAAAACGCCAAAATTAAAATAACAACAAAAAGTAAAGTAATCGTATAGTGGAGCCAATATTCTAAATTTTAAAGCCTCACGCTTGGACCGCGCGAGTGTGAAAGAAGATATCAAGGTAGCTGTGCGTACCGTATGCGTTGTAAAAGCAAACTTGTTATGAAAATAATAATATCACAATACAATTATGGTTTTAAAATAAAAATTGGGTTTTATGAAATAAAAGCAGAAAAATAACAATATTGAAATAATGTTAGAGTACAGTAGACAATGGCTAAGTTACAGGAATAAATAGATTTTTAAGAGCGCGCAGCACGTCGGTACGATATGGATAAAATTCGAAGCGCAAGCGAGACGCCGAATTATGACTTTCACGTGAGTGAAAAGCGCGAAGCGATTGACGCGCGACGCAAATTTTATGACGTGAGCGCCAAAACCATTTTTACCTAATTGCAAGTAAATTAAACAACATAACGAAAAACAAAATGGCCATGTTCAAGATATATACCTAATTTTATATACAAAACAAAAATTTAAGAAAATAAGTTTACTTTTCCTGAGATTGAAAGCAAAATGTGAGCAAAACATGTATTTTTCAAAAAAATAAACTATCGAGAAACGTTTTACAAATTGTGTATTTTGTATAGTCATAACGAAGCTAACACTTTGAAATATCATTTACCCAAATATCAGGCTCCTAATTTTTCCAGAATCTGAGATCCAGAACCATTTGTAACCACCAAATTACATATTGCACACTCTTAAAGGGAAGTCGTTTAATTAAATTGATATTACTTAAGAGGAATACATATTTAATATTCAAGCTAAAAAACAAAAATAACTACTCAAGAGAACGGGTTAGCCAATCTGATAAAGTTCTTATTTATTTAAAGTTTCACAGAATTCCACATTACTTGAACAAAACCGCAGCAAAGTTATCTGCAATCTTGGTTTTATTTACATAAGATAATTTTATTGTATAAAAATTTCCCCTTACTGAAAAGTATTTCTAGAAAGCATTATATTAAAAATTTTCTCCATACTGCAGAAAATTGTATTGCATTACTTGCACTGCGAGTCTTAGGATTTATCCAGTGGTTCTAGAATAGTCGTTTGACCCGCTAACAGTTGTTCACTGTTCTAGTTTCTGTTTTAATACTACGTGGTCAGAATTTATTGCAGATAACTTGTTTGTTGTTTACGTCACTCTGGATAATGTTGTTAGTAGATAGTTAAAATTAACCACTTAATTCTATTGTTTGGGTTAATTTCCATTCGGCATTAAAAATATACAACCTCAACTATCGATCGTAGATCGTTAGATGGGCCTCAAAGCGTTGCGGAATTGTCATTGGTTTCATCATCGTCGTCGTCCAACTATTAAAAACCGGCCAAGTGTGTGTCGGGCCACGCGCAGTGTAAGGTTCCGCAGAATTAAATTAGCACTTTAAATCCTTTTATTGCAAGTATACCGATAGCGATACACACAATCAGAAACTATATGGGTTTCTTGTGGACTACGGAAAACTAAAAATAGCTTTAATTCAATAGTGTATGAAGAACGTGCCTTAAGCTTGTACTATATATGATCTATATGATACTAGGTATATAAGAGCTGTGATAGCCCAGTGGATATGATTCCGGAGGGTGTGGGTTCGAATCCAACTTTTCAGTTGTGTGCATTTTAAGAAATTAAATATCACGTGTCTCAAACGGTGAAGGAAAAGATCGTGAGGAAACCTGCATACCAGAGAATTATCTTAATTCTCTGCGTGTGTGAAGTCTGCCAATCCGCATTGGGCCAGCGTGGTGGACTATGGGCGTAACCCCTCTCATTCTGAGAGGAGACTCGAGCTTGGCAGTGAGCCGAATATGGGCTGATGACGACGATTTATGATCAAACGAACTTCCAAGTAAAGTTCGATCATTATCATATGAGTTGCATCATTAGAATATATTATGATGCAACGAAATATAAGTATCTATTCTGTGTCAGAAGGTATTTAGATATCACAGACATGATTAAAAGATGAGATCGCATCTCTATTAATAGCATCAATCAATAATCTATTTCTCGTGATTCTGCGACGTTTAGTTAAGTGGAAACGCTGCATTTAATTTAGTATGTTTCCGAATCACTGCACGATCACTTAACTAAAGCGTCGGTAGATAATAGACTATCGTCGTCGTCGTTATCAACCCATATATGGCTCACTGCAGAGCTCGAGTCTCCTCTCAGAATGAGAGGGGTTAGGCCAATAGTCCACCACGCTGGCCCAATGCGTATTGGCAGACTTCACACACGCAGAGAATTAAGAAATTATCTGGTGTGCAGGTTTCCTCACGATGTTTTCCTTCACCGTTTGAGACACGTGATATTTATTTTCTTAAAATGCACACAACTGAAAAGTTGGAGATGCATGCCTCGGACCGGGTTCGAACCCACACCCTCCGGAATCGGAGGTAGAGGTCATATCCACTGGGCTATCACGGATAATAGACTATAATTAGTGTATAATTAAGCATTATTAAAGCAGTTTTATTTTAGTAATTATTAGGAAACCTAACTTTAAAACGAATTCTGTAAAATATATTTTTAACTGACTTCAAAAAAAGGAGGAGGTTCTAAATCAACGGGTATGTTTTTTTAGGTTTGTTACCGCATAACTTCGTCATTTCTTGACCAATTTTAAAAATTTAGTTTTTTTCATGAAAATCGGTTAATTACTTTTGTGTTAAAATGAAAATTACGAAATTGGGTGTACGCAGTGCTTTCGTTCAGCCAAAAAGTCAAAGTCAAAATTAATTTATTTCAAATAGGCTTAGTTTACAGGCTCTTTCGAAAAGAAACGAAAGCGTCACAGTACGGGCCATTTCGTAGACGATATTTAATCCCCGTATTCTCATGGGAACGGGCACTACGCGGTTGAAACCGGGCGTCGGTTAGTAAAGAATATGTACAAAAATAATATTTTCCATTTCTACTGGAATTATACTGTTTCATAGCATCAACATATTGTTCTATTAAAATGAATGGAACAGTAACTTTTGTATGCACGCCAATTAGTTTCCTATAAACGGAAGTTGTTAAACATTC
This sequence comes from Bicyclus anynana, assembly GCF_947172395.1. Lineage (NCBI taxonomy): Eukaryota > Metazoa > Arthropoda > Insecta > Lepidoptera > Nymphalidae > Bicyclus > Bicyclus anynana. The sequence goes on from NC_069101.1 coordinate 9,120,772, forward strand.
TGACTATTAATTCTCATATGCTAGATATGTTATATTTTATTTGTATTACTTTTTCAACATCACTGCGTATTCCAATCATATTTGTGTACATTTTTTATCAGGAACACTTTTAATTATTATGATTGCATGTATGATTTGAATGACAGATTCATACCAAATCCGGATTCATTAGTTGAGTTTCAGCAGGATTTTAACCGAGATTTTGTGGATTATTATAGGTGGGCCACCCTACCGACGAAGACGTACCGCCAAGCGATATAGCGTTCCGGTACGATGTCGTGTCGAAACCGAAAGGAGTGTGGACTTTCATCCTCCTCCTAACAAGTTAGCCCGCTTCCATCGTAGATTGCATCATCACTTGCCATCAGGTGAGATTGTAGTCAAGGGCTAACTTGTAAAGAATAAATAAAAAATAAAAAAAATAGGTGGGTGCAATTCGTGGTAAAATATTATTGAAATAGCGCAAACATTCCTCCGTAGATAAATAGGTATTAAACTGAATTGAATCGTGTATTGGCTGGTTGTTCATCATAAAACCTAGTCTAATCCAACAAATAGCGTTTTTTTTAACATGAAATAAGTATAGATAAATACCTTTACCTCAAAGTCAAATCAAATCAAAAACATTTATTTCAAGTAGGCTCAGTTTACAAGCACTTTTGACACGTCAGTTGACTATTTGTAAAGATTCTACCACCGGTTCGGAAGGCAGGTTCTGCTGAGAAGATGCCGGCAAGAAACTCAACAGTTGCTCTTTTGAAAAAGTTATACAGTATTATAATTTACAATTAATAACAATTACTGTTTACATTTCTTATAGTTTTACTTTCTGTGTGAAGGTGGAAGCTGATCCAACGGCCTCCAAGCATCTTTATCATTAAGGAACTCATCAATGTTGTAGTACCCTCGACTAAGTAAATGTTTTTTAACACATTGCTTAAAGCTATGCATTGGCAGGTCCATCACAGTCTTGGGGATCTTATTATAGAAGAGTACACTCAAACCTACAAAAGATTTTTTTACTCTTTGGAGACGATATGCAGAAATAACTAACTTATGCCCGTGTCTAGTAAGACGTGGGTTTAAATCTCCTTTTCGTTTGTACAAATTAATATTTTGTCTTACATATACTATACTGTTATATATATATTGACAGGCTACTGTTAGTATACCTATTTCTTTAAACTTTTGACGAAGGGACTCGCGTGATTTTAATTGATATATTGCTCGAATTGCTCTTTTTTGAAGTACAAATATAGATTGTATATCGGCAGCCTTGCCCCACAATAAAATACCGTAAGACATTACGCTGTGAAAGTACGCAAAATAAACAAGCCTAGCTGTATCAACATCAGTAAACTGTCTTATTTTTCTCACGGCAAATGCCGCTGAGCTAAGTTTACCAGACAGTTTTTCTATATGAGCACCCCACTGAAGTTTACAATCCAAGGTCACTCCCAGGAAAACTGTGGAACTCTCCATTTCCAATGTTTCACCATCGATCATTATAGACTTATCTAAAAAGTAAGTAAGTAAGTATATATGTACTTCAAAGTGTGTCGCTGTTGCTAGTATCAGTTTGGACCAATGCTATTTTATACTAGAGATAGGGCACTAGCGCATAAAAACCGAGGAGGACAAATGTCTATAATAGTCTTAATTTTATTAAGTCGCTTAAAACAACGAAAGTTATTTATACACATAGCACCTAAATAGTGTCTTCAATATGTGTGTGTTTGGGAAGTGTAAAAACACATAATGTAAGTAAATACAAAATTTTGCATGTGTGCGCTCAGTGGAGTCGCTTAATTCGGATCAAATTATGCGATGATTTTGTAGGCACGCAACATATCTATTGTTTAAAAAAATCATAGTAAAATAAAAAATCAAGACTGAGAGAGCCGAATTCGAGAACCACAATGTCGAGTTCTAAAAAACTTGATACAGTAGGGCTATTCAGTAACGATGGTTTGTCTATCTCACAAGTGCAAATTTCGAATTCTCCTTTATCTCTCTCTTTCTATAGTATCGTGTTAGACGAAGAGAGATAGAGGTGAATTCGAAACTTGCACTTGCGGGTTTTACAAAACATCGTTACATCGTTATAGCCCTGCAGATCAGATCACAATAGGGATGATGACAGTTTTTTAATTTGTATATAAATTAGGAGTATTATAGAAAAGTAACAGGGTATCTGCGATCATTACCTTCAGAGCTACAAGGATTTAAAAGGTCAGATTTGAGGCGCTGCCGTGGAACCCTGACAATGCTCTGTACAAAATGGTACGATTTAATGACGTCGTAGGCCCATAATGATCGTTAGATTTGTATGGGCGATCAAACAAAATTACTAATAACTTTGTTATTTGTGCGTTTATGTTTATAGTTTAAATATTAAAAATGTCACATTTAATGTAAGGAAGCTATAACTGTATGAATTTTCATCTAATTACGATAAATGATTTTTAAAATTTTTTGAAATTTAATAATCTTATTTATTTTGCAAATATCCAGTCAATCTTTGCATTTAGGTGTAAAAATTAGTTAACATTGACCTTATTTACCCGAATGTATCATAAAATTCAAAATATTCAAACCTAGTCATCATCCCTATTAATACAACATACAACACGAGTTATAACTTTGAATAGCATGTCCATACTTGTTGGGACCAGTTAGTTTTATAACATGTGGTGTAATAAACTATCCTGCAATAACAAGTTGAGAGAGTCACCGTGTTAATCTTATTAATATTGCAAATATCCAGTCAATCTTTGCTTTTTATGGATTATAATTAGTTAACATTGACCTTATTTACCCGAATGTATCATAAAAATCAAAATATTCAAACCCAGTCATCATCCCTATTAATACAACCATACAACACGAGTTATAACTTTGAATAGCATGTCCATACTAGTCGGGACCAGTTAGTTTTATAACATGTGGTGTAATAAACTATCCTGCAATAACTAGTTGAGGGAGTCACCGTGTTATGATGCACATGCACTCCTGATTCTAATTAATGTTCTAGATTCACAAACGTGAAATAGCTTGCGCAAACTATTCAATTAAATATCACGTAGCGCTGTTAGCGCCAGCAAAACTTCGGCGAAGTTTGTCCCGCGCATTTCCTGTGTGCAAAAGTCAAACTGTTCACTATTTTGCTAACTAGTTTTCATTGGAAAGGAATAGTTTGAATTTCTAGCATTAATGAGTGTGATGAATACTGATGTGTAATTATATATTAGGTGTATTAGCGGACGCTCACTACTTCGTCCGCGTGAAACTCGATGTAAACTGTAAATTTTCAACTACACCTACCCTACCCTAAACTACCCCTACCCCTACCCTACCCTAACCTACCCCTACCCTACCTCTTCCTTTTAATTTTTGATTTTTTTTCTGTCATAAAAACCTTATCATGACAATAACAAACATATCAAAATAAAATGCTTAGACAACAGTGAGTGCTTTATGCAATATGAACTTTATACAATAACAATAAAGCTCAAATTGACTACGTTTTAGTTAGAAAACATTTGTATGGGAAAAAGAAAAGGGCTATTTTTATGATATTTCCGGCAATTATTCGAATTTTTCTCACCGTAAAAACCATCCTATAACTTCAAGAATTGGCCAAATTGGTCCAGGCGTTGTTGAGTTATGCGCTTACCAACACATTTTGCGGTTCATTTTTATATATTATATAAGTATAATAATATTATTTGACCTACTTACCTACCTTTTATTTACGTTTTAGGGTGCGCGTCCACATAACCGCGTCGTACTGTAAAATTAAAAATCCGTTTAATATTATAACTAAATAATATAATTGTTAGTAGACTTCGTCTCTAATAGTTAATGTCTAGGCCATTAGCTTATCATATGTTTCTTCCACTATGTCTACTATCCTTGAATTATTTTTGAACATAGTCAAGCCGACTACCTACGTAAATTCATGAACAAAACTTGCTGAAATTACTGTTAATTTAGGTAATTCAAGTATTTTGACTGAAAATCAAAATTATCAGATAAGGGGGTTAAATAATTATTATATTATCTAACAATTATTCCGTGAGTAGTACAAAAACTAATAATAAATCTTGAGATGTTTCGGTCTTCCTGTTTACCTGTGTTGACTGAACTGATATTTCATATACCAGCGCATCCTTCTACAAAGCTCTTTATTTTATAAAACAATACATTGAATTTCCAAGTTTAAGCCTTTATTCTTTTACGTCAGTGTAGAAAGCTCAGACACTGCCTTGAGCTGTATAAAATGCAACGTACCTACTCGTTGAACATGAAATAGTGCTTGAAAGGATGTGCTTTTACTTTGTTATATTTTTTTTTTCAATTTATTAAGTCTAAAAGCTTTAAAACTCTTAATAATATTAATGTATAATTTACGCGGCTAGATTTCATCACCTTAATTAAAGAATCGTATTCCAGGGTATCTATATTAGATGATATTTTGTTAATTGTGAGATTATTCACATCAGCTAATTATTAAATAACCCATAGGTAAAGTGTTGTAAAACAGTAGGAATGCCAAGAAAGGAAGCAGGGCTTTGATCATCATCATCTCCTTACCCTTATCCCACTTAAGTGTCGTCGGGTCGGAAAAATATGTCAATCTTTTCCATTCGTTTCTATTACTCGTCAACTCATCATCCACTCCTTTTACACACATGTCCTCTTTCACACAATCCAACCATCTCTTCTTTGGCCTTCCTCTCCTCTTATGACCTTCCACTTGCACATTCAACATTTTTCTAGTAATATGACTTTCCTCTCTACGCATTACATGTCCATACCAAGCTAACCTTCTACTCCTCAATTTTTCTGTCACTGGCGCCACCTTCAGACTTCCTCTTATATATTCATTCCTTATTTTATCTTTTCTTGTCACACCACACATCCATCTCAACATACGCATTTCGTTCACATGCGTTCGTTTACTATCCATCCCTTTCACCGCCCAACATTCTGATCCATACAGCACGACAGATCTTACAACCGTTTTGTATATTTTACCCTTAAGTCTAAGAGGCATTCGCGGGTCACATAGTACACCTGAGACCTGTCGCCATTTCATCCATTTCAGGGCTTTGATATGGTATCAATTCCCAAATGTGGAACAATCTATAGAATTGAAAAAAAAATTGGTATCAGATGACCTTATGTCTTGCCTTTGAAAGCGCCGTAAATACATAGTCATTAGATATGACTGAGTATTAACAACGCTTACAAAAATGAGCATATCCAGCAGCTGCACCAGGCGCTTAGGACGTACGCGAGAGATGAGATGCTGCCAACGAATCTACGCAAGTTGCGTCCCATACCAAAACACGCCCCATAGGCACTATTGTCATCCCTGTGGGCCTCTTGCCATCATCCTTGAACAAACCGGGAGGTTCTAATGTAAAATTCAGTGCTCGAAACAACATTAGCTTAAGAAGACGGTCAAATAACGTAGAACGTTGAGAGTATTTTGCAGATACCACAAAATACACAAAATATTCGCAAATTATATTTTTTTTATTGCTCATGGACTTCCCTAAAATAACACGCAACTTCTATTGATTTTTTTATTTATAATAGATCTGCCGCATCCACAAAAACTTATTTTTTTGCTCCCGTTATATAGAAACGTGCTCTAAAAGTGGTTAGTTCGTCGAAATACCTTTAAAAGCCGCAAACTCCGACAACAGCCGTGCGTTCACAAGATTGTTTCCCGTTCCGACACTTAACGTTTTTGAAGCTGAATTTATTTACAGTGTAACGTTCTCATATGGTGGAAAATATATTGTGAGAAATAAGGGACTATAACTTGGCAAGTTCGTTCGCAACACTCCCGATGGTCCGCGCGGGCTGGGGTGAGTGTAGCGATGAATGAAAAACCCACGACTGATGCACCTCACTTCCCGCGCAGTCTTTCCCCCCGTCGCCCGCATATCATGGGAGTGTCATCAACGAACTTGCCAGACTATGTAACAGAACAGCTAGTGTTAAAATCATTAATATTTTTTACACAACTTTTGTGTATATTCCTACTGTGCACAAAATTACCAATCTTCAATACACTATTTTTTTTTCTATTCTTTACAAGTTAGCCCTTGACTACAATTTCATCTGATGGTAAGTGATGATGTAATCTAAGATGGAAGCGGACTAAATTGTTAGGAGGAGGATGGAAATCCACACTCCTTTCGGTTTCTACACGACATCGTACCGGAACGCTAAATCGCTTGGCGGTACGTCTTTGTCGGTAGGGTGGTAACTAGCCACGGCCGAAGCCTCCCACCAGCTAGACCTGGACCAATTAAGAAAACCTCAATCGGCCCAGCCGGGGATCGAACCCAGGACTGCCCCACGGAGGCCGTCAAAAAGTACGTACGTACGTCGTAACTAAATGGTCGCTAACTATGATCCAATAAAAAAAGCTCCGAGTAATTAAGCGAGCAATGGATAGCATCTTTAAATCATTAAATCTGAAAATCCGAAGTTACCCACGTAGGTGGACAACGGAGGGCATTTTGATACTGTTACTGTATTGAAACAGCGCCATCTAGTGGCACAACTGCACAACTGCTTCAATTCCATATAAATTTGCGTTTACGTCAACGTGATAGTCATCATCATCATATCACCCGATGGACGTCCACTGCAGGACATAGGCTTGTTTCCATTGTAGGTACATCAAATGAAGTCTCATTGATTCTGAATAAATACGCACGTTCATATTATTTTGCTGTTTTCGTTAAATGTTTAGGTATTATTTTTATTTAAGCCCAATCACAACAGCTGTAATAACACTTTTTTGAATTTATGTTTTTGTATTGAAAACAAAACCTATAGGACAATAGAAACCTGTAAGTCTGTCGGTCCATTGACTATCATTATTGCAACCCATATTTGGCTCACTGCCCAGCACAAGTCTCCTCTTAGAATCATACCCTTTGTTCGACATTGGTTTTCTTATTTTTGTAAACCACTCCTGAGTCTGCTAAAAGTAGTCTCAGTCAAGTAGTAAATGAAGGCTTAGTTATAATAACAGTTTATATAGTGAAAGATACACTTATGCAAGTGTATGTTTCACTATCTTTTTAATAGTATATTAGCGGATACCCGCGACTCCCATTCGCAAATTCTGTTTTTCCATATCCCGCGGGAATTGTGAGTTTTCCGGGATAAATAGTAGTCTATGTGCTAATCCATGATACACACACACACACACACATTTATGCCTTTTAATTAACTAGCGGGCGCCGTCTTCGTCCGCGTGATTCTATACCCTTCTTCGTATAATGGCGTAGTAAGTACCTACCTGAAGATATAATTCACACAGATGTTCATGGTTAAGATACATCTAACACCCAAATTTGCGGCATGTCATTGTAGAGAACACAATAGCATCTGACCTACTTGTCTTTGAATGATAACAGGTATCCCACTATAGAATTTCAGGTAATTAATCTTGTGCCATCTAATACCAGTTTGTTTGGTAGGTAGACAATTTATTGAATGTAGAGTGGCTGTTTAGACATACTATCCGTAGTCTATACTGATATTATAAAGAGGTAAAGTTTGTGATGTTGTAGGGGGTAATCTATGGGTTTACTAAACCGATTTTGAAAATTCTTTTACCACTAGAAATCCACGTTATTTATGAGTGTCATAAGCTATTTTACATCCCCGTATTCTCACGGGAACGAGAACTATACAGGTGAAATCGCGGGGCGTTGATTAGAAATAGCAATAATAAAGATGTGCTCGTATGGGCGTACATTTATAGGTGCACACACGTGTTTGTTCATTTCTTGTTTAGTTATGGATTCTAAAGTCTATTTTTTGTATAGTTATTAATTCAAAAGTCCATTTCTTGTTTAGTTATGGAATCAAAGTCTATTTCTTGTTTAGTTATGGATTCAAAAGTCTATTTCTTGTTTAATTATGGATTCAAAAGTCTATTTCTTGTTAATGGATTCAAAAGTCTATTTCTTGTTTAGTTATGGATTCAAAAGTCTATTTCTTGTTTAGTTATGGACTCAAAAGTCTATTTCTTGTTTAGTTATGGACTCAAAAGTCTATTTCTTGTTGTATTAAAAAATGTCGTCGTTTTATCGTGGACTCAGAAGATGATCTAGACACCTAGGTTTGTGTCTTGGATGTCAGACTGTTAGGTTTTTAATAACCGAGGATTTCTTAGTATCATACCGAAGTTTGGTAGTTTATGTCTAAAGGAAAGTTTCGTCAGAGATTGTTTTTTTGTAGGCTTCTTTTCTGTCAACATTAGTAATTATTCAACCGACTTTATCCTACCCCACTTAAACTTTATGAAGTTAAAACCGATATTTAAAATAGATCTTAGAAATAGATCTTATAGTTACCTTATCATTAAGAGTGTGCAATATGTAATTTGGTGGTTACAAATGGTTCTGGATCTCAGATTCTGGAAAAGTTAGGAGCCTGATATTTGGGTAAATGATATTTCAAAGTGTTAGCTTCGTTATGACTATACAAAATACACAATTTGTAAAACTTTTTTCGATAGTTTATTTTTTTTTAAATACATGTTTTGGTCACATTTTGCTTTCAATCTCAGGAAAGCAAACTTATTTTCTTTAATTTTTGTTTTGTATAGAAAATTAGGTATATATCTTGAACATGGCCATTTCGTTTTTCGTTATGTTGTTTAATTTACTTGCAATTAGGTAAAAATGGTTTTGGCGCTCACGTCATAAAATTTGCGTCGCGCGTCAATCGTTCCGTGCTTTCCTCTCACGTGAAAGTCATAATTAGGCGTCTCGATCGCGCTTCGAATTTTATCCATATCGTACCGACGCGTTGTGCGCTCTTAAATATTTTTTATTTGCTGTTTAGGTATCCACATTTTAGTAGCGCCATATCTCGTAGAATAGTAGTATAGTTATTTTTAATGCAACAACAGCAATCTGGGGAAATTAAGCGGATCTTGGAATTTTCCCTCAACATTATGTAGAACTTGGGTTAATTACTGCTTAAGCGATACGTAACGTAGCGTAATTGCTTTATGAGCTTATGGACTTTATAGTGGGAGGAACTTTTATATTTTGCTAATATTTTTTCATTGTTATCGTAAACAAACTTCAGTGAAAGAGCTTATTTAACCGTGCTTAAGAATCCTTCACTATCTTTTTAATAGAATATTAGCGGATACAGTTTTAGCATGATGCCGGACTGGCAGACTGGCAGACACAGACAAATAATAATAAAAAAAGTATTTTTGGGCCTAGTCTCTGTTGATTAGAAATATTCTAAAGAAAATAATTAACGAAATCGGTTCAGCTGTATTCAAACGGAATAATTATATTAAAACTAGCGGACGTTCGCGATTTCGTCCGCCTTTAGACCTCCTTAATCCAACCCTGTCGCAAAATTCGTTCTTAGCGGACATCTACTATCTATAAACTACCTCCCTGCCAATTTTCATCTTTATTCGTCAAGCGGTTTTCGAGATTTTGTGATGGCTTTTCGCATTTATATCTATGCAATTTATTTGCATTATTGGTCGATATCAATTTAATAGAATTTTTTGTAGAGTATCAAGTGACGTCATCAAATAACGGCAACCAACGATCCATCGGGCTTAATCCATTCTCTGAACCTTTGATACGTTTTATTGTATGAGGTCATAGACAAAAGGTACTCCACCATATTGATCACGAACAATGTATTGCCCCAACAGTAATTAATTAGTTCAAGCAATTCCTGAATAATGTCTTAGAATAACAAGAGAATGAACAGTCTGTTTTGTGTAAGGGACTTTGAATAAACAATCGCGTCCGATTTCAATCCCGATAGCTCTGCTATTATGAGGAAAGTTTTCATGATGATCGATGCTTCGCAAGATGCTGAAGACATATATTTTTTATTTTTCAATAATAACACGATTATCAGACATTAGAATTTTGTTTTCTATTATATTATTTTAAGCACCATAATAATTTTGGCACTTAATTAAAATTAATTAATTCAAGTGGACGCCGCCGGAATCTTTAAAATTTTACTTATGGATCTTGAATTTATCGAAATAATTCATTTCATTATTTCAAAGTAATTCATCATCATCATCATCATTTTTTTTTAATAATTCATCAATATTATAAATTGATTATATTACAAACACTAAAAAATGCTTTTTACGCCATTTTTAATTAGAGAAAAAGAGAGCATTTCGACTAGACTTTTACTAAAATGTTCATAAAAATTAAAATTGTAAATCGGTTTAAAACTACCTTAAATTTCACTAAATTATTTTAGATATAGTAATATTATAATTAAATAAAGCCTTAAATAATTTAGTTTTAGTAATAATATTGAATAATATTTATCATTCGGAAAATTCTTCTTCAGTTGAATCCAAGAACAGATGAGAAACTTGCGTATGAGCAACTAAGTTATGAAAGAGAATTGAAATCTACAAACTTTAAACGCTGAAAAACTAAGGACTAAAGTTGGAATTCTTTACAAACTGATATTGGACTTGAAGGAAGTAAATGACGTGCCAGTCCAACTTGCTAACGAGGAAAATAGACGGTGAAATAATACAAAACTGCCATTTAGAAAACGCCAAGTGGCAATTCGGACTAGTGCTAATAAAATTGTATTGTTATGGCGAAACTTGCACTTATAAAATTGAGAATCTAGTTCCTAGATTAGCAAGTTAATTGCCTTGTTATTCTCTAACTCGAAATCTCGTTTAAAGCGCTGACATCGCAGTGTAATTAAGCTTATGGATTAGGAGCCTGCCATAGTCAGATATACTTCATTAAATAAGAAGGTATTTTTTTTAATCTTTACAAGTTAGCCCTTGACTACAATCTCACCTGATGGTAAGTGATGATGCAATCTAAGATGGTAGCGAGCTAACTTGTTAGGAGTAGGATGAAAATTCATACCCCTTACAGTTTCTATACGACATCGTACCGGAAAGCTAAATCGCTTCGTCTCGGTATTCGTATCGTACCAGAAAGCTAAATCGCTTCGTCTCGTCAAACAGGTACGTCTTTGCCGGTAGGGTAGTAACCACGGCCGAGGCCTCCCACCAGCCAGACCTGGACCAATTAAGAAAACCTCAATCGGCTCCGGAGTGTTGGATTTTGAAGGTAGCAAGTTTCAAAAGTTATTGGCGACATCGCTTCAAAAACAATTTTTTTTTTGTTTCTTGCGAAGGGTTGCCATGAAGCTAACTGTCTGGCGACTGGAGACATTATTGAATGAATAATTCCTATAAGTAACCAAAATATCAAAAAGTTACGTTTGTACTAGTACAATATAATTGCAGATTTGGTCTCATAAACCCGATAACTTCCAATGCCACCACGTTCTAAACTTCTTATTATTGGCTCTAAAATTACATTAATTCCAATTGACTCCATAATAATATATGTGTAATTGACACCCGCGTTTCCGTTGGCGTAAAATCCTGCGGCAACCATGGATTTTCCTGGGATAAAAAGTAGCCTATACTCTGCTCCAATGTCCAATTTATCTCTAAACTAAATCACATCCAAATTGGTTCAGTTGTTTATCTGTAAAAAATATGTCTAAAACACCAGTCTGACTAGACTTTTTTACTTTTGCATATAGAGTAATTAGTAGATATTATTTTAATTCATAAAATGAGGTAAGCCTGACTCTCGCAGACTGTCTTTCTATTGGCTTAGTTTTATACATTCCTGCTGCGTTGGTCGATAGCCAAACTGTTTACACGTGTAACCTTTCGAAGTAATCCAATCGCCCAAGTTTTTGCATGTTAGTTAGTTACGTGTAGGTTGTTAGTTTATTTGCAAACTATTCCAAATTATATGATAATGTTATTTATAGCATGTTAATGTCTGGCTTTTTTTTCTCATTGGTCGACAATATGGGTGAATTAGTCCAACAGGCAGGTAACATAAGGATTTTCAGGTGTAAGTCCAGCTTAAAATATGGGTTGTGCTAAAAAATATTTTCAAATCAAACTTTTTATGGTAATATTGATTCAGCTTCAGATGGAGCAGCTTACTTAGCTCTTGTGCACTATAATATATCTACTTAGGATATATCATAGTGCACAAGAGCAAAGGCTGGTGCACTCTCTCATTACCTCTAGCCGAGAGGTATAGTGGCCTGACACGACTTAGCTCTGGTCAGGTGATAGGCATTAGGCCGTGGCTAGTTACCACTCTAATAAAGTCTCACCCTAGTCAAGGGCTCATTAGTCAAAAAAAAGACAAGATAACTCCGTAGTCAAACGCGAGCCCAATCTTCTACTATTTAAAAAAAAGTCGGGTTTTCCTTCCTACCTGTAGGGTAGAGTAGGGGTAGGGTAGGGTAGGGTAGGGTAGGGTAGGTTAGGGTAGGGGTAGGGTAGGGGTAGAGTGAGGTAGGGGTAGTTGAAAGTTTACATCGAGTTTCACGCGGACGAAGTTGCGGGCGTCCGCTAGTTTTTTATATAAAAAATTACTTTAGTATGTATTTTCTGACCTACCACAAAATTCCATCTCCTCAAGTACACCGTTATATTTTATTAAGGTGCTTGAATAGTACTTCATTACTATCCAAATGTGTACGTACGGTCTTTGTAACAATAAAAGTAATGAGAAAGTGTAGGAGAAAAGGTAATTTCTTTCCCTTGAATTGTAATTTACCTCCTAAATTATGTATGACTTTACGCCGACAATCTCATTTATTATTTCGTCGAGTTCGTTCCGCGTCTTCAAACGATAAGGAGCTGTGGGAACATTTTATGTAGGTGCTAGCGGACGCCCGCGACTACGTCCGCGTGAAACTACACCTACCCTACCCTACCCCCACCCCTACCCCCACCCCTACCCCTTCATTTTCTATCATAAGAACCTCCGCGACCCCGCACTAGTAAGCGCAGTGTTGGCCGAGCCCCCACCAGGTGGACTGACGACATCAAGCGAGTCGCAGGGATTCGCTGGATGCAGGTGGCTCAGTATCGTGATGATTGGAAGTCCCTACAAAAGACCTATGTTCATCATCTATTACTAGATACATCTTAGATTGCATCATCACTTACCATCAGGTGAGATTGTAGCCAAGAGCTAACTTGTAAAGAATAAAAAAAAAGAAAGTTCACTCACCCCAACGTGTTGTCCATCAATGAACAGCTGCGGCACCAGGATCTGGTCACTCCTCATCCTATCCCTGATCTCATCCTGGTACTCGGTGCTCATGAAGACGTCACGCTCCTCGTACTTCACCAGCAGGTTCCTCAGCACCTTCTTGACCAGAAGGCACCTTTGGTACGTACTGCGCACCACTCCCATTGTCGTGGTATACAGTACCACTTTGCCGGCGTCTTTTTCTTTGTAACTCTGTAAGAGGAAATGTTTGTTAGTTGTTGTAGGTGTGACATTTTGATCAACAAATTGTTGTTGTTTGTTTATGGTAAAAATATTACTTTATAAAGGCACTTTCGTATGATATACTTGTAATAGTTTTATTTTTTGTTTTTTTTTTGGGAAGAGAGAGGGATTTATTAGAGTGAATTGACAGCTGACATTGTCAACTGTCATTGTCATCTTGTCATCATGGACGATGACAATCATCACTCTCTTTTACCCGACGATTGTGCTGTGAACAGCGTAAATAGTATTATTATCCATTTAATGTGATATTAATAAAATAGTTAAAAAGAAATGAAAGAATTATATTATAACAAAACCAATAACAATACAATACTTATAAAAATCCCTACAAAAGACCTATGTCAATCATAACATTTATCTAGTAATAGAATTTCTACTTTCGTTGATTTAATTTGCAGCTATTCCTCGAAAGCTTGCAGAACTCTGTAGTACCAGGGCAAATGTTTGTCTGTTTAACAGAGGCGGCCATAGTAAAGTGAATAAACCATTTTGTTTGCATTTGATCTCGGAACTACGATTCCAGTCCAGGCTCAGACGAAATACACAGGGACCTGCAGCTGTTCACTATTTTTGTCTTTATTTTCAACCTAAAAGGCCCTACTCACACATCTGCCGCAGGGGCAATCTAGGGTGTAGGAGTGGGGATGACCCTTAATTGCATCCTTAATTGTGATGTGTGTAGGCATGCCGGGGCAATTTGGGAGGATGGCCCTGCGGCAGGGCGGCAGGGGCGCGAGACGATCCTTGATCCCTAAGTCGTCCCTGTCGTCGGTGCGTGTGTAGCGCGATTGGGGCAATTTCTCAGTCTGTTTATCAGCAGCTGTCACACGGAGTGCACGTACAAACAGCGTAGAATCAAAATGTGTACTTTAATAATATTCATGTGGCATAACTGACTTCTTTTCTGTAGCCATTTCTTCACCCAGTATCTCCTTTTCCTTTTTTTTTGAGGTAGCACCACAGAAAGCGCCAAGGCTACTCCAATCTTTTGAGTGGTCGATAATATGGGTGCCATTCTCAATACGTGTGCTCAGCTCGGCTTATTCTGGAACACTGCACGGCAGGCAAGTGTGTAGAGATACTCCCGATATAGCCACAACCGCCGTGCACCCTAGATTGCCCCTGCGGCAGATGTGTGAGTAGGGCCCTTAATAAAATAAACAACAGATCAATTTGACAAAATAATCTACATACATATCCAGCACCGGATGACATTTGTATTTTGTATCGTAGTATGTAGATGACATTTTGTCAATTGATTTGTTGTTTATTTGATCATCATCATCATTATCAGCCGATGGACGTCCACTGCTGGATATAGGCCTTTTGCATGGACTTCCAAATAAAACGGTCCCGAGCCACCAGCATCCAGCAGCTCCCTGCAACAACACTGCGCTTTCCGATGCGGGGTCGCCATTCCAGCACCTTGGGACCCCAACGTCTATCGGCTCTTCGAACTATGTGGCCTGCCCATTGCCACTTCAGCTTCGTGACTCGCTGAGATATGTCAATCGATATTTATACAATATTGTCCTGCAAAAATCACCCTAAAAATGCCGATTTGTGGAGTTGAATTGCCTAAAAAACGTCTATAACTTCAAGTTTACTAAAAGAGGTTTACGTTTAAATTGTTAGTATTAATTACTTAATTTTATCAAATTTGTAATAAAAACAATATCTATAAAGAATCGATTCTTCAGCTGGAATATCAAAACATCGATCAAGTAATCTGATATTTTGTGTGACGAGTCTTAAGCGATGTGTTTGTTAGTCTGTGTAAAAAATACACGTATGTATGTATGTATGTATTATCAAATGTATTGTTGTGTGTAGTATAAGGTTTCAAAGTCTATTTATAGGTGTTAAATATATTTGATGTGTGAGCTTACCTCCTCCCCCTCATAAAAGACGGACAATTTTGTTGGTGAATTTGGGTGCATGTATTTGATCTGAGAGTCTATGGCACAAAATACTACGTGTACTTTGATCGAACTTGACGTAGTTAACACACATTAGCATAAATGAAAATTCAACAGTCCTGGCTCATCTTTGACCGGACGAGTTTCCGCTGTTCAACTAAATTTTAGATTCTGTATTTCATTTGGTCTTCATCATTCTTATGAGTGAATGAATCACGGTTAGATTAATAATATAAGAAAATAGCTTTACGATTCTTAATAAATGTTGTTTCTATTTTATTTGTTACTAGCTGAAGCCGCGTGGTTTCACCCGCGTAGTTCCCGTTCCTGTAGGAATACGGGGATAATGTATAGCCTATAGCCTTCCTCGATAAATGGGCTATCTAAGACTGAAAGGATTTTTCAAGTCAGACCAGTAGTTCTTGAGATTAGCGCGTTCAATCAAACAAACAAATAAACAAAGTCTTCAGCTTTAAAATATTAGTATAAATAGTATAAATGATGTAAAGAAGGCTTTTTGAAAAATAAATAAAGTGTACCTCTCCGTTGTCAGTCCAATTTGTGGGAGGTCAACCAACACTGCGCTTTCCGGTGCACGATCACCATTTAATTTGCTCTTCGAATTGTGTGCTTCGCCTTGCAACTTCAGCGTTGCGACTCGTTCAGCAATGTCGGTGACTTTGGTTCTTCTGCGAATCTCCTCTCCATCCTGATTCAGGATCGCATAGTAGCTTTCCTTCTTATGAGACTTGTAGTTAAAGACCAAGTCTCGTAGTCTCGGTAAAACAAATAACAAGTTCAAATTAAAAACTTACAATATAAAATAAACCTAGAATTACAACATTGTATCAAAAAGGAGATGGTCCATTTCAGGTCCACTTTTGTACCCTGTATCATTAAAATTAAAAAAATACAGGATATTTGTTAAAATCTAATAAAGTAAATAAATGTAATTAAATAAAAATAAATAAATAAAATTTAAACCCAAGTTTTTGAGTTAAATCAAGATGGCGCCTTTAAAGCAATTATGACATTTGACAGCAAACGTCAAAACGACTATTGAAAACGTCATCAAAATTCAAAAAATAAAATAAAAATATTTTCAATTATTTCCGCCTGGGTAAAATGACTGATCAATTTTGGACCATCTCCTTTGTTGGTCATAACAGAAAAAAAATATATCTTTGTATTGGCTAAGTCTACCTACCTATCTTATTTCATTATATACAATATAGTTCTACTCCAAATCAGGAACATTACCGCATCCTAATTGGTCTTTTCGTTAAAGAACTACTAAGACAGACACAGTGGCGTAGCGTGCTTTGGCGGGGTCCTGTATCAGAATTAGTTGGGGGGCCTAATGAGGGGTAAAGATTTCTCACAAAAGAAACAAAAATGCTTGCTTAAAATAAATATGATAGTGACTTAACTTAAGTAGGATGTTTACAATTTTTGGGTGCACCGGGACCCGGGAAAAAGAGATTGTTTTTTTTCGACTTTTGTGAATGTCAGCACCAGATTATGTGAGATAGTGGATTACATTTTACTAATTTTTGCTTTCACACGTTAGGGGTCCCTATAGTTTGAGGGCCCCGTATCAATAATACGTCTGATACGGCGGTAGCTACGTCCCTGGACAGTCATGAATGCATACTTATTACCATATATCAGTGTCTTTTTACAGACCAAATCAGTCTTTCTATTTAAGAGCTATTAAGCCACTGATAGAAACTCAAAACATGTCTTTATTTTACTTTCGGAATTCATAGTATTATTCCAATAGTATACAAATAAACTGGTAAACGAATTGACAACAACGTAGACAATTAGCTACAATGAAGATAAATAGAAATCCACTTACAGTTTAATCAACGAGATTCGAGTGTCCGGTCTATATATTGCGCCCAAGTGCCTCGACAATTAAGGCACAAAGCACAATTTTCTCTTCCTAACTCCGCACTAAAGCTGTTCGTTAGAACGGAAGTGGCGTTTTGGCCGCTAAACGACCAGTGAATTCTCTTTTAATTTTCTGCTACTCGTATATCTCTATTTGAATAAGAATAAAGTTTGACATTATAAGAATAAAGTTTGAAAATATAGTGCATCCTGTTTGTATTTTCCATTTTCATTTTGTTTTCTATCTTTCAAATATGTTTTACAGTTTCTGCGTAAGTTTTGGACCGTTTTTCACATTTCACATGGACGCATTTTTCTTCATTGAGGAAATTTTGTGAGATTGGTGTCAATTTCTTACCTTGCAGTGATAAACTGCAGCAAGGTGAGAAATTAATCTCTTATTTCTGTAGGATTTATGAAACTTTTAGTGATGAATTTATGTTCTAAGTTGTCATTGGCTTTAATTGTATCGTTATTACATTAAAAAAATTAGGAAATTTTGTAGATAATAGTGTATAACTACACTATTATCTACTTCGTTCACATTCAAACGATGAATTCATGGTCATTTATTATTATTAGGTATTTACTTTTTTGTCTAAATATCCATGTCGATACCATGAATAGCCCTCTGCCTTTGATTCGGCAAATTAAATATCACGTATTTCAAACTGTTTTCTCAATTCTATCGTGTGTGAAGTCTGCCTATCTGCATTGTGCCGGCATGGTGGACAATTAGCTTAACCCTTTTCATTCTGAGAGGAGACACATGCTCAGAAGTGAGCCAAATATGTATTATTATCCATGTTGATAGAGAATCGCATAGTCTAATTCACTAAATCGTGAAGTGTAAAAGACATCGCCAGTCAGCAATTGGAGGTTGCGTCAATCGAGACGAGCATTCGATTGTTTATCCGATCCAAGGACTCTCACACAAAATGGCGAATGTTCATTTCCACGCCATTATTCAGAGACTGTTTGGAGCAATCGAGTTGTGAAGTGGAACGCTGTTAGGATTGATGGTTGGATCGCTAATTGCTTTTATTTAGTTATCTGCTAGTTTTTCCTTGATTGTTTTCGATGTTACGGTCACGTTGCGAAATTGATACGCTACCGAAAACAACTTGACATATTGCAACATCAGCAATGTAATGAATAATAATAACAGAACAATATAGTCCACAGATATAGAAAGCGCTTAAACTAAGCTAAGGTATTTTCTCCACTTGCCCGGGTAGTTGCCCGTAATACGTAGGTTCTTTGGTGAAGGTCTCAGCTGCTTTTTAGTTCTCACTAGTCGACGCTAAGAATACGGGAATAAAATATAGCCTATGATCCCCCGCTGAGCCGATTAAGGTTTTCTTAAGAGGTCCAGGTCTGGCTGGTTACCTGGTATTGGCCGGTACGATGTCGTGTAGAAACCGTAAGGGGTGTGGACCTTCATCCTACTCCTGACAAGTTAGCCCGCTTTCATCTTATATTGCATCATCACTTACCATCAGGTAAGATTGTGGTCAAGCGCTAAGTTGTAAAGAATAAAAGTCTGTTCTTCTGCGGATGTAAACAGATAGATAAACCTTAGTTTTAAATCTTGGGATTAAAACTATTAGTTTTTTATGCGGATCATGCAGAGATACTACAAATATACTGAGTCACTCTGAGGTTTCATATTATGAGGCCTATAGAGTAAGCGACCAAGTTCCAAGTACTAACTACCTTGTATTTAAATCAAATCCATCGATATGATAGTGGCAAACTGTGCACACTCTGTTTGCATAGCTGTGTAGCGCAATGAATTGCATATGCAAATCACCAGATACCGATAGCAAACGTTTCATTCTGCAATGTGTTCGTCTATACTTGTATACCAACGGAATATGTTGGAATATCAGTGCAGTGCTGTGCAAATATCCGAGTAGTCATGTAACTTGCTAACGTGAATGTTTGTTGAATGTTTCTAGGTAGATATGTATTTTGAGAGCTGTGATAGCCCAGTGGATATGACCTCTGCCTCCGATTCCGGAGGGTGTGGGTTCGAATCCGGTCCGGGGCATGCACCTCCAACTTTTCAGTTGTGTGCATTTTAAGAAATTAAATATTACGTGTCTCAATCGGTGAAGGAAAACATCGTGAGGAAACCTGCATACGAAAGAATTATCTCAATTCTCTGCGTGTGTGAAGTCTGCCAATCCGCATTGGGCCAGCGTGGTGGACTATTGGCCTAACCCCTCTCATTCTGAGAGGAGACTCGAGCTCAGCAGTGAGCCGAATATGGGTTGATGACGTATGTATTTTTATTTGCCGTATATATATATGTGTGTGTGTGGGTACAGTTGTGATAGCCCAGTGGATATGACCTCTGCCTTCTGCCGGAGGTTGTAGGTTCGAATTTGGTCCGGGCCATGCACCTCCAACTTTTTATCTAAGTGCTTTTTTAAAAAAGAATATCACATGTCTTAAACGGCGAAGGAAAAAAAAATCATCGTGAGAAAACCTGCATACTGGTACCTGAGACTTTTCTTAATTCAATGTGTGTGTGAAGTCTGTCAATCCAAATAGGGCCAATGTGGTGGACTATTTGGTCAAAACATTCTAAGCAGAGACTCGAGCTCAGCACTGAGCCGAATATGAGTTGATAATGATGATATTTGTGTACTTATTGTGGTTATTGATATTAACTTACCTATTAGGTTTTTTCTCTAAGTACGTTAAAAGCAAAAAAATAAAAATCCCCCGTTTAGCTAAAATACCGGCAGAATCGTCAACGAAAAAAATGGTGTAACTAATAATTTCATTTTAAAACATTGTTATGTAGATCATGTTTTCGAAGATAAGAAAAGGTAAAGGAAAAACATCGTGAGGAAACCTGCATACCAGAAAATGTTCTTAATTATCTGTGTGTGTGAAGTCTCCAATCCGCATTGAGCCAGCGTGGTTGACTATTGGCCTAATCCTCTCATTCTGAGAGAAACTCGAGCTCAGTGAGCCGAATATGGGTTCATAATGATGATGGTGAATGTTACAAAGAAGTAGGTAAGCAAACCTTAAAAAGTTGTGTATGCTACACATTCACCCATGCCATCTCAGATTTCTTAGTAGATTTGTAAAATATGAATATCTCATCAGGCATTATTTTGTTTTTTCTCGGTAGCGTTATCGATGAAAGCTTCTAGGCGAGTTGACTTTTTCCAATCATTCGAAAACTCATCGTCATATTTCAAACTACTCCCATTAAACCTAGACAATTTATATTCTTAAACCTTTCTCGTGATTAACTCCTATGTAATAACCAATTTTATATCTGAATTTTTCTATCATCACATCAAATTCACGTACAAAATGTGAATGATGATGTGCTCCCGGGCTAGATCGATTGAGGTTTTCCTAATTGGTCCAGGTCTGTCTGGTGAGAGACTGCGGCAGTGGCTAGTTACCACCCTACCGGTAAAGACGTACCGCCAAGCGATTTAGCATTCCGTTACGATGTCGTGTAGAAACCGAAAGGGGAGTGAATTTTCATCCTCCTCCTAACACGTTAGCCCGCTTCCATCTTAGATTGCATCATTTCTTACCATCAGGTGAGATTGCAGTCAAGGGCTAACATGTAAATATTATAAAATATATATAAAATGGACTATAAGAAATGTACGATATTTTCAATATTATAAGAATATTATTGTTTCCGTTCGACCTAACAAAGCATAGACCGCTCTGTTGAATTCAATTTGCTGCGTCTTGGAGGCAGCAAATATTTGATGAACAAACAACTGCCTCTGAACGAAGATATAAATTAGGTTGCGGATATTTTAATTGTATATAGCTGTGACAACGTTCATACCACAACCAACCAATCTTAAAAGATATTTAATAAGTACATCTGTAATGTAGACAAAAAGAAAAAACTATCCAGGAAAATAGTTATTTCAGCCAACTTTAATTTTTGATATCTACTCACACCACAAGCAATCAATTCACAATTATTTTATTTAGAAACCTCCCCATTCGGTATGAAACTTGATAAATTTTCGTGTACCCCCGCTTACGATCATGAAACCCTATTCTTATGTCACGTCAACGGGTCTTCTGTAGACTCCTGAGGGTTGACCTAGACCACTTTGGGAATCAATGGTAGTCTACATACTCATAGTGGGGGACCGACAAACACTGAGCTTTCCGGTGCATACATACGGCACAAGACCGTGGTTCTTGAATGTCCACAAAGGAGCCCTAATATGTCCAGCAGTGGACGTTCATCGAGTAATGGTGTTGATGACTCATTATTTTGATTTCATCTTAAAGATTCATGCGAATGCATATCTTAACTTAGGTGATTTACTAGTATTTAACTAACTACTAATATATCCAATTTGTCTCTACGTGAAAGAGGAGATTGACAATCTCCACGTCTTGAGTACGATTAAGCGCAGCTTGACTTGTAATATCCGTTGACTCAAGCACTGGTTAAGGTGCTAACTATATAACTTAATTACGTATCGAAACCCACGGAAGTGCGTTAGGCAAATTAAAGAGAACGGCTGACAAAGCGATTTAATTTTAATAGGGTAAATACTGAAAACTTTATCAAAATCTGTTCCGTGGTTTTTGTTGTTTTATAATTTTTGTTTACGTTGTGTGTAGGGTTTAAGGCGTCTTTGACTGTTAACAAACACTCTCCTTTTCCACTCAAGTCATTCTCCCCGCCTATTTTAAGTAACCCATAAACAATTACACAACAAGAGATGTGGACGGCTCGAACGCCACAAGCATACTGAAGCCGTCCGTACCGCAAGTCGTTGCAACGCGGTGATAACATTAATACAATCTGTTCTGTGGTTTTTGCTGTTGGACTAAGATAAAAGTTAAATTTTAGCGCTTAGGTACATAATCAGTTGTTAAAAAAATTCTTATGAAACGTAATGCGCATTTTACAAGTTTTATGCAATGGCCATCATTGATGAACAGTTTAACACATCTTAAGTCTAAGTTTCTTTGGAATCTTTAATTTCAATCAAATGACAGTAATTGAATTTTTAATTAGTTTTCAAACTTAGATTATAATTGATCTCGCGTTTTTTCTTTCGAGATTTGACCTTGATATATGATGAGTAAAAATAGCAGTTTAATAAAAACTTTTAGAAAGTCTGTGCTGTGGTTATAACAGAAGTATAACGGGAAGACCAATGAGGCAGTTTGTTGGTTCAGCTAAAGACAATGAGGTCCAGGGTTCGCATTTATAATAAGGATAAGAGAGTGCACATGTGCTTGCGCACACACTTGTGCACTATAATATCTCCGAACTATCTGCGAAGATTATTAATCTCACCATGAGATTGGTTGCCGTGGCAGAAAAAAGAAACAATTCAGTCGGGAGCTCTATACGGGAAGGTATTGGAGCTAGCAACTTAGGACATAGGTCAGAGCCGTTCTGTTATTAAGGCTTTTATTTGACGGCCGCGTGGCACAGTGGGTAGTGACCCTGCTTTCTGCATCCACGGCCGTGGGTTCGATTCCCACAACTGGAAAGTATTCGTGTGATGAACATGGGTATTTTCCAGTGTCTGTGTGTATTTGTACATTATATAAGTAGTACCCATAACACAAGCTGCTCTGTATGCTTACTTTGGGACTAGATAGTGATGTGTATTGTTTAAGTATGTTTATATTTATTTATTTATTTATATTTAAGGCTCAAACCATTTATTGCTCTATGCTGGTGTACGAAATTGAAGCTAAGTCTTAGGACCGAGCTTTTAAGCCTTGATAGGCTCAAAACATTTATATATCTCTCTTTGCTTGTTAACACGATAATAATACACGACAAAGGATGCCCATTTGTGTTTGAGGGCGGTAGGAAATTGTCGATCTTATACATCTTAGCGCACACTCTGGCCAGGCCCGGTTAAATCGCCTGAGCCGGGTCGTAATATCCGGGAATGTCATTTTGACGATCACGGGGCTCACAGAACTAAGCTCCTGCCTATCAAATCCATCTATTTACGAATAGGTACTTGCGGTAACAAAATTGTTAAGCAATTTATTAAGGACCCTTGTCTTCAAGTAATCTATACTAATATTATAAAGCTGACGAGATTGTTGGTTTGAACGCGCTAATCTCAGGAACTACTGGTCCGATTTGAAAAATTCTTTCAGTATTAAATAGGCCATTTATGAAGGAAAGTTATAGGCTATATTTTATCTCCGTATTCCTACGGGAACGGGAACCACACTTGTGAAACCGCGTGGCGTCTACTAGTACTTTTATATTTTTACTGTGTGTGTGTATTGTTGAATGAAAAAAGGGTTCTGTAGGTAGATATTTATTGACTCTAACCTCAATGCAATCGATTGAAATGATAATTCTACATCCCTTTTAAAATGCTAGCCATTGACGGTCAAGTATACCCACGTTTCTGCAGCACCCGCGGCTATAACTGATCGTGTGTTGGTCGCTGCGTGCATGAAGGCTCGACTTTACGTAAGACCTTCGTAAGACCAACCAAGTCACCTTGTCGTTTTAAAATCAGTTAGAATAAATGTAGATTCGATTAAAAAAACCGGATGACAGATCTTATTGCTGATATAAATAATAATTAGATATTTAACTAAAGGTATTAGGTAGGTGTTCTAATCATAAAAAAGATGATTTTAGCAGTTTAATATGTTTACAGCAGTAAACATTTTACGAGTGGCAGTAAAGGGGCAATAAAAGGGAAAACGTAAAACGTCCGGGTCATTTCTTCATTGTTACATATAAAGTAGAACGAGAGGTGCTTGAGAATTCCCCGGTAACTATATTGTATATCATACAGCTAACATGTATATCTATACTAATATTATAAAGCTGAAGATTTTGTTTGAACGTGCTAATCTCAGGAACTACTGGTCCGATTTTAAAAATTCTTTCAATGATAGATAGCCCATTTATTGAGGAAGACTATAGGCTATATTATTTTGCTAAGATCAATAGGAGTGGAGCACCAGTGAAGAATGTTTCAAAATCGGGGGATTTTTTTCTATTGATAGTTTTCACTGTGTGCGCTGCGTAAACGCTTAAAGTTTCGCAGACAGTTTTGCATAACAGAATTGTTACCGTTTAAAAGCTCTGAAAAAAAGCACGCGACAGTTACCGCGGGATTTGTGAAAAACAGAAATACACGCGGACAAAGTCGCGGACATCCGCTAGTTGTAGTTTACATAAAATTAACATGTACTCGTTATTCTAGTCTAAACTATAATAAAAGAGTAAAAATCCAATGCTATATAAGTTTTATTTTTTTCATCATTCTTATTGTTAAATTTCCTAAAAATTTTGTTGAAAAATAATTTAGACGTAACATAAACTATTTCAATGATTTTAATAGTTTAATTATTGTACAAAATGTTACTTTGGCGTCTGTATGTAAAGAAACATTCTACTATAACAAAATATAACTACTAGTTGCTGGGTTTTGATACTTACCTATTTCGTAGAATCAATAAATAATTCCATCGCGGGATGAAAAATCGTTTTAAAAATTCAATTCGCTGTCATAACCGTAACTTTTATATTAAACTGAAAACGTTTACTTGAAATATGAATTTAATATAATATTGCGAAGCAATTTCTCAGTTTTAATATCGAGGATTTCATTACTGAGCGTTGCTAAACTGTGTAAACGAAGTAATTGTATTGATTTTACACAGCAGGACCACAAAGAATATGGTAAGAATATAAATGGTCATTGATGGACATTGGCCTGTTGTATAGGCTTCCAAGTCACTGATATAGCTCAACGAGTCGCGAAGCTGAAGTGGCAATGGGCAGGCCATATAGTCCGAAGAGCCGATGGATGTTGGGGTCCCAAGTAATGGCGACCCCACACCGGAAAGCGCAGTGTTGGTCGACCCCCCACTAGATGGACCAAAGACATCATGTGGGTCGCAGGGAGCCGCTGAATACTCGCGGCTCGAGATCGTTATCAAATATAACGAATTCCATGCAAGAAGCCTATGTCCAGCAGTGGACGTCCATCGGATGTTAATGATGATGATGATGATGGACTTCCAAACACAACAGTCTCGAGCTGTTAGCAACCAGCAGCTCCCTGCAACCAAACCAACACTGCACTTTCTGGTATGGGATCGTCATTCTAGCACCTTGGGACACTAATGTCCATCGGCACTTCATACTATGTGCCTTCCCCAATTGCCACTTCAGCTTTCCGACTCGCAGAGCTATATCAATGACTTTGGTTCAAAAGATTTTTGTACTTCATTCCCACTTCAGCTTCGTACCGTTCGTAATATTTGTCAATTAATACAATTTATCATCATTACCAACCCAAATTCGGGTTACTGCTGCGCTTGAGTCTCCTCTCAGAATGAGAGGGGTTAGGTCAATACTCCACCACGTTGGCCCAATGCGGATTGGCAGACTTCACACACACAAAGAATTTAGAAAATTGTCTGGTATGCAGGTTTCCTCACGATGTTTTCCTTCACCGTTTGAGACACGTGATATTTAATATCGTAAAATGCACACAACTGAAAAGTTGGAGGTGCATGTCCCGGAACGGATTCGAAGCCACATCCTCCGGAATCGGAGGCAAAGGTCATATCCACTGGGCTATCACGGCACATACAATTTATACCACAGTGTATTCAACTCCATAGTTCGTTACAATATTTACTTATTGTAGTGGCATAGGGGTTGACAAACTTACAACTTTTATAAAGGCTCTTGTTATCACAGGGTATCTCTATTTAAGCTGAGCAACTGCATCCCTAAACTTTGGCAAACAAGGATTTCTACGTAATCGATTGGAATTAGTGGTGTGTTCACTTAGGCGGATATCGCAGTTAGCAGAGATCTAGACCAAATTCTCGAGAAATTCGTGTTCAATTCAAACTTCGTGTATCGATTCCAAATGTTCGACAAGTTACGAATAATATTCATAATTTTCGCAGTCAAGTGCCGCCAAGCTAATTTACAACAACTGTTAGGAGTGACTCAAACATCTGTTATGATAAAGCAATTGTTTTTTGACGTGACAACGTCTTGTAATTCGATGGAGCCGGCTGCAAACTCTAAAAACGATGACGTCATGCGTCGTACCCTCGCTCTATGGTTGCCAACTTTTTTTGCAAGAAATAAATTATATTCTGGTGTATGAGGATTATTAAACAGTGTTTTAGAAAAACGAACAGTTATTTATTTACTTCTTATGACGTTGTCATGTTCAACTATCGTCGGTAAACCGAATTTGCAGAGTACAGACAACCGATTTTTTTTTAAATTTTGTATTTTTATAAATTATTGCCTAACTGTGGATCCTACAACCCATATCTGGAGATTTGCTTTGTTTTTAAGGTTTTAAGGATGGTACGCAATAAAGTTAATTCGAAATTTTCTATGAAAAATGGTTTATTGGTTTAGTGAATGACTTCAATTTCAACAATCGAAGATTGTTATTCGATACCCGGTGCAGCAGTTATCGAGTTATAAACTATAAAAATAAACTTATAGAATATCAATATTCATTGGCTAATGAAAATTTTGCATACGCTCGTTAATAATCCGATTAAACATTTTTATAATGTTTAACTTAATGTACTCAATAATTATATTACGTTATCAACCCATATCCGGCTCACTGCTGAGCTCGAGTCTCCAAATCAAATCAAAATTTGTTTATTGCGAATTCAGGTTACAGTCAGATCTTATTGAAATAAACACCAAATTCCGCCTTACAGCTTGCAATATCATTATAAAAAACATTATAATTTACAATAATCAATCAATAGTCCCCTCTCAGAATGAGAGGGGTTAGGCCAATAGTCCACCACGCTGGCCCAATGCGGATTGGCAGACTTCACACACGCAGAGAATTAAGAAATTCTCTGGTATGCATGTTTCCTCATGATGTTTTCCTTCATCGTTTGAGACACGTGTTAGTTAATTTCTTAAAATGCACACAACTGAAAAGTTGGAGGTGAATGCCCCGTACCAGATTCGAACCCACACCCTCCGGAATCGGAGGTAGAGGTTATATCCACTGGGCTATCATGTCTCAATAATAATAAAAAATAATTATATTATAGCAATTCCTGTATAATTAATTAAAGAATTTGATAATAATCAATACAACCGCAGAATAGTTCAATAAGCCATTGTCATCTACAATCCATTGTCGTCTGCAGCCAAATGGAATGCGAATTTGATAGATCGTGTTCTTGGAATTGATTAATTTTGAGCCCTTGGTTACTTGGTACTAAAAGGACCACTCAAATCAATCTGAACAAACTCATGAATACAGCTAGTTAGTAATTCATGAATACGTAGAGAATTGCTCAAACCAGTCGTTCCTTAAGGAGAACCTCGTGTTTGCATAAAAATAATTATACGATATTGACTTTAATAAATAAATGTATTGTATACTAGCGGACCCGGTCAAGCTTCGCTTTGACTTATGTGCACGTCTTCCCTACCCTACCCCTACTCCTACTCTACCCCTACTCTAACCTACCCCTACTCTACCCTTACTCCCGCACCGGAAAGCGCATTGTTGGTCGTCCTTCCACTAGGTGGACCAAGGATATCAAGTGGGTTGCAGGGAGCCGCTGGATGCTGGCGGCTCGAGGCCGTTGTGCTTGGAGGTCCAAACAAGAGACTTATGTCCAGCAATGGACGTCTATCGGCTGATAAAGTAAGGTAAAACTGAACTCTAATAGAATTGTAGTTAATATAAATAATCCATCGCTTGATTGGTATAAAAATAACTTAAACCACAGATTAATTTCTAGACCAACGTTTAATTTATTCAATGTATTGAATTGAAATAATATGAAATTCATAATTAAGCCTCAAAAGTAGGTCAAATATATAAATTGGAAACATTTTTATTTATCTGTTTAAAATTTTTCTTTGAATTTATTTTTCTACTTACCTGTTTCAAATGTGATCTAAGTTTTAGAGTTAAAAGTTAAAGCAATTCACGGAAAGCTGTATAAAAGTTTACGACAGCTCTTTGAACTTTATAACACATCTGTTACGGATAGTATAAAGTGGAATAAACCCTTGGTGTCTTCATCTAGAAGGTTCAGTAAATAAGTGTTTATTTTTATAGAAAAGAATTGTCAAACATAATTATAGTGTATGAAATTAAAGTTCATTTGTAAATATGCCAGGAAATTATTCGGATTTAGCTAGCAAGGTTTTTTGGGTCACTACTTTCAGTCTATTTTACGCGAATTCACTGATCAGTTTGAAGAAGCTAATCCAATGATGTATTAATTCAAGGCATGAATATTAAAATGTGGTTCTGTCAGAAACGGCTTAAATTAAAACGACCCGGCTTAGCACCGTCTTCAAATTGATCAGCAGATAGAACATAATAATATTATGATGTATGTAGTTTAGTTGGTACACTTTTAGGTTTTGAAGTCGTTGTTTTTGTTAGACCTTTTCCAAATAGGTATCGACTTACTCCTTATGAGTTATAAAAAATATATTGTCGTGTAATATGATAACCTTCCCTCTAAAACCCCGATTTTTAAAAGAAAATTCTTCTCAATTTTATCGCACGGTGGCGGTTTCAGAATGGCGCTATTATTCCATGATTTATCACTCGTAACGGTGTCATCAGAGGTTTTTAAACTGCTATTGCGATGGAAAATTAAGGTCATATTTTATTTGCTCAATATTGACGACCTGTCTATTCCAGTGGCGTAGGTTTTTTTTATGTTACGCTTATGCTTGACCACTATCAAGCCTGATAGTGGTCAAGCAAGCGCGCTTGCCTAGAAGATGCCTATTCACTCTTGCCTTGAAGGTGCACAAATTATACGTGACAGGAAACACAGTCGCCGGAAGGGCATTCCACATTTTGGCAGTTCTTATTAGGAACGTTGACGCAAAACGTTTGCGTGTTGATTGGATGTTGACAACAAATGGATGCCATTTTACCTACCTACCTACATTAACTGCCTCGTTGTACTAAAGCTAATGCATGCACAGATGTTACAATGCACTGCCTACCCTAAGGACTTCTAACGAAGAGAAAGACTGGTTAAACTCCTTTAGTTGAGAAAGAACTTTCCATTTTATGCTTGTGCTGTGTGCGCAGTGGTGGTTAGCCTATGTGAACCCATGACCTTGGATCACGAGGTCATGGGTTCGAGGCCTGGGTCAGGCTAAGACTTTTTTATGCTTTTCTTTCTCTCTGTAAAGTTTTCAGTAAATTTTTTAGCCTGGAGTTGGGAAGATGGTTGTGTTACACCTTGTGTTTGGAGTGTCATAAAAGTGGTCATTAAAGAATTTAACATTATCAATATCATGATTATATAATGATTTATTTATTTTGCTATCATCCGCGAAAAGTCGACGAACCCATGCGACAACGTCACCCAGGTCCGACAAAATACTCTCTACGTACGTTTCACCCCGAAACCGGAGCATCCTCAGGACATGTTGACTCTACAACGTGCAATTGCAAAGTGTCGTTTTCGACCTTTGCTTCGTCTTTTATAGACCAAAAAGTAGGTGGGGCAAGAGGTGGGCGTTGCCAAGATACTCATAATATAAGCGATTTATCTCGCATCGCATTCAAACATTTTAATTAGTGGTGACTTCGATAACTCTATTTGTTCATTTAATAAGGTAATTCCTGACTTATTATGTTTTATTATTTCTAATTGTTCCAAAACGCATAGTCGTAGGCCTTTATTGCAAGTGTGTAAAATGTCATACATATGACCATCCGCCAGCCTATGACCAGTATCTAAGAGATGCTTTGCAAAGTGCGACCTTTGTGGGCGGTCATTTCGAACAGCGGATATGTGCTCCTTGTAACGTGTATCAAAATTCCGACCGGTTTGACCAATATATGTTGCATTACATTCAGAACATTGCAATTTATAGACTCCCGATTTATGTTGCTTCTCTAGTTTATCTTTACCATTGCAAATATTTTTAAGAGAGTTATTTGTTCTGAAAGCCACATTTACACACACAGAACAAATAACTCTCTTAAAAATATGTATGACATTTTACACACTTGCAATAAAGGCCTACGACTATGCGTTTTGGAACAATTAGAAATAATAAAACATAATAAGTCAGGAATTACCTTATTAAATGAACAAATAGAGTTATCGAAGTCACCACTAATTAAAATGTTTGAATGCGATGCGAGATAAATCGCTTATATTATGAGTATCTTGGCAACGCCCACCTCTTGCCCCACCTACTTTTTGGTCTATAAAAGACGAAGCAAAGGTCGAAAACGACACTTTGCAATTGCACGTTGTAGAGCCAACATCTCCTGAGGATGCTCCGGTTTCGGGGTGAAACGTACGTAGAGAGTATTTTGTCGGACCTGGGTGACGTTGTCGCATGGGTTCGTCGACTTTTCGCGGATGATAGCAAAATAAATAAATCATTATATAATCATGATGAACTTCCGCAAAGTAACGCCTGCTTCTATCCAATATTATCAATATCAACTTAGGCCCGCTAACCCGCAGTGGAAGTGGTCTAAGTTCCACTAATACTGTGAGGAGGGTCCTGCCTTTTAAGTGGGTCGCTATGATAGGCTGTTAATAATGATGACCAGCGGTGACTACAAGGTTTTTAAACCACAGATTTAGCATTGTTTACCATAACACTGTATGTTTTAAGCTTTTTCAATATGTAGTACATTTTTTACGCTGGATTATCGAAGTTATTTATTAAGGTTTATGTTTTAATTTTTTACTCGCGAATTTATTCAGACATTTTTAAACATGACAAGGGTTGATTGGTATAGAATACGCCTTTTTTATGTATGTTTTCAAAACAAGGGTGCATATATTTATGGTAGTGACCTGTAAACGAAAACCGTGATAGCCCAGTGGATATGCCTTCGATTCAGAGGTCGTAGGTTCCCAACGAAAAACAATTGCACACGTCACTAGATTTCAAAAAATTAGTAATTCTTTTAAGGGCAATTGCATACGTGCTTATAATAAACTACCATATGAAGCCAGTGGAATGTCACTCAAAAAGTCCAAACTGTTTATTAAACGCAAGCTTTTAGTAAAGTCTTATTATAGTGTTAATGAGTATTTAAATGATAAAAAAGCTTGGTGTTAAACTGTATTATACGACTGTGTGCTTAGTTTTAAATAAGTTTGTAAAATGGTGATAAATAAAAAAAAATAAACCTTGACTGAGTTTGTTGTGGGCTCTTCTCGGACCAACGCGCGTTTGGAACCCTCGTAACTTTACTTTTAAGTTTTCGAATGATTATTATCACCATTATCTTAAGTTTAATATAATGACGTTTTGAAAGAGCTTGTAAACTAAGCCTATTTGAAATAAATGAATTTTGACTTTGAATTCCCAACGAAAACTTACTCCAACAAGTTGAACGAATTTTTTACTATCCCAAATATGGATGAGATTTAATGTAAGGTCTACATGGCTCTTCTATAAATATTAACGATATTATAACGGTGCCGACATCGAGGAAATCCAAATAGGGGATTATTTTGATGACGTGAGGTAGAATGGGTTTTATTACGAACTAGCTGACGCCGCGCGGTTTCACTCGCGTCGTTCTCGTTCCCGTAGGAAAACGGGGATAATATATAGCCTACAGCCTTCCTCGATAAATGGGGTATCTAACACTGAAAGAATTTTTCAAATCGGACCAGTAGTTCTTGAGATTAGCGCGTTCAATCAAACAAACAAACAAACAAACTTTTCAGCTTTATAATATTAGTATAATATAGATTTGTATTCCAAATTTGAATTTGCTTCGTATGTTACATAACGATAATTTCACTATTGTTGTGAGACGGTTCTAGTGCATTAACCGTGGAATTCATAGACGTAGTGGGGGTCCCCCCCCCCCCCCCAGGGGATTGTTCACCCGCTGAGTGTCGAATTTACAGTGGAATTCATAGTCGTTGTAGGGGCACCCCTAGGGGCTCATTCAGTCACTGAGTGTCGAATGTAACCTCTATCTATACTAATATTATAAAGCTGAAGAGATTGTTTGTTTGTTTGTTTGATTGAACGCGCTAATCTCAGGAACTACTGTCCGACTTTCGATTTTCTTTCAGTGTTAGATAACCCATTTAACGAGGAAGGCTATAGGCTATATAGTATCCCCTATTCCTACGTGAACGGGAACCGCGCGGGTGAAACCGCGCGACGTCAACTAGTTTGTTTAGAATCTGACACGCATCCGTTGAATGATCCCCTGAGGGTGCCCCTACAACGTCTATGAATTCCACTGTTAAACTCTATTTGTTTGAGAATTCGACACTCAGCAGGTGAATGGTCTCCTGGGGGTGCCTCTACGATGTCTATGAATTTCACTGTAAAATATTAGCGATGCCTGTAGAAAGGTTCTAATTGCCGGTGAAATTACAGACACAAGGTTTTACGTATGCATCCACTGACCAAATCGTACGCATCTGATGAATCGCATCAAACAGATTTTAGTATTCTTTGTATAGAAAATCATATACGTGCGTCCACTGATCCGCATCGTATGGATCGCATAGAACGGATTTTATATACTGTAAGCTTGAAAATTCATTTGATACGATGCGTCCGACTTGTAATACAATGTGGATATGTGGACGCCTACCATTAGTAAGTACTCTAGTACTTAATATTATAAAATTGTAATTACTATAGATGTTATATTGTACTATCTGCTTTCTTTAAATATTTCATTCAAGCTCGTCTGGAGGAGATCGCTTTTGGCGATAGAACCGCCTTTGCGGACTTACTTTTCTGTTTTATTTTATTTTTTTTGTACAATGAAGAATTAAAATAAATACATAAAATAAATACTTAACTACTTAGGTATGCTCATAGAATATGATATTTAAAATAAGAAGATCTAGTTTTGTTTTAAAGGTTCCTGTAATGTTCACTCAATTAATTACTTTCACTTAATTGTGTACTGTATCTACTTAGTACCCTATTGCTATCGCTGTAATACTAGACTGGGTCCGATTGTCACGAGAGGCTTGTATTTATAGACTAGTCAATGCAATAGTAGCTATATTGACATCGCGTTCGTCACGTGTCACAGACTGTATCCGGCTATCAGAATATTGATAACATCCGGTAACAATACTGAATAGGCTACTCGCCTACTGTACAAAACTAACAAATTTTTTTGCATAGAGGCAGTTTAGATGCCTAGAAACTCTAATCACATTTTTATTTGTGAAAATAATCTCGTAATTGTAATATTTTTATAAAACAAAATTGTATTTTTATCACGTCACCGCAAACGCCAATCATAAATTGTAACGTCGTTCGCTACAAAACATCGGTTTGTGATTGGCGCTTGCGTGGCAATCACATCATTGCAAACGCCAATCACGCTGTTATCTCTATGAATGACGTCACTTGCTAATGTGTTGTGTTTCGGCGGCAAAAATTTTACGTAGATATTTTTTCATTTATATTAAATTTGTTACTGGCGTGACAAAATAAAACATAGCTTATATATATATATATATATATATAATACTTCCATAATTCAGTTTAAATACTGTTTACAAAAGAGGCAAGTAGCCTATTCTTTCATGTTAACAGTCTGTAGGCTGACATGCAGTCCTATATATACAGTTCTCTAAGTTAGACATTATGTGTTTAATAAATTTTGAGCTTACTATGAACAGAAAGCCGGGAAAAATTAAAAAGGTAAATATTGTTATTCCTTTTGATTTTTTTAATTTCTTTTATACAATTCATATAGATATAAATAAACTTTGGATAAAATTGTTGAAACATTTTTTTTTTTTATTCTTTACAAGTTAGCCCTTGACTACAATCTCACCTGATGGTAAGTGATGATGCAGTCTAAGATGGAAGCGGGCTAACTTGTTAGGAGGAGGATGAAAATCCACACCCCTTTCGGTTTCTACACGGCATCGTACCGGAACGCTAAATCGCTTGGCGGTACGTCTTTGCCGGTAGGGTGGTAACTAGCCACGGCTGAAGCCTCCCACCAGCCAGACCTGGACAAATTAAGAAAATCTCAATCTGCCCAACCGGGGATCGAACCCAGGACCTCCGTCTTGTAAATCCATCGCGCATATCACTGCGCCACGGAGGCCGTCAAACCATTATACGTATTTTTACCAGTTTGAATGTCAAAAAACAATCTTAAAAAGTCTGTAACGACACCATTTTGTATAATAAATCAACCAATAATAGCGGCATTCAACAACCGCGGGCGTGCGATGAAATTTCGCCCCAGTTTTTAAGAGAAAAGCCAGTATGTAAAAGATTTAATATATGGCTTACATGCCGCTTCTATAAATATTAACGACATGATAACGGCACTGATATTGGGGAAAGCTAAGGCGTAGGTATTATTTAAAACGGTAAATGGAATGTATTAGAATGGAGCTTTGCCACAGTAAAGATATAACAAGCAGTATAATAACTCGGCCGTATTTTTGAAATAAATACCTACAGCCGCGCGGTACGTAAACATGTCATAGGGCTGCCCGCCTGCAGCATTTTAATTACATTTGCTAACTTTGTGTTTCTACTTAGTTTTGTGATTGTAAATAAACTTTTTTTATATAAACAAATAAAATACTTTGTAAATTGTAGTAAAATGGGAAGTGATAAATAAAAATGCGTGTTTTTTGATTGGTTGATTTAATTAAGGCTGATACTACGTCAATGATCTTGAAGGATTGGTCGTATTCTTAAACATATTTATTTCGGTGATGCCATCTAGGTATTACCTCCACACTACGTGAACAAAATAAGATAAATACCTTCATGAAATTGTAGTGGTTTAAAATAGATAATGAAACAATGAATAAACGCACTAATTGTCCCTACGATACGATAGGTCTCCTAGATTTCTCTAGGATGCCATTATCAGATCCTGACATGAAAAAAATGGGACTAACCTGAAAGAATACTCATCCAAACAAAAAAGAAACGGTTTACAAATGACGGAAATATCGCTGTAAATACGATACGATCCTTTTTGGAAGTCGGTTAAAATTCTTGTCACCAATGCCAAGCTGAGCAAAAGTTTTATGAGCTTGCACATTAAAGCGCATAAAATCCGCCATTTTGATTTTTTAAGAATTAAGTTACCCAGTGACACTCGGCCTATCTAGACGAGTCTAATGACATATCATTTATCAGTATGTGTGCTTGGGAAATTGGTTCGTAACACTCCCGAAGGTCGGCGCGGTCCGGGAGGGGGGTAACGATGCCCAGCGCGTACGACTTCACACCCGCGCAGTCCTATCCTCCCGTCGCCCGCATACAACAACAAGTCATAACATTTAAACACATACTCCTCCTTTGGGCTTCGCCGCAGTCGGGTAACAAAACACAAATGATCCGAGCACAGTCACACAAAACATTGTACAAGCAGTCGAGGTTTTAACACAAGCTTATCGTACCTACTGTATCGTGATTCATGAACCGCGTATAACCTATTTCAATCGTGTCAATCAATCACTTTCCTTTACTCTATTCACTTTAGTTACTAATCCAGATACCTACCTTTATTCTGGAGATAAAAGGAAATACCTTATCCATTAAAAAATACAAGATTATGTACCTACCTACTAATAAGTAAATTTATTTTAAAGTCTTACCTTTCAGAGTTTCCAGGTAACTTAAAAAAAGTTATCTCTGGATGGGATAATTTTGAATTCATGCATCCAAAAACGGCACAGTATTTCCTACTGGTCATAATTAAAAAAATCTAATACTATTAATACACTTTACTCTGTTAATACACCGTGCGTTCGTTCGTCACCGCGGCACAGTCGCGACTGTCTTCACCCTACGATCACCCCATGTTCAAGGTGCGTAGGTATAGCTCGCGTTTCGACCTCTAGTATGAAGTCCAACTACTGGTTGTAATATCTTTACTGTGGCTTTGCTATTTTCCGAGAACCACCGATAAAACAGGCATCTTAGACAGATGAAAAAATTACAGTAAATGGTTAAGAGTGTGCAATATGTAATTTGGTGGTTACAAATGGTTCTGGATCTCAGATTCTGGAAGAGTTAGGAGCCTGATATTTGGGTAAATGATATTTCAAAGTGTTAGCTTTGTTATGACTATACAGAATACACAATTTGTAAAACTTTTCTCGATAGTTTATTTTTTTGAAAAATACATGTTTTGCTCACATTTTGCTTTCAATCTCAGGAAAAGCAAACTTATTTTCTTAAATTTTTGTTTTGTATACAAAATTAGGTATATATCTTGAACATAGCCATTTTGTTTTTCGTTATGTTGTTTAATTTACTTGCAATTAGGTAAAAATGGTTTTGGCGCTCACGTCATAAATTTTGCGTCGCGCTTCAATCGCTCCGTGCTTTTCACTCACGTGAAAGTCATAATTCTGCGTCTCGCTTGCGCTTCGAATTTTATCCATATCGTACCGACACGCTGCGCGCTTTTAAAGTCCTCGCAAAGTAAACTTTTTTACGGCCTCCGTGGCGCAGT
The DNA here is from genome assembly GCF_947172395.1 of Bicyclus anynana. Classification (NCBI taxonomy): domain Eukaryota; kingdom Metazoa; phylum Arthropoda; class Insecta; order Lepidoptera; family Nymphalidae; genus Bicyclus; species Bicyclus anynana. The sequence continues at coordinate 9,157,501 of NC_069101.1, forward strand.
GATATGCGCGATGGATTTACAAGACGAAAGTCCTGGGTTCAATCCCCGGCTGGGCCGATTGAAATTTTCTTAATTGGTCCAGGTCTGGCTGGTGGGAGGCTAGTTACCACCCTACCGACAACGACGTACCGACAAGCGATTTAGCGTTCCGGTACGATGTTGTGTAGAAATCGAAAGGAGTGTGGATTTTCATCCTCCTTCTAACAAGTTAGCCCGCTTCCATCTCAGACTGCATCATCACTTACCATCAGGTGAGATTGTAGTCAAAGGCTAACTTGTAAGGAATAAAAAAATAACATAATCTTGGGAAAGCATTTGTTGTATTTAAACGCTTTTTTAACGTCCGTTAAAAAAGCTCTCGTGCGAATAATGGCTTACTGTATTAAACAAATAAATAGTATCGTAAACAAAAGACTTTAATTTTCGGAAATTCCAAATTTGCCGCTCATTTACGAAATACAAAACAAAATAGATAACAGCTAAGAAAATAATGCGAAATTAATTTAGCTTGAAACACCAGCAAGGCGGTGTTTCTGCTATTATTATTCTAATTAATTAGTTTCGTGATTGTTTTTGACAGTACTCGAAAATTAATTAACATAATTTCATAACAAGGGTCTGTCGGTACATTGTATTCGTTGTTTGTGTATCACAAATGTGTCTATGGTTTGAACAATTGAACATGGCATAATTCACTAAACCTGCTGCGATTTCATAAAAGGTTTATACATCAAAACAAGTCCTATAGATATAGATAGGTAGATAGGAGTTTTTGCAAAATTATCTACAACTAGCGGATGCCTGCGACTTCGTCCGCGTGGAATTCAGTTTCTCACATATCCCGCGGGAACCATGGATTTTTCCAGAATAAAAAGTAAATTGTGTTATCGCCGTTTAGTGTTGGAAATAGTAGTCTGTGACGGATATGACGTCGCTCGATCTCGTGTTGGCTTCAGTGTGCTCGTGGCGTTCGAGCCGTCCACAGCTCTTGTTGTGTAATTCTGTATGGGTTACTTGGTATAGGCGGGGAGAGTGACTTGAGTGGAAAAGGGGAGTGTTTGATATCAGTCAAAGGTACCTTTAACCCTACACACATCGTTCACAAGTACGTGACTTCACTCAAGGTCATTCTCTGCCATTCTAGGGTCTTATTTCGGTTACAGTTCGATTTGTTAATTAAGTTGTCCTGACAAGTGTTGTGAATCATAACCTTTGTTTGACATTAGTTTTCTTATATTTGTAATCACTTTTGGAGTCCTATAATAATTGTATTTATAAGGATACTGATAGTTGTATTAAGTATTTATTCTTACGAGATTTTATTATAATCTTCTGTTACAAATAGTACCTACTTCCCGCTTATTTCATATAGCTACGTGTCGCCACCTAGCGTGTAGTAGCGTCACTATTTCGTACTACATACTTAATGACTTTCGGTTATTATAGTTAAATTTAATTAATTAACAATGATTATCAATCCGAACATTGTAGAGCAGGGTTTCTCAAAGTGGGGTACGCGAACCCCTAGGTGTTCGCTATTCGAGGGCAGGGGGTTCGCGACAAGATTTACGTAATGGTGGGTTGATAACTGATACCACACACACACAATGAAGCACACAAGACATTTATTTTGGTACTTTATGTGTTATCTTTTATTCAAATAAAAACCTTATTTTGTTCAACAGTCAAAATATTTTTTTTCTTTAAGGGGGAGGGGGGTGGGGGGTTCGCTGTCACTTAGAAATTTTAACAGGGGTTCGTGGAGTATAAATATAATTATTTATTTTACATAGTATAAATTCGTCATTGATTATTTTACTCTTAACAATTGTGACGTCACGTTATGTTATCGAATAAAATTGTGTGCAGTGAAAATATTATTTTACTTATCCCACCTTCTGTTACACTTCATTAAAATAATACTTTAATATTAAATAGATTGTACTAAATAGACCTAGATATTGAAATACGTTGGAACTTAGTGAAATCAGACGATATCGGAATTTGACGGCCTCCGTGGCGCAGTGGTATGCGCGGTGGATTTACAAGACGGAGGTCCTGGGTTCGATCCCCGGCTGGGCAGATTGAGATTTTCTTAATTTGTCCAGGTCTGGCTGGTGGGAGGCTTCGGCCGTGGCTAGTTACCACCCTACCGGCAAAGACGTACCGCCAAGCGATTTAGCGTTCCGGTACGATGCCGTGTAGAAACCAAAAGGGGGTGTGGATTTTCATCCTCCTCCTAACAAGTTAGCCCGCTTCCATCTTAGACTGCATCATCACTTACCATCAGGTGAGATTGTAGTCAAGGGCTAACTTGTAAAGAGTAAAAAAAAAAAAAAAGAATTCGGAATATCGGAGGTATTTTTTGTGTCGGATAAAAATGAATGAAATAATTTTCCTTTCAATCACGAAAGTACGGACAGATACGATTTAGAAGAAAATGTAAGAGTACGTATAAAAAGTAAATGGCAGAAAAGGGAAAATTCTATGTAAGTTTTGCGCTTCATTAGTGCGCCCTATTTTCTCACTTAGGTACGTCCCAGCCGGCTAGCTGCCTCATTTGAGGTTTTTAACCTATATAAAAAGAGAATACTTGAATCATATCATAACTTTCGCACTCTAAAGCGGTAAGTACTCATATCAAACGCGTCACATTAAATTGCACTGCGGTAGATGAAATTATAAACTCTAACGTTAAATTTAAAGTCTACATTTGCTTAGAACGCAACACGCATACGAATATGTGGCTATCTGAGGTGTAGAGTATGTGGAACTACCCACATTTTACTCCTAACATTCGCCGTCATTCGAGCGACTCAGTCAGTTGTGTATCAGTCACCGTCATGTGCAGTCATCTCTAGCACTGTCATTTAAAACTGTTAATCAGTTTTTTATTATGTGGAACCGAGTGGTCCGTAGAGTGGTACCTAGTGGTTATTGTGGTGCAGATGTATTTAAAATTGGTATGCGCAAGTGTGATGAATTTTATCGTTTTTAATTATTTTGTCATAGAAAATCCACCGCGATTTTTAGCTTTATTATTTTATTGTATTTTCACAAAGTTGAACCAGTGACCCGTGAGGGTTACCGAGGAAGACCCGGTCGTACAAAGTTGAAGTGCCATCCCATAAACCTACATCGGTTCTGATACTGTAAATGGCAGTAGGTAATAGGTATGTATGTAAGTATGTCGCTGACTATGGGCCACATAAGAAGGCTCAGAGTCACACAGCGGGCGATGGAACGAGCTATGTTAGGAGTATCTCTGCGTGATCGAATCAGAAATGAGGAGCACCGCAGAAGAACCAAAGTCACCGACATAGCTCAACGAGTTGCGAAGCTGAAGTGGCAATGGGCGGGGCACATAATACGAAGAGCTAATGGACGTTGGGGTCCCAAAGTGCTGAAATGGCGACCGCGCACTAGTAAGCGTAGTGTTGGCCGACCCCCCACCAGGTGGACTGACGACAAGGAAAAGTTTGTGAGGTAGAAGGGGGTAAACTTTACGAAACGGGAATAACGGTAAACTGCGATCTGCTTGTTTACTAATATAATTGCAACTTGCAGGTTTTATTGGACCGAAATTGATGTTAATTTATTCTCTTACATTAAAAATCTGCCTACAACAAAATATAGACATTATTAGTATTGAAGTAAGTAACAACAGTCTAAATACATTTACCTAATGTTACAATGTATAAGTAATAGGGCTTACCGTATTCTCTTTGGTACTAGATTCCTAGTTTATTTGATCAGCTTAGTCACCAAGAGTAACGATGCTCTCACAAACTACTCGTAAGTTAACTTAACTGGTAATTTACTTACAGAATAGGTTTAGAACGGCACAGTACAGTAAACCGGGCATGTTCTGTGGTCTCATAAATAAAACAAGGACACTGTAAATCCACTCCTGGGATAATTTGAATACTTCTGTTTATTTTTTCGGCGTAAATATAATCTTACTAACACCCTGTGGTTTCAACGACGTAGTTCCCGTTTCAGTGAGAATACGGGGATAAAATATAGCCTATGACAGTCACAAATAATGTAGCTTTCCTGTGGTAAAAGAATTTTCATAATCGGTTCAGTAGATCTAGTAGTTACCCTTTTAATAAGACAAACTTTACCTCTTTATAATATTAATATACTCGTAGAGACTAGTAGTCACCCGCTACTTCGTGTAAAATTTGGCTGTTAAAAGACGCTGATGATAATTGTAAAAATATTAATTTCACGAATTTGCAAAATCTTATAGTGTAAATTTAACGTATCTCTTAATATTCATTATCTTTAAAATTTAAATTTAAAATACGAAACACCAACACGCTTGAATTATTGAGAAGAAATAATGAAAAATGTTTTATTTTGTCTGCAGGTGCCAGCGCGGGTGGTTCTGGCGTGTCAGTGTCAACACAGGTGAGATATAAAATATTATGTTAATTTCATCTGGACCAGGAACCTGCGATAGCTAGACCTACCTCATAGGCTGAAAGTTTGTCAGCCCCTGCTCGGTCAATAGGTAAGTACGGTAATTATGTCTAAAAAGCCAACGCCTCGCGGTTTTTATGTATGTCCAGCGATAATTCCGTCATTTATTTACTTATAGAGTTGTAAAATCTATATCTATACTAATATATAATGCTGGAGAGTCTGTTTGTTTGATTGAACGCGCTAATCTCAGGAACTACTGGTCAGATTTGAAAAAATCTTTTAGTGTTAGATAGCCCATTTATCGAGGAAGGTTATATATTATATTATTTCTACCAGAACTAGAACCACGCGGGTGAAACTGCGCGTCGTTAACTAGTTACCTATAAAATATGATTTTAAGAGCGCGCAGCACGTCGGTACGATATGGATAAAATTCGAAGCGCAAGCGAGCCGCCGAATTATGACTTTCACGTGAGTGAAAAGCACGGAGCGATTGATGCGCGACGCAAATTTTATGACGTGAGCGCCAAAACCAATTTTACCTAATTGCAAGTAAATTAAAAAACATAACGAAAAACAAAATGGCCATGTTCAAGATATATACCTAATTTTCTATACAAAACAAAAATTTAAGAAAATATGTTTGCTTTTCCTGAGATTGAAAGCAAAATGTGAGCAAAACATGTATTCAAAAAAATAAACTACCGAGAAAAGTTTTACAAATTGTGCATTTTGTATAGTCATAACGAAGCTAACACTTTGAAATATCATTTACCCAAATATCAGGCTCCTAACTTTTCCAGAACCATTTGTAACCACCAAATTACATATTGCACACTCTTAACTTATACATCATAAAATACCATTTATGAAAGTCGTAGACAAATTGTGATAGAACGTAATAAACGTACAACAGAAATGTCCGTCATTAAGCACCAAACAAAATTTAATAGCCATAGTTGGTAGCTAAAACGTTAAATTGAAGTTTATTACAGCCCTTAAGTAAATATTACACGGTAAAAGCATAGTGATGTTCTTGTTTCCCAGCGGACTGAAAATTAGTGGGTCACAAAGGAAAGGCTCTGTAAACTGTACCTGCATTTTGAAACAACACTAATGTGAACGAGGTAGCACGTTCTTGGGAATTTTACTTGGATTAATTATCTCTCTGCTAAGATTATTATGTCTTAATTATGTTTTAATGTACCTACTTTGTACTACAATTTCTTAGCTTCTTTCACTTCTTTATGTTTTGCTAATTTACCCGTCGTAGTATAATTTATTAATCTACCTACCGTCATAATTTCCGGTTTATTAAGGTAATAGAAGTTAATATGTAATAGAAGTTAATATGAATACTAGTATATATGTATATTAATATATACTAGTATTCATATTAACTTATGTATAATAATATGTATATTTCTCTATCTATTCATCCACTCGTATAATAATAGAAAATAATATCTGTAATAAAGTAGGTACCTCTACATATAAATAAAAGTACCGACACTCAAATTATTGAGAACTAGCTGACGCTACGCGATTTCACCCGCGTGGTTCTCGTTCCTGTAGAAAAACAGGGATAATATATAGTCTTTAGCCTTCCTCAATAAATGGGCTATCTAACTCTAAAAGAATTTTTGAAATCGGACCAGTAGTTTCTGAGATTAGCGCGTTCTATCAAACAAACAATCTCTTTAGCTTTATTATATTAGTATAGATAGAGACTGTACTTCAGATATGATTTTTATGATTGATGGTTCAGTTCAGAGTCAAGTCTCTGGATCTCCAGGACAAAAAGTAAATCTGATGGTATAACAGATAGATTAAGCAAAGATAAATAGCAGATAGGTAAAGCATCAATGATTTTGGTGATTTTGGTGGTCCTATCCTACACAGTAAGTCAGTTTTCGAGAAGCTGATCTAAGTTCCCGACATTCTTGTAACTGCCAACACTGTTTCTTTCTGTGTGTGTTCGAATATCCAAAAAAAATATTATTTTATACTATAGATATGTTACGTGCCTATAAAATCACTGTAAAAAGTGATCCGAATTCAGCGACTCCACTCAGCGCACACATGTACAATTTTGTGTTTATTTACATTACTAATTGTTAACGCAGTAATTGTCAAATATGCTCCCAATCAGTATATATTTTTCACACATATTGAAAAACTAGCTGACGCCGCGCGGTTTTACCTGCGTGATTCCAGTTCCCGTAAGAATATGGAGATAATATATAGCCTATAGTCTTCCTCGATAAATGGGCTATCTAACACTGAAAGAGTTTTTCAAATCGGACCAGTAGTTCCTGAGGTTAGCGCGTTCAATCAAACAGACTCTTCAGCTTTATAATATTATTATAAAGCCATAATTTATGAAAACCACAGAACATACGTGGTGAAAATCTTTGATTGGTCTCGCGTTGTTTTTTTAAAAACCTTTTTAAAAAATTTCATCAAACGATTGAGGCAGACAGTAACTTTACTTTATATTTTTTTATATAAATATTTATTTTTTTAACACTTTTTCATCATGTTATTCAAAATTATATATTTATAAAATATATGGCCTACAAAATTCCTGCAATATTTTCTACGGGATTTATGGGTATTTGTCACTTTTTTCAAGTTGTAAATTTCAGTATCCGCGCAAATTCTTGAAGATTAACGAGACGGCTCAGTATACGAGGCAGAAAGAATGATCACCCCATTACTGGAGTCAGACCGTTTATTTTTAAACAACATGCGGGAAAAGATTTTCATACTAAGTGAAAGCTAAATGTGTAAATTAATATAACGTAAAAAGATTGAAAAGTATAAAAATATAATACTTAAACACCTATATAATCTGTACTAATATTATAAATAATATAATGGTTTAATTAAAAAACTAAAAGACACGCTTTCAGCACGCACTATTTTTCATATTCCTGACAGAAAACTCTTTCAATTGATATCCATATCATGGGGGTGGATTTATTGTATTTGTAATGACGTTTCTTAGCTAGTCATGTATTATCATCAGAACTCGGAACGTGTGCAAAATTTCATCCTAATCAAAAACCGGGAAGCAATAAGATTTCATGATTAGCTTACCTATATAGTTACAAGTGATTGGGGAGGCCGCCATATTGTATTTTTAATGACGTTTCTTAGCTAGTCATGTATTATCATCAGAACTCAGAGCGTGTGCAAAATTTCATCCTAATCGAAGATCGGGAAGCGATAAGATTTCAAGATTTGCTTACCTATATAGTTACAAGTGATTGGGGAGGCCGCCATATTGGATTTGTAATGACGTTTCTTAGCTAGTCATGTATAAATTGTCATCTGAACTCACAGCGTGTGCAAAATTTAATCCTAATCGAAGACCGGGAAGTGGGTCAAATTATGATTCCAAGATTTTCTTTCATACATAGTTGGTTACATGTGAAGCTAATACCCATTTATGCGCAAATACGGGGATGAAATATATGATACAAACAACATGGCTTACTAATTCTATTGTTAAAAGAATTTTCAAAATCACTTCAGTAGAACCAGAGATTACCACACTACAAGCTTTACGTCTTTATAATATTAATTATAAAGACTAAATAGGAATAAACCGAATAAAGTAATTTTGGGCAAGCCGTATAAATGAATATCCACCTTGTTTATACAGTGGTTTAGAATGGTATTAAAAGCTCTTATCAGAATGAAACAACACAATACCATTACAATTTAGTTAACTAATACTGAACGTAATAAAATAAACGTACTCATAGGTTACCTAAAACCGCTAACTTTTCTCATTAGGTAGAATACAATATAAACTTTACTTACTTGTTGTAGCTACGTCGTAACTACTGTTTTGATATCTTCGAGGAATGACGGTGTTAAGTTTAAGTTTATAACTTCCCTTGAGAAAATATTATGTATTCCGATAAATACAGTACAGTAGTCAGTTTGGTGTGGGCTCTTCTCGGACCAAGGCACATTTGGAACCCTCGTAATAATTTTAAGTTTTCGACTATTATTACCACCATTAGATTAAATTAAATTATAACATAATCCTGATTTTTCAAAAGTGCTTGTAAAAAACTAAGCCTAATAGAAATCATTAAATTTTGATTTTTTTTGGATTTTGAACTTAATACACAGCATTTAGATGGTGACCTAATACATCAGACCACATATCCGCAGCATGTTTAATGATAGAATCAATAACCCAATAAGCCAAAAATAAAGTGTTCAAAATTATTTTGGCATACTTTACCAGCACGATTACGTTACTTAACTTGGCAAACTCGTTCATTTCAAATAGCCTGTCCGCCATATTGGATTTAAGTCACGTTAATTTTTCAAACCCTTTCATTTGATATCCATATCATGAGGGTGAATTTCAAACAGCCAGTCCCCATCTTGGGGAGGCCGCCATATCGGATTTGCAATGACGTTTCTTAGCTAGTCATGTATTGTCATCAGAACTCAGAGCGTGTGCAAAATTTCATCCTAATCGAAGACCGGGAAGTGGGTCAAATTAAGATTCCAAGATTTTCTTACATACATAGTTACAAGTGATTGGGGAGGCCGCCATATTGGATTTGTAATGACGTTTCTTAGCTAGTCATGTATTGTCATCAGAACTCAGAGCGTGTGCAGAATTTCATCCTAATCGAAGACCGGGAAGTGGGTCAAATTAAGATTCCAAGATTTTCTTACATACATAGTTACAAGCTTGGGGAGGTTGCCATATTAGATTTGTAATGACGTTTCTTAGCTAGTCATGTATTGTCATCAGAACTCAGAGCGTGTGCAAAATTTCATCCTAATCGAAGGCCGGGAAGTGGGTCAATTTAAGAATCCAAGATTTTCTTACATACATATTTACAAGTGAAGCTAATTTATAGCATGTAAAACACCGCTGTTTTCACAGATGATTGGCAATTAAATGTATATGAGTATAAAATGTTTAATCAAGAGGACAATATTTGCGCGTTACTTTTAATTTATTGGTATTGGAACATAATTGATTTTCCAATACAAAATGTATGAAGAATTTTAAACGTCGCTCCAAAACGTTTTGTCTGTACTCGGTTAGGTACACCTACGGTATTGCGTATAAATATGCAGAACACGAAAAAGCCATTAATTCATTTCAACCCCATTTGATATTGACGCTTCCAAATATACATGACTTTATTGGGGTAAAATGTTTTGTTCGTAGCTACAAGGAAAAAAATAATAAGCCTTATTCTAGTGGTTAGGCTTTGTGGCTTCGGATCATTAATTAGGTCCTGGATTCGAATTGGGGTCGCGTTATGAATTTAGCTTTCCTTTCTTTCTAAAAGTTGAACATCTGGTAACCGATCTTTTAAAAGTTATTTTAATAATAATAATTTATTTGCTGAAACTGTGGGTTACAATGGTTCTTACACTATAGAAAAAAATTCCATCACAATTTACAGATATATCAGCGTGCAAATATTTACAGAATTTTACAATTATTTATTATATCTACAATTATAAAACGTCAATATTTATACATTACAAAATTTCATGTAATTCATGTACTCCTCAACACTATAATAATTCTTATTATTTAAAATGTAGAAGATTATTCGCTTAAACTTTATTAGGGGCATAGTTTTATATGATTCTGGAAGCTTATTGTACAAATAAACAGCCATACAAAAGCAATTATTTGAGAGAAGAACCGATTTCAAAAAAAAGGTTTCTCAATTCGACCGTATATATTTTTTTATCAGCCTATTTTATAGGTCGCCTACAGAGTCAGGGCTCCGTCATTGTGGAATTTAATCACCACGCTGTTTCAGTACGGTTTGTATGTATTAATTCCACATATTGAATTTTTTTTATTAAACTTTTTATCTAAAAAAGAAGTAGTGTATATTTCGTAGACGTCCGCTAAGAACGGTTTTTGCGACAGGACCGGATTAGGGAGGTATAAGTGTGGATGAAGACGCGGGCTTCCGCTAGTAATCAAACACGCCGTACTACTCGTATCAAACACGCCCTTCGGAGTTGAAAGCTATCCTGCTAGGCAGCTGAATTAGGTTAGGTTATGGTGAACCTCTCTGATTTGTCACAAAAACCTATTAGGTACTGTCACATTTTCATTGTAAAAGACTCATTTATTTATTTCTCATTTTTTTTTAACTTTTAACAATGAAAATATAAATATAACAGAAAACTATTAAAATTAAAAAAAAAATCAACCCTTCCCGCTGCGGGACATTTGAGTGCCCAAGCAACCTGTGGTCATTGCTCCTGAGTGAGGAACCTCCTCACAATACGTCTCATGAATCACTGCCTTTTGTATCCAACTCTTGATCCAACAGTTAAGCGAAAGCTTATTATGGTGTTGGTCGAAGTTTTTCGCTATAAGACCATTGATTGAAACAACTATTGGAACAATAATAGTTGACTCAACATTCCACATGGCGGTAATCTCGTGAGCAAGGTCCAAGTATTTTGTTCCTTTTTCCTTTTCGGCTTTAACCAGATTATCGTCATGTTTTTTCGTTTTTTTTTTTTTTTTAAATAATAAATATACTTAAACTATATGTGGAACAGTAATATCAACAACTATTGCACGACGCACTGACCGATAGACTAGCACTATATCAGGTATATTGGCTACTCATCATTGTAAAATATTATTGTTTCAGGCGGACATAGCTCACTCTGCGAAAGGTTACGAATCAGAGGATGAAAACGCGGGCAGAAAGCGGCAGAAGGCCAGCGACGACCGGCCAGCCAGCAAGACCACGATGTACTCCAAACAGGTGCGTTTTCTAAGAACTATATGCTAAATCTATACTAAGTATAGGGTACTAAGTAGATATAGTAATCAATTAAGTGAAAGTAATTAATTGAGTGAACAAATTAGTGAATAAGTAAATAAGTGTGTGCATGTACATTACAGAAGCCTTAACCGGGAGTAGGTTTCAAGTACCTAACTTGGGCTAGACTTTTAAAGCTCAGACCAATTATTTTATAGGACCTGCCTCGCTTGACGTTACTTTTCTGTCAAAGTATATGATCAACGATCTAATACGATTATAAAAACTGTCTCTATCTAATCAATGTAAAATAGTTGTAATCTTGTTCGTCGGTTAAAGAGCTCCGTAAAAATACTTTTTGGGTAATTGAATTGTGTAAAAAACGGGCAAAAATTTCTAGTTTAGTATCAGATATATACCAAATCTAAGCTCGTTTTCCTCAGAAAATGACAGACAATTTTGTTCGTGACTATGAGTGCGATACAGGTCCTTCTATAATTGGCCTGAGTTTTAAAGTATAAAACGTTATTCTTAATAGTAGCAAAAAGGACAAAGGCGATGGTCCATTTCAGGTCCACTCTTGTACCCCGTATCATTAAAATTTAAATAATACAAGGATTTTTTTAATTTATTAAAATGAATAAATGTAACTAAATAAAAAGAAATAAATAAAATTAAAACCCAAGTTTTTGAGTTATATCAAGATGGCGCCCATATAGCAACTATGACATGACAATTGACAGCAAACGTCAAATCGATTACTGCATTGAAAACGTCATCAATCCGCCATTATTACCCATATTAGTGTTGCATTTCTTGGGAGATAATGAATATTATTTCGAAAGAATTAAAGTAAATTCGTAGATTTGTGTAATCAAAACTAGTTAAAAAAATATTTTCTTTTATTTCCGCCAGGTTATACAATGACTGATCCTGGGCTCCATACAATTTTGGACCATCTCCTTTACAAGTAGATATAAAACGTTATTATTTTATTAGGAATCATGTCTTCAATCACCCTAGCCTTAGATTCGTGGCAACCCTTAGATAGGGACCCTTAAAATCTAATCTTACGCGGTGCTTTTCAACTGCCACAAAAGTAAAGTGTCTAGAGATTGGACATCATTCTCATTTCAAAATGTTTAACTAACTTGGACGTTTTATAGTCTGAACCTTTATTAACTGCTACATCCTGAAGCCTTGGATAATCCAAACTCTAAAGTTGCGTATTTTACTTAAGGAAAACTAATACCACCACAACCGAACTACCAGGGCCTGTTATCTGGCATATCGATTCTCTACAAACACTTTGAAAACTAAAAAAAAAAATGTATGGGAATGAAAGCTAGTTGATAACTTGATCACGTGACATGTCGAAAACGAGTGCCATTTTCATACATTTTTTAATTTTAGAAGTTTTCGATCGTTAAAAGAGAAACGACGTGTCATAGGGCTACAGGCAGTACGTATGCGGAACCTACAAAGCACTAAACGACCATTGAAAGAAACGTCTACTCAATCGTGATTTAAATTAAATCATGTCGAGGGCTCGTTTCGTGCTCTGCGGGTTTTGCATTCGGGATACTTATCACCCAGGACGTGCATCCGTGGTTTGAGGTTCACGTTGACAGCAGAATTAAAGTAAGAAAGAACTAAAAAAAGTTTGAAATAAAAAACAAATTTGGGTTCCTTCCTTACATGCAAAGTGGGGATAAAAGTTTTCTCGTCTACCCCGTGGTGTATAGTTATCGGTATTTTTGTGCATTACACAGGGGATTAAGTGCTTAATCTACGGAACCCAAATCTGCGCGTGGCCCGACACGCATATAGCCGGTTTTTTAGTCAAATTTTCACACCGTGTGCAGTTTGATCCCAGTTGTAAGATAGGCTAGGGTAAAGGTAGAGTAGAAAAACGTATGTATTATAGTACTCTCCTCTAGGATTTTCCCCTGAGTATTTTTTTTGTTTGTCATTGTTTGCAAAAGTTTCAACTTTTTATGTAAAAAATATAAGTTTAGATTTAGGGTTCCATTGGATAAGTAATAAATTACAGAAAGTTATTTATTGCATGAGAATTATAATGCACGAAAGAGTTTTGTCGCCTCAAGCAAACTCCTCTAGACAACCTTTAGTGGATGGTTCGTATTTAAAGTAATAGCTGAAGAGTATTGCAAGAAATGTATTTTTTTTTATTCTTTACATGTTAGCCTTTGACTACAATCTCACCTGATTGTAAGTGATGATGCAATCTAAGATGGAAGCGGGCTGACTTGTTAGGAGGAGGATGAAAATCCACACCCCTTTCGGTTTCTACACGTCATCGTACCGGGACGCTAAATCGCTTGGCGGTACGTCTTTGTCAATAAGTTGGTAACTAGCCACGACCGAAGCTTCCCACCAGCCAGACCTAGACCAATTAAGAAAACCTCAATCGTCCCAGCCGGGGATCGAACCCAGGACCTCCGTATTGTAAATCCACCGCGCATACAACATGTTAATTTTTCCAAGGTTATTAAAAATCACTTGTAACGTGTTTTTGTCACCATTAGTATGGATAACAGTCACGATAGATAAAAACACAATAAATCCTAGTAAGAAAATATGTTATGCTTACGATAAATATGAACAGTTCATTTTAATATGGAATGCGCTATTCCATTATCGCGTGATATAAGAGTGTTGTAGTTCACACGAATTTTTTGGCTTTCCGCACTGTTTATGGGCGTCATCCATCAACTGAGCTGAGTAACGAACGCGCGGGTTGTGATTGAAGATGTTTGTTTCGTGTTATCTGCTTCTATGGAAATATAAGCTTACCTTCTTATACGAGTAATAAGATTATATAAAAGCACAGTCTAGTCTAGTCTAGTCTGTTCTTAATACTGTGGAAAAAGTCTTTCTGTGCAATTTGGCTGAGTTAACTAGCAGAGACGCACTTGGCAATAATGAGGTCTAGATTAGAAACTGTTTAGAAGATGCCTATTCATCCTACTAATATTATAAATGCGATAGTTTGTATGGATGTTTGGATGTATGTTTGGATGTTTGTTACTCATTAACGCTGCAACTACAGAACCGATTTGGCTGAAATTTGGAATGGAAATAAATTTTACTCTGCATTAACACATAGGTTGCTTTTTACCCCGAAAAAATCCACGGATTTCCGAGATTTGATTTCAGATAATCTTGATGGTATGAATGTTTGTTACTCTTTCACGCCTCGGCTACTGAACCGTACCACATAAAATTTTAAGTAGAGATAGATTATAGTCTGAATTAACACATAGGCTACTTTTTATCCCGGAAAAATCAATGGTTCCTAAGGGATTATGAAAAAGTAAATTCCACGCGGACGAAGTCGCGGGCGCCCGCTAGTTGTGTTATAAAACATCTACCTGAAATTTTCATGGCGTAAATTTACTGTCTAGTACTTAGTAATCTATACTAATATTATAAAGCTGAAGAGTTTGTTTGTTTGATTGAACGCGCTAATCTTAGGAACTACTGGTCTGATTTAAAAAATTCTTTCAGTGTTAGATAGCCCATTTATCGAGGAAGACTATAGGCTATATATTATCCCCGTATTCCTACGGGAACGGGAACCACGCGGGTGAAACCGCGCGGTGGCTCCTCCTAGCTAGTGTCTCCTAAATTTATTAAAATAACCCTAGAGCAAACATGCTGCGTGTTAGAGCATTTATATAAAAGCCTTTTGTTTTTAAATATTTTGATTAGTTTCACAATTGTTTAAATGTCAAAATTATATTGTAAAGTATGAAATGCTCATGCATTGTTACAGGAGTTCCGAGAACAATACTGCATCAACAACAAACAACTGGATCTGCTGGAACTGGAAAAGTCCAAGAAGGACCGATTCCTCGGATGCCTGTCCCAGTACCATATCGAGAGTCCATGCTCCAGAAGCAACAGGTAACTATATTTTAAAGTAAAAAAAATGCGCTCGAAATATCTTAGTCATATTACAAAATGCATAGTTGCATTTTACATCTTCGTAAATATTATCACATATTCTCATCATCATCATATCAGCCGATGGACGTCCACTGCAGAAACATCACGATCCTGAGCCACCTGCATCCAGCGAATCCCTGCGACTCGCTTGATGTCGTCAGTGCACCTGGAGGGGGGTCGACCAACACTGTGCTTACTAGTGCGGGGTCGCCATTCCAGCTCTTTGGGACGTCTCACCCAACGTCCATCGGCTCTTCGAACTATGTGCCCCGCTCATTGCCACTTCAGCTTTGCGACTCGTTGAGCTATCGGATCGGAGCGGATCTCCTCATTTCTGATTCGATCATGCAGTGATACTCCTAACATAGCTCGTTCCATCGCCCGCTGAGCCTTCATAAGAGGCCTATAGTTAGCGATCGCTAACTATATCACATCTATCTGAGTGTTATACCACCACACAGGCGTCGAATCCAGTACCTCTTATTCTGAATCCGCAAGACTATCCACGAGGCTGATACAATACATAATCCGAATTGGGCACATTAATTCTGTTCTAAATTGCTTACAGTTTCAATGTACACCGTAAATCCATCCGATTGTATCTGAGACAAGATTAATTTGTTGAACAAGTACTAAACGACAGCCCACTTAAGATTAATTATTGCCCAAATATTTCACTAATTATCACGGATTATTATCAAATACCAAAACTTTCCGATATTCCTCCATCTAAATAGATATTAGCTAGAACGTAATCCTTATTAGCATAATCTAATAATATTAATTTACTGTAACTTAGCATCTTTTCCTATACAAACAGCTCTGAAGAATCAACATATAATGTATTTTAAAGAAGCTCTGACTCGTATTTAGTTTCATTCCCCGTTAGAATATTGTCGTACCCACTTCATGCTTTCCCGTTAAGTAAAGTCCCATATTAAAGCCCACATAGACGTTATAAATAGTCCAGACACCGTCTCCTGAACTAAGAAGTGACGCAAACTAATTTTGCTAGTTTTCATATATGTAAATGCCTAACAGGTGCACATAGAAGACAGACCGACCACCTTTAATTTCCTATATCTGGTAGTACTCTCCACACTCACACGTACAAGTAGACACATCCACAACTCACACATATATGTAGACACATCCACTACTGAAGCACTATAACGAATATGGTGCTTCGGTTGTTTGACAGCGAGATACCGTCTGCCTATTTTATAAGTCTATGAGGACCCACTCAATTTCCCTGAGCACCAGCGTTAATCCATTAGGTCTCTCGCAATCATCCTGACGGTTCGATTAGCGCAGAAGTATTTTTAAAGGCTTTTTTAACTTCAGACGCCAAAAGAAGGGTGTTATAAGTATAATATCGATGTCTGTTTGTGTGTGTGTGTCTGTGACATCGTAGTTCTCAAACGGGAAGACCGATTTAGATGCGGTTTTGTTAATTTAAAAGCCAGTAAGTAAATGTATTTTTTTATCCAGCTCATATGCAACATCATTGAAACCTTTCTTCTGTTATGATGGAAATAATTTCTGACAATAAAAGTCTTGAATATATAATAATTTATTTATTTTGCTGTTATCCGCAAAAAGCCGACGAAGCCATGCAAAAGACAACGTCACCCAGGTCCGACAAAATACTCTCTACGTACGTATCACCCCGAAACCGGAGATGTTGACTCTACAACGTGCAAATGCATGTGTAAAGTCAACATCTCCTGAGGATTGGATTATATATTCATGATGAACTTCCGCAAAGTAACGCCTGCTTCTATCCAATAATAAAACTCTTTATCCTAGTTAAGTTCACGACCTAATTTTAACTTGTTTAGTGCACCTGTCGTTCGTTAAAAGACAGTTTGAAATTGATAATGCAGTTTCACTTCTACTTGGTCTTCTTTTGTAGTCACATTCCTTTGTTACTCCAATTAAATACTAGATCCTAACTACATTATTAGCGTACTCCAGCTTAACGAAGTTAACGTTTTATTCTGATAGGAAGTCGTTTGTTGTAAGTTGGCGGAAGCTCTGATTAAGTCGCGGCTATTGTTCGGCCTTCCAGCGATTGCTCTACCAGTTTGCTGAAATCGTTAACAGATATTGTTAATGGAATTATTTCTCTGTCTTAATCCGGTTTAAGTAATCTAATTTAAAATAATGAATTACGTAGTAGTATTTTTTTATTTAATTTGTTGGTATTTAGAACAATGTAGGAGAGGTACTTAATTGTAAAAAAAGGTTCTTAAAATAAATTAAAACTAAGAGTAAGATTACTTAACGGGATATTATTAAATTTAAATTGATAATAAATAAAATAATTATAATAAATATACACCATCTAATTGTTCACCCAGAGGCAAGGTACCCAATACACTATCGCTATTACCCCTCTGGATAGCAAGGCTTAACCTTTGGGCCAAATAAGCGTCAGCTCTTGGGTCACCTGACGCATGGACCAATTTGTCAGACATAGAATGTATAATGATACATACATATATATACTTAATTGTAATGATTTTTTAATTAATTATTATTAATTGAATTTATAATTTATTAATTTGAATAATTAATTAATCAATTATTGATTAATTGTAGAGGTTCGTTCTATATAATTAATCAAATAGATCAAATTCCCGACCCCGTGAATTCGTCTGCGTGAAATTCAGATTATGCCGGGATAAAGCATATACTTTGCTTATTATACCAGTAACATTTTCATTAAAAACGGTTCAGCAGTTCCAAAGACAGGCAGACAGACAAACACACAATGCTATGTTTGATGTGTTTTGTTGGGTATCGTGCATTTGAAACAGTTGTTTTGAAATATCATACAGACACTTCAAATTTATTTATTTGTATCGGTTGAACATATAGAACAAAGCTTATTATCTATACTAACATTAAAAAGCTGAAGAGTTTGTTTATTTGTTTGTTTGATTGAACGCGCTAATCTCAGGAACTACTGGTCCGATTTGAAAAATTCTTTCACTGTTAGATAGCCCATTTTTGAGGAAGGCTATAGGCTATATATTATCCCCGTATTCCTACGGGAACGGCAACTACAGGGGTTAAACCGCGCGGCGTCAGCTAGTGAGTAGATGTTTGGAAACATTTCAAACCGATACCAAAGCTTATCAAAGGGAATACGTAAGTAGATACAAACGGTGGCTAGCAAATACATAAACTTAAAGTAAACGAGAAAACCAATACCAACTAAAAAGGATCCGAATAATATTTCACCTGAAGATCTGTTTCGGTTACCGTCCGAGTGTCCAATAAAATTTCGTACGTGATAAAGTTTTCCTAACATCTTTTATTTGAAGCACACCTCTTAACGGAACCTGCAACACCTAGACATACTTCATTTTATGATGGCTGAAAATTTTCAGCCATTGTTCTAATAGGTAAGATTGGTAGCCAATTATGAATGACTTTGGAATGTAAAAGCCCTTCTGAGGGCCCGTTCATTGAGAAAATCTACTTAGAGGCCAGACGCAAACATCAAGCGCGTTTATTAAAGCGTTTTTTTATGTAGGTATCTCCATTGTGTAAATCATGTACCCAGGCTACAATCACTAAGCTTTGCGTCAATCTTTAGAAATACAACCTTAAAGGTCCAAATTTTTCAGGGTTCGCTAAGTCTAGTGAAGGGTTGTCACGACTTTGAGTTAGACTAACGCCTTTGGCGACAATATTCCTAATGATATTCCATAAAATTTAATTTAATACTTCTTGTCTTTCATGTCATCAACCACCAATTACTTAGCTTCGCGAGAACTTTTCAAAATACATCGTTGAAGATATTTTTAAAGAGAACTTTAAGGATGGGATAGGAATTATGGATGGGTGCCCAGGAAGTCAAGGATCTAGCGATGGGTGCCCAGGAAGTCAAGGGTCTGGCCACTGGAGGATTGATTTCTCATGACATACTGATATAACGGGGTATATATAAAAAAAAAAACGTTTTGTACTTGACCCTCGAAACCAGCTACCTTCCAAAACCACCAAAACGCAAACTCCATAATTGGCCACCGTACTTACCTATGGTGGAAACACGAGCTAACAAACATTTAGCCTTCATAAAATGAGGCAGGTCTGGCTATTGTAGACTCTTGTTCCATAAGATATCGGTGCCCTCTTGAGATCTATCAACTCGTGAACCATGCATAAGAATGAGTACGCAACACAGATAATAAGCTTCCATTTTATTACGTACCACTTTGTCCACGTGAAATTCAGTTTTTCACAAATCCCACTGGAACTTTTTGGAATAGAAAGTTCCAGTGGGTATTCCCATATGTTCCTCTATGGCCTCTTCTATCTACCATTGAAAGTTACCTTGAAATTGGTTCAGCCGTTCCAGATATTAGCCTGGATAAACAGACAGACAGGCAGACGAAAATTTTAAATAGCTTTATTATCTGGTGTTCTTGTATAAATTAATATTTGAGCACTTGATAAAACGTAACTATTTTGAAATCATAGACATACACTTCTATACTTAAAAAAAAGATGTACTTAAGAGACCAAACGTGAGAAAGGTATGCTCGGATGCTTTGGGCACGTACGTAGAGAGGTTGGAATGAGTCTAAAGAGGATTTATAAAGCGAGTGTGAATAGAAATATTGGCAGGGGATGGCCAAAGGATCAAGTTCAAATGTTCTTTGAGCAAATCCAGGACATTTTTAATGAAAAGACTCAAGAGTACTCTACACCGACGAACTTGTATGAAAGGACTCAAGAGAATGGAAGAAGCAAGGGAGATAAGCAAGAATCGTAAGAAGTGGAAGGATGTGTTCTCTGACTACCCTTATGGGAATGAAGCGTGATGGTATGTTAGTATGTATATCTTGTATAAAAACTTGAAAATTATTAGCCTCAAGCCAGCGATAAATCGCTTTGGTACAAACAACACTTTATCTGTCACTTCGGGATATATAGGGCCTAAAGGACCTACAGAGATAAGAAAGGCCTCATCGAATAAAACGGTTTTTGGCCGTATCTTTTGTGTATTGTCTTCCCCTTTCTATTAACTACTTGTTTAGCAATTTACTAAGCTCGGTTCATGTTTTATTTTAATAGGATGTCATTTGTTTGAGTCAGCGAAGGCTGCGTAAATGATGCCTAATGTTCGTCTAAGTTGTTTAAATGTTCGGCTCATTTAGTGAAGTGCTTTGAAAGGAATTTTATTAATTAATAGATAAACCCTTGCTTTTTTAATATCAATGTTTTGTGATAGAGATATTTCCTTATATAAGTTTAAGTTCATTCAAATTTAAATGATAAATGATTTAATATTTTTGGCTCTATTTTTACCCGACTTCAAGAAGAGTTATGTTTCTGGCGCGTATCTTTTATGTATGTAACTAGGTATGTAATATTCTTCGTTACTGTATTCTTTAGAGCCAAGAGAGGTGTTATTATTTTAAGGTGGTAAATTATTATCAATTTTTTTAACAACTAATATCAAAACTAAAAAATAGTTTAAGATAACATTTTATTAAAATGAGTGTATGATTTTCAATTTACATCGAGCAATACCTATTGCAAATAATTTGTTCACAAAAGCAATCCTGACCGAATTTTCTTCAGTAAGATAAATTACTTTGTTAATTTAATTAAAACGAAAAAAGCCCTAAACGTATTGCGTCTGGCCTCTAAGTAGATTTCCTCAATGAACGGGCCCTCGGAAGGGCTTAAGGTAACAAATTGAGCATTTTATTATTGTCCCCTCCTAATAGTATTATACTGAGAGGAGGGAAGAATATACTTGTCAAATATATTCTGCTACTTTATTTCTTCAAGGTAAGACTGTTTATTGCGAATGAAATGTTTACAAGACGTTGATTAAAATTTGTAAAATTTAGCGTCCTCCAAAAAACTAGTGGACGCCAGTAATTACGTTCGCGTAAATGTCTGTTTCAATAATAAGTATGACGTCATGCGCATCGCGACCAACACACGATCAGTTTTATCAGCAGTCAAGCCGTTAGCGCTGCAGGCATGTGAGATTACTTGTTCGTCAGTGGCTAACATTAGGGCATATATAAACCATGTATAATAATATTGTTAGGCTTAATTATTATTGTATACAAGAGGCTTATGTTCAGCAGTGTACGTCCATATTCTGCTGATATGATGATGTTGTATGATGATGAATTCACTTTTACTGTGTGGTTATCTGGGATATTTGTCTATACAACAAAAATTGTGTTTTTTCAGGGCATCGTTTCTATCCGTGTGTGTCCGTCGTCGAGTGCCCTCAGATGAGAATCTCAACACCGATTATGCGCCCATACAGCGGTATCCAAGGTAAATCGTCAATAATATTTCACGCCACATACTTCAAAGTTTAAAAAAATCAGCTGCCTCCTCCCCTTCCACCGCTATGTATCAATAATGAAGTAATAATCAAAATAATAATTATAAGCCAACTTTACTTTTTAACAGCTACATTGTCCTACAAATTTCTTGGTACCTTGGTATGTTATTCCATTACAGAATTAAAATAAATCGTAAATGAATAAGTTGAGCGTCTTATCAAGATGAAATTACCGACGGAAAATTTGCTTTATTGTAATATTTCTAAAAATGCTCTCCTGATAATATAAATAAAGAAACTCTGCTATTAATTATTATATAACGATATTTGTTTGTAAAGATCTTATAGTTATGATTATAGCAGCTAAAAGAAGCGGCTAAAAATAGAAAGGTTTTCCACATATTGACCTCCGTGACGCAGTGGTATGCGCGGTGGATTTACAAAACGGAGGTCCTGGGTTCGATCCCCAGCTGGGCAGATTAAGATTTTCTTAATTGGTCCAGGTCTGGCTGGTGGGGGGCTTCGGCCGTGGCTAATTACCACCCTACCGGCAAAGACGAAGTGCCAAGCGATTAAGCGTTCCGGTACGATGTCGTGTAGAAAGCGTTTGGTTTTTCATCCTCCTCCTAACAATTTAGCCCGCTTCCATTTTACACTACATCATCACTTACCATCAGGTGAGATGTGTAGTCCAGGGCTAACTTGTAATGAATAAAAAAAAAAAAAATACCGCCAAACTTCGGTTCGAGGATGGCACACGATGATGATCACTAGATAATGTTTTAACTTAAAGTTTGCACTGTGTTAGGTTTGGTCAGCCCAGTCCAGCTCCGCCCGAGGTGTGCGCATATGACGCCGATCTGGAGTGCTCATACTTCCGGCGACGGCCGCGCTCGGTGTGCAACCAACCTGACCCCAAACGCTACACGTGGATGCCAGAGGATGAAGACTTCACCCGCATGGAGTGGCCACAGTAAGTTAAAGAAGATATTCATTACTATAACACTTTTAATGGCTCCTCCCGTGACCAGAAGGCTGGCCTATATTTAGGTCAGAGAATCAGTATTGCCATACAATACTACATACATAATACAGTGGCAATACTGCCAGCCTCTTCCCAATCAATCCTCTTCTGGGCACTTTACCAATGATCATCGATACAGATGAATTCTACGACGCCTAAGTCTGTAGATATAATTTTATATTTTATTTATATATTATGTTTTGGTTAGGTTAGTTACTACTAATTTAAATATTGTATTTAGTTGTATATGTATAATTGTTTCAGTATATGAATTAAAAAGTAAAAATAAATCAAGGTCTTTTAATGGCCAACTTTATATAGGACAGGGGATTACAAGCTTAGATCTTCCACGCTGGTCGAATACGAGTAGTTTATATGAAAAAATAAATATTTCTGTGTGTTTTCTGAAGTAAAACGGTGAAACACAATCAGTTTTCTAACTTCAGGCTGCAACTGAGAGTTTATTGGAAGAAACTCAATTCTCTATCAATTGGCTAGATTGCCTTACTTTTATATATTCGTTTACCAACAAATAAATAAGAAATGAAGTTAGAAAACGCATGTCATTTCATAACTTATTTATTTTAAATTATGTATGATTTGTTTTTAAAATGTTATATAAAATATATTAACCATAACTATTTGTTCTAAGCTTATTAATCAAATTTATTTTCATTAATACAAGGACGAATTAATTACAATTATTATGAGGTGTGAAATGACTAGTGATTTATACCCTCATTTTTAATTTGTTTGTTGGTAAGCAGTACTCATCAAGAAAGGGTGTAGTAATAACTTTTTGTGCATTTTTTTGCACAATATTATTAATGTACAATTAACGATAAAAATATACATAATAATAATATGATACTCTCCCGTCTTCGACCTCTAGTGAAAAGCTTAAACTGAAACTTTTTAATAAGCCCTCTGAGAATCAATTAGGTACGATAGAGACGATATTTTACACAATGGCCCTCTTAGCTATGTAAATTTAAAGGTAATTTTAGAATACTTAAGTTGGACCAAAGTAAGAGTCAATATTAGGAGTTTCTTGCTACAATTTCAATGTAATGGTACGCTTTAACATTTTACTTAATTGATTTTAAATATTTATAAATTCCGATAATTTCCGTTTTCATTATTAACAACCCATATTCGGCTTAATTAAGCACTTTAAATGAGAGGGGTTAAGCTAATAATCCACCACGCTGCCGATACGATACGGATTGATAGACTTTACATCATCATCATTATCAACCCAAATTCGGCTCACTGCTGAGCTCGAGTCTCCTCTCAGAATGACAGGGGTTAGGCCAGTAGTCCACCACGCTGGCCCAATGCGGATTGGCATACTTCACACACGCAGAAAATTAAGAAAATTCTCTGGTATGCAGGTTTCCTCACGATGTTTTCCTTCACCGTTTGAGACACGTGATATTTAATTTCTTAAAATACACACAACTGCTAAGTTGGAGGTGCATGCCCCGGAGCGGATTCGAACCCACACCCTACGGTATCGGAGGCAGAGGTCACATCCACTGGGCTATCACGGCTCATACATTTTACACAGGTAGGTAATAATATGGTAGTTGACCCATATCAAAGGAGATGTCCGAAACTCGGGCCCACTTTTCAGAACAATACAGAATTAAAAAATATACTAAAAGTCTTGTATATTTTACTAGATTAGTCCATTAGAATCTTAGCCGAAAAAATATTCTCCAACAGGGAATAAGAGATAATGATTTTGATACGTATTTCTCTGATTATCTGTGCAAACGTATGCTGTCAATGTCAAAGTCAAATGAATGAGATGTCATACACAAATATCATTGTTACCATAATTTAATTAGATGTGTCAAATCCATAATAAAACTGTCAGTTAGGCATAGATAATGCAATGAATTTTATGTCAAATTGTTGCCCACTTGTAACAAGTAATCTAACTGACTAGGCAAATATAGGTTTCTTTGAAAATTGCCTTATGAGTTCTCCATATTTGTCCTAATTTATAGCCAATTTTCAGCTCTGTATGATTAGTAAAATTAGGCCCGAGTTTGTATACAAACTGGGTTTCTCCTTTAATATAAACAATATTTGACCGCTAGTATTTTATATCGATGAATAAAACCTTGTCAAAATATAAGTAAATTGACAAAAAAAAACTAATTATACAGTGTATTGTTTTGTTAATTAATTATTTTTCATTTAATTAACTTGTTGGGAAAACTGCATTTTTTGCTCTAAACATACTCTATACGCTTTTTATGCCTTGTTTGTATTATGATTCATCTAAATGTATTTTGAGTATTCATATTAAATCGTATTCATATTATTTCATATCTATTAAATCTGTCTTTATATATAAAAAAATCTATTTGTTATATACCTACCTAGGTAAGAAATTAAATATCACGTGTCTCAATCGGTGAAGGAAAACATCGTGAGGAAACCTGCATACCAGAGAATTATCTTAATACTCTGCGTGTGTGAAGTCTGCCAATCCGCATTGGGCCAGCGTGGTGGACTATTGGCCTTATCCCTCTCATTCTGAGAGGAGACTCGAGCTCAGCTGAGTCGAATAAGGGTTGATGACGAAGGTACCTACCTACATATTATGTTGTTATCTTATGTTTGCTCCAATGATCTAAAGCTTAATAATTGGTATGTTAATTACCCCGTTTTAGTGACGGCTTTGATAATTACTGATGCTATGTGAGTGTTAATCATACGTGTAATTAATTAAGATATAATATATAGACAAGAACAATAATACAAATAGAAAAGCAGTGTTGCGTGTATCGAGTAATTGCGTAGGCTATGTAGCGTTTATCCAAGGATATAATCATAATCCCCATCCCCCTTACCACCCGCCCGAAGAAATTCATCCCTCCCCATATCTACTGTATGGGGCCCTGATTTTCTTGGCTGCTAATTAAAGTTGTATTGTTTTTGGTTATGATTAATATTTTCTCTACATATTCATAATTCTTTATCATATCAGCCGATGGACGTCCACTGCAGGACATAGGCCTTTTGTAGGGACTTCCAAACATCACGATACTGAGCCACTCGGCTCTTCGAATTATGTGCCCCGCCTATTGCCACTTCAGCTTCGCAATTCGTTCAGCTATGTCAGTGACTTGGGTTCTTCTGCGGATCTCCTCATTTCTGATTCGATCACGCAGTGATACTCCTAACATAGCTCGTTCCATGGCCCGCTGTGTGACTCTGAGCTTTCTTATGAGGCCCATAGTTAGCGACCAAGTCTCGGAACCATAGGTCATCACTGTCAACACGCACTATTCAAAGACTTTGGTTTTCAGGCACTGAGGAATTTCGGACGAAAAGATGTCATAATTCTTATTAAATATATATTATAAATAGACGTGAAAATAAATGAATTAATGAAAATAAATAACCTAAATGATATGATACCCCATTGGATATGACCTCTGCCCTCGATTCGGAGGGCGTAGGTTTGAATCCAGTCCGGGGCATGCACCTCAAACTTTCGGGTAAACGGTGAAGGAAGAACATCGTGAGAGAATCTGCATACCTGGAAATTTTCTTAATAATTATTTCTTTCAGGAATAGAAACTCAACGGGTGCAACTACTCGGTATCTGGAGCGATTAGAATATATTTTGCTGTTTAACTTTTAGTGGTAACAGTCTACGCTACAAACGCATGTTAAATTCAATATTACAAATCTGATCATTTTTTCTTTCAGATCGGTAATAGAAGATAACGCGGGTTGGCCGCAAAATTACAACGTCGACCAAATCGCGTCAGTTAGCCGAGGAGGCTCTTTACCTAGACCCCCTTCGATAATTCCGTAAGTATTATACAGTAATCCCTTTTTCTGAAATTTAAACGACTTTTTGATACTTAAAAACTAATAGTATGGATTTTCCGGGAAGAAAAGTAGCCTATATATTAATTCAGAGTGAAATCTATTTCTATTTCAATTTCAATTCAATTTCAGCCAAATCGCTTCAGTAGCCGCAGCGTAAAGGAGGAACAAACATACACTTACACACAAACTTTCGCCTTTATAATATTAGTGTGATACCCGTGCGAAACCAGAGCGGGCCGCTATGTTTTTATATACAACGTTCACACTGTAGTGTAATGAATATCAGCATTGCACCCGTGCGAAGCCGGGCGGGTCACTAGTTATATTATACATATAAACCGTCCTCATCAATCGCTTTATCTATTAAAAAAACCGCATCAAAATCCATTGAGTAGTTTTAAAGATTTAAGCATACATAGGGATATAGGGATAGCAACTTTGTTTTATATGTATATGTAGTGATACCTCAGTATGTAAGCTATATTAAGAAGTCTATATTAAGGTCGGGTTATGAACTTCTTTTAACCTTTAGTTGTAAGGTCCTACATTTAGTCTATGTGGGCATATCTAATGAACCATTAACTTTTTGTAAATATACTTCAATGTAAAAGTGATCACATGAGAAGAAAATATTACTTGTAAAATGTCAGGAGTGTAAAATTAGAACGGTTATGTAGTAGGTAATCTGTGAAGATAATCTATTTACGTCCAATTAAATTAGGGACGATTAATTATTTATGAGAACATCGATGTTTTTTTATTAATTCAATCAATGATAAGTTACCACACATCGATGATTATATTATCTCTATGACGTATGATTGTAAAAGCGAACTAAGCTGCGCTACAGACGTTCGGTTTTATCTGTACAGTTTCATATGTACAGTTTTATTTTATCGAAATTTAAATTAAAATCATTAGAAAAACCTGTGCAGTTAAGACTGCACGTCTGTAGAACGAGTTACTTTAATATTCCATTTAGTTCACATTAGGTAATTTAGTGCTAAATAGAAATAGAGAGGCAGAGATTCCAATCTAGCATTGTCGAGCTATATCATTGTTATAGTATAGCGCGCCTGTAGAAGCAATAACATGGACCCTGCGAGTAATTAGCAAGGCTGACTACTAAGAAACTCTTGTAGCATTTATCTCTCATCTCATTTGTTTACCTCTCGGGGAGCTGAAAGGTTATATCGTACAGTGTCAGCTAAGTGCCCACTTGTGCCAAATTACTTCAATTAAAAGAATATACACGACCACACAAACAAAATGATTTTAATATTTTTCGTCTGAGCAATGAAGGAGTAGTGTTATGACTGGGTAACTAAGACTTACCGAATTATTTCTAGTTTTTATTACATTATTTATGTCATAAAATAGTTTAGTTTAATTTTAAACTAAAAATAATCGAGCTTTGTAAGCATACATCTGAATCTTTAAGGACTATCCTTTAAATACGGTGAAATATTATAAAGAGTGTAATGATACAGGGATTAGAAGTTAAAAAAATTGAATTACTAGCGGACCTCCGCGACTTCGTCGGCGTGGGTTCAGTTTTTCACAAATCCCTCGGGAACATTGTATTTTTCGGGATGAAGAATAAATCATATGTCTTAATCCAGTGTAAAATCTATTTCCATTCCAAATTTCAGCCGAATAGCTTCAGTAACATACACTTGCACACACACAAACTTTCGCCTTTATAATATTAATGCGATAAAAAATTTATTAAGTAAGTTTGCTTTGATCGTAATATTAACTATTATAAGTAATTTCTTGAATCCAACACTAATATTGCTTGGGTTCCCTATTCTTTTTATTGCGGTTTGTAATATATTGTCCCGCCTGGAACATAGCAGCAATTACACGCTCCTGGCCGCTGCCAGCAATTACGACAACGCGACCATAAAGCTACATTTTATATACATTCATCGCATTTACTGCTTTTACGTTAAGATCTTTTTTAGTACGAATGGGAGGAAGCACTATAAACGTTCTAAGACATAGATAAACAAAGGATACCTTTAAATACCTTTGTGGGTTTATAATTGTTTTTGAAACTATATTAATGTGGTTTTATAGTACGGATAGTAGAAATAATATTATTTGCACAATGTTGAAATAAAATACGTAAATGACATGGCGCCCTATTCACACCTAAACTTGAAGATGTCCTTTGGTAAAAACAGGTGAAAAACTAAATAAAGAAATTAATTAATTATACAAATAACATTACTTTATTAGAAGTTTGATAGAATTAGTACAATAGATTAATTTCGATATTTTCCACGAAAACCGAAAAATCCGTGCAAAGAAGTTACGAGATCCAACATTTACACAATTACAGATATTGATTACTCTAAAGTTGCAAAATTTTCGACGAATTTGTCGGTTTATCACGGAAAATAAAGAATTGTTGTACATTTAGTTATGCTCGTAAAACATAACTGTCTTTTGCAAGTTGAGTGTGGATAATATAACTCTTTAAATCACAGGTTGTCAACATTATTTTGACCGCCACCCGATTCAAAATATCTTTATTAGATCATAGGTTCTCAACGTAATTTTGTCCACCTTTAGCAATATTCTTCTTATGTTTGATTGTTCGTTCTTCTATTCTATAAAGTTGGTGGCCTGATTATATAGAGGGCCATTACAAGGAAAGTTTCTGATAATATTGATCAAAATTTCTTCGCCATCTGAATGTAGGGACTCCTACTGCCGGTCAAAAGTCTCAGGGCTGGTTTCACCATCTTTTAATTAGTTTTGGATTACTTATTCATAAGTTTTGTCGTTGTCATATATAATTACACTATAAAGATATAAAGTTTGTGGTATTGTAGGGGTAATCGCTGGATCTATAGAACCAATTTTGAAAACTCTCTTAGCACTAGAAAGCCACGTTATTTGTGAATATTTAGATTCATTATTTTCATCATATCAGCCGATGGACATCCACTGCAGGACATAGGCATTTTGTAAGGACTTCCATAAATCACGATCATGAGCCGCCTGCCGCAGCTCGTTTAAGTCAGCCATTGACGGTCAATTATTTTCACGTTTCTGCAGCACAAACGGCAGCGAAGACGTTTCACAAGTCGAGTCGTCATGCACGCAGCCACCAATACACGATCAGTTATAGTCGTGGGTGCTGCAGAAACGTGAGAATAATTGATCGTCAATGGCGTGCGTTAGACTATCCAACACTTATTTTCAATAGGGTGATATCACCCACGTTGAGAACCTATTATTTAGATGAACTAGCGCAAATAATATTAAGTGTGTGATCATTTTTAATAGCTGCCCCGCCCACACTCCGATACCTCCGCCACCCCCACCACCGCCTCTCACCATACCACCGCACAGGTAACTACACTCTATAGTCTAAACTATTCATTGAACGCCAGCCACACACGATCAACTTTAACGTCATGTTCGTTTAAATTTTTTACTGCTACAGACTTGATAATAAGCATATCGCGTGTGGTTGGCCAGGGACGTATTTTATACGTGAAGACCATCGACATATGAACTTAGTAAACGCCATTTCAATTGCCTTTTTGTTGGATGTATATGGTGCAGACTGGGCTATTTTATAATGATTGGACTTGGTCACTTTCACATGCCACCAAAAGACGTTTGTCTTTTGTTTGTTGTACCTTATAATTATATTTTTATTTTCATAAAATAAAATACCAATATTTTAAGTAATTGATTTTAGTATCGTAATATAACGTCAACGAAAATTTAAATCAGTTTTAAGTTTGAAGATAGAATTTCACCCTCATTCATCTTCCTTAAGTTTTTGTTTGTTTTATTACTCGTACATATCAATATATTGAAATCATTAGAGCCTTTACACGCAAAGAAAATTTCAATCCAATCTCACACAATTTATTATTTACTCGTTTTAACACCTTTATCTGATTTTGGGTAAAATCAGGAATTTATGTTACATAGCACAACTGTGTTATGTTACGTACACTATTCACTGTTTAATAGGTACCTACCTCGACCACTTGGGCATTTGAAGACCAAAATAAAGAAAACTCAAGATGTACCAAGACACTATTTAGACACGACCATCGTAGTGTAAATGCTCTTTATTATCATGCTAGCCACTCACAATCCAATGAGTCCACGTACCTGCAGCGCTAATGGCAAGACACCCGATAAAACTGATCGTGTGTTGATCGCGATCTGCATGATGTCATGTCGCGCTGCAAGCTCGTGGACTTGTTGGATGGTGAGTGGCTAGCATTAGACATTTTTATAATGACCACGGATTTATTTTAAGTTAGACGTCGCTGTTTATGCAATAGTTTACTGCGACGACGTTATGATAATTCAGGGATGATCACAAA
This sequence comes from Bicyclus anynana, assembly GCF_947172395.1. Classification (NCBI taxonomy): domain Eukaryota; kingdom Metazoa; phylum Arthropoda; class Insecta; order Lepidoptera; family Nymphalidae; genus Bicyclus; species Bicyclus anynana. The sequence goes on from NC_069101.1 coordinate 9,188,275, forward strand.
CAAAATTACTTATATTGCCATAAATCAGTTTCAGTGGTGTTGTTATATATTTTCTCATAATTACGTAGTCGATCTTAACGTAAATCGTCATGAAGAAATCATCTCATTCAAATTAAAATAAGACAATCCTAATGAGGCGCCACAGACCTTCAGTTTTTACTGTACAGTTTTACCAAATCGAAGTTTTATCTGTACAGTTTTACCAAATCAAATCGTTAGAAAAAACTGTACTGTTAAAAGTGACTGACACTAAACGTACACACGGACTGTTGAGTCAAAACTGCAGGTCTGTAGCACGGTAAAAATAATACACAGATCTATTCAGCACACTTAAAGGTATGTACTTATAGCATACTTATCAATTTTTAGCTGATAATAAATCCGTGGAAAATATAAATGTTTTTTTTAGGCAAATTTTATTCTTACTGGTCATCATTTTATAGCATATTCATATAAACTAAAGATATATCCACAAAAATAGTTTTTAGATATTCGCTGTTTAAAAATAATCCTACAAATAATTTCAATGTACATACGATTTATCTATTTGTCTCTCTCTTTCAGAACAAAACACGTGTCGTTCGCTCGCTCGCACACGTTGACCACATTCGACGATTCAGTTATGCCGGCCGCTGTTGGTGGACCACGGTTCAGAAGAGACTGTGAAAGACTTATCGACGGACGTGTAATGGTTTTGTTAATTAATTTATTATTATACTAGCGCACACCTGCGACGTCGTCCGCCCTTGGGCCTCCTTAATCCGGATCTATTGCAAAATCCGTTCTTAGCGGATACCTACTAACTATACCTAAATAAAGTACTTCTCTACCAAAGGAGATGGTCCAAAATTGTATGGAGCCCAGGATCAGTCATTGTATTGGCCAATATAAAAGAAAATATATTTTTTTACCATTTTTAATTATACAAATCTACGAATTTACTTTAATACTTTCGAAATAATATTAATTTTCCCCCGAGAAATGCAACACTAATATGGGTAATAATGGCGGATTGATGACGTTTTCAATGCAGCTGTCGATTTGACGTTTGCTGTCAATTGTCATGTCATAGTTGCTTTAAGGGCGCCATCTTGTTATAACTCAAAAACTTGGGTTTTCATTTTATTTATTTCTTTTTATTTAGTAAGATTTATTCACTTATTTAGATTTTAATAAAATCTTTGTATTTTTTAAATTTTAATGATACGGGGTACAAGAGTGGACCTGAAATGGACTATCTCCTTTCATCTTTGTACGTCAAGTGGTTTTCATTCAAGTCATTTAACTAGGGTAGGGGTAAGGTAGGAGTAGGCTAGGGGTAGGCTAGGGGTAGGGTAGGGTAGGGGTAGGGTAGAGGTAGTTGAAAGTTATATTTTCAGATTATGTAATTTATTAAAAAAGTAACGTTTTTTTATTATGTCAACAGCCAGAAAACAAGCCATATGCAACGCTACCAGTGATGTTCCAGCCGTTTCCGCCATACCCACAGTATATAGCGCAGGCACCGGCGCCGATCCACTACCCGCCACCAATCATCCCCATGACCCACAGCGCACAAACAGGGACCCCTGTGCAACGGTCAACACAGATAGACCCACCCAAAGTCGTAGTATTAGGTAAATTAAACATATAGTAGAGATAAAATTTAAAATCTTAAAATATCCCTGAAGGTCATTAAAGTATTAACTAGGCTCTCCATCAAGTTAACAATATTCTCTTTCAGTGCGCTTTCATTTGAGTACGCACTCGAGCATATTTGTAGATTTTCGGTTATTCTTTAACACTTTCAGTCCGCAGAACTTTTAAACAGCTTAACCGATTTTCATCAAACATGTCTAAGAACACTAACACTTATGTCAAAATTGAAATAGCTTTATCCATTCGGGAGCCATGGGCCACAGACAGACAAATAGACGTCAAACTTATAACACCCCTATTACGAGTAGGTACTTTTAAATTTTGTATTGTTTTTTTGTAAAATGTTATTCAAAATTTTTAAAGTCTAAGTTGGCTTATTAAATTTATTTTCATTGAGTTAAGAACAAGTTAATTATAATTAATATTAGGTGTGAAATGAATACCCTCATTTTTATTATTTTTGTAAACATTCCATCATCATCAACATCGAGTATAGCTGCTACACAATAAAAGGTGTCTTTACTAATTTCTAAATTGATGTCTGAAGAAATAATATTTAAATTTCAGATACCATTAAGAAAGGAGTGATGCGAACTCAAGCTACCCAGACTGAAGTATGTTTAGGAAGGAAACCGCATCCACCTAACTACTTATCGTTGAGTCCTAGAACAATAAAAAGGGTATAAACATACACAATTCGTTTGAGATAATATAATTTAAACATTGAGTTATTAAAAACTTTTCAATTTCAGGTAAAAATGGTAGCAGCGGGTGTTCAAACAAATGGTTATACAGTGGGTGCTAGAAGATTAACTAAATCATTTTCAGAAGTCGGTGGAGATCGTTTAGTAGGTCGTGAAAATGAAAATGATGTAACTGTAGCAGTTGAAAGGTACTTTAATATTTTTGCCATTGTTATAATATTGCTTATAATATTTTGCTTTTCTTGTATTAGTGACATTTTACGTAATTCTGTATTTTTATATCTTTTATTATGACTTAGTAGTTATATAATTGAATGTTTACAGTATTATAGGTACGGAGCATGAAAAACTTCATAGAACCCAATCAGAAGAACCCCCTAGGTCTCCACGATCACCCACATCAGTAATGCCAACATCGCCACTCATGCAAAGAGGAGACTCTGACGATGTAACGTCATCTTCTATAAAATCTATAGCATCTTCACAAGTAGATAAATCATCAGAACTTAGTGCATTACAAAGGCAAGCCCAAGAGTACTTCCAACAGAATTTCCAATTCATTCATGAAAGCGATAGAGATGATACCATTGAGGATGACATAGAAACAATTGAAAAAAGCATGGCATTAAATCGTAGAAATCTAGAATATTTACAGCAAGAAATAGCTAAGCAGGCTAAAAATGAACGATCACTTAGGTCAATTTTATCGAAAAGTACTAGCGATGCTTCTCAAAAAACTATTAACTCTTCACATGGTCTCTCAAAAACTTCTACTTTTCAATCTGAACCTTCGACTGAAACGTCTGCCACTACTACGGACGATAGTGAAAAGAATGAAAAAGAAATAATAATAGATTTTGAGCCTAGACCTGACGATGAAGCTATACCATTCACAACATTACGTAGGAAAACTAAAAGAGTGCTACAGAAAACTCTATCTGAAGGAGAAATATTAATGGACGCGTAAGTATTAATATATTAATAGCATGATAGTATATTTAGATAAAATACATATATTTTATTTTATTTTAATTAACACTACAAATGTACGTTCTCAAAATAGAAGAAAAAATGAAATAAGCGGTACAACTGACGGAATAAAAGACGCACCTATTATAATGTCAACGAGCCAAGAAAATATGACACAAGAAGATCGTGAAAGGGAAGCTCTATACAAAGAGTACATTACGCAAAACTACAGTCAAACTCCTATAAAAGATGAAGGTATTTTCGGATTTGAACCTGACGGTTCATTTAGGTAATTATTTAAATTCTTTTAAATAGAAAATAGGGTAATGATCGCTAAATTAAAATAAAAACGGAATTTGCAATTTAGTATGACAAATGTAGCCGCACATTTTACACTTTTAAATTTTAAATTCATCACCCACTGACTGGTAAATGCTGCTACGCTTTTGCAACACTGAAAATACAGTTATTTCTTGCAATCTTAGACCTGTATTAATAATATTATTTAGGTACTGCTAAAGTACTTTTGAGGTACAATAGAGTTTAAGACTCTGATAGAGCTTTAGCTCTATCAGAGTCTTAAACTCTAATTTATAAATGAAAAATCTCATAATATTTAATTTTAGTTAAATTAATACGGGTCTATAACGTCTAATGCATTGAATGCTCATTCATTCTCATCTATTAAAATATTCTCTTCGTAGTTCTTCCGACGGGAATGCACCATACGAGGACTTTCATGAAAAGTATATTAGTTACAAGCATGAACCATTTAGAATTCGCAGTGTAAGTTTCGAGGAGAAAACTGAAAGGGTTGATAAGGAAGAAATTCCTTTAGAAAGGCAGGTATTTTCAATAGATTTTGGCTTGATTACATAGCAATTCGCACAATTTATATTTTTATTATGCATTAGATGAAAATTACATCAAATTAACACTAACATTTGATTATTCTTAAAACCATCAATTTGATAATTTTTCAGGGAGTTATAAAATACGTACATTCACAATATTATTCGCCTCGCTAATTTAACGAAAAGTCACGTCGTTTTACTCGTACATGCATATTTGTTACTTGGTCTTTTTTGCAAAAAAGTAATAATAGTTTTAGAATTCGTTGGCATATTAAAAAAAATATTATTTTTTTTAGCACGGCTAAATCAAGTCCCGCATCGCCAGACCCTGTTAGTTCTGATGTAGTTACTAAACCAAAACCAAAACGGGCAGTCATTACTAACAATGTTACAACAATACTAGCACCACTTGACAAATCGTCACCATGTGCCTCAAACGAGTCACTAACTGTGGACCAAAGCAGGTAAGTTTAACTTTAGCTTTATACATTTCTGAAGTAGATAAATGAAATGCATTTCATATATTTTCTCTTTTTAGAGATCATTCAGATGGTCTATGGAATGAATCTCAAACAACTGTTTTACAAGTTGATTCTGGCACTGACAATGGAACAGTAATAAGGTATGTAACACAAAATTACACGAATAATAACTTATAGTTTTTATATAAAAAAAAGGACGTAGCGCCATATAAAACTTAAATTATGCTAAATCTTTTCAGTTCGTCCGATCTAAGTTCTCTTGCTACATCGCCAGGAGCTCTAGCATTACTGACACCGACTTCTAGAAGGAAACAACTTTTGTTATTGCAACATCAGCAAAGGTCTTCCCTAGATACAGATGCATTAGATGAAGAATTTGACGTTTCTCAGGTACGTTTTATGATTTTAATATATGTTTTAAGGCTAACTGAATTTTATATAAGTGCTTATAGCCAGACAACCTTTCTGGATTCCTTTATTAAAATTGCGTTTGTTTTTTATCTTATTTTTTTTACTTTCCTCTTGCAGAGTCAGTCACCTACTTCACCTAGAAATAAACTAGATACGTCTAGTTCTAGTGCTATGCAACAAACAAGAGCATCATTATCTCCACCAGCAGTGGTTCCTAATATTTCTTTACCAATAACTAAGCAACCAACAATTTCAAAAATATTGTCACCAACAGCACCTCTGAAAGCAAATCACACGCCAGCCATCGCAATCACACACCCGAGCTTAGATTTGTCTGATGTACCATTTAAAAGAACTCCTAGTTTTATTAACAAGAAACGAGAAAGAGCTTTAAGCCCATCTAGAAGGCAGGAACTACAAAGAAAAGCGCAACAAAAAGAACCTAACGGCACAATTCCAAATCAAATTGTAGAATCTCCTTCTGAACCATCTTTGGCTAAGGCAGTTAGTAGTGAAACGAGTTTAAATAGAACTGATTCAGGGAAGCTAAATACTACTGATGTATCAGAAAGTACTACGACGACCGAGGATTATGTTACTGCGAATTCAGACAGTTCCAAAAAAAGTAACAGCAGGAACCAAAACCACAGTGAGCATTATTAATTAAATTAATTCATTATTCAATCCAAAATCACATTATTTACGAGAATTGACATAATGTTGGCTTTACTTACAGATTCAGAGAATAACAATAAAGCACAAGAAGGATCATCTTTTGAAAGTGCGTCCAGTCTTTACTCGTCTACTAAAACTGACAATGTAGCTGAAGATTTAGTCATACCTAGCTTTTCACCACCATTAGAAATTACGGACGACTTTATTGTACCTAACTTAACATCCCCTCCATTGCCATTACCAGATAGAGTAATAAAACCTTCTGTAGAAAGGTTTGAAGTTAAAGCAGATATAACACCTATCGTAGAAAATCATAGAAGACATAAGACTGAAATTATGAAACGAAAAGATGAAGTCCCAGTAAAAACAGTAAGTTTTACTACATAAAGGTGATTAAATTTTTTATAGTAATTTTATGTATTATTTATGTTGTAAATTTTGTTTTTGCAGAAAACAACAGGACGTGATCTAATTAGCGGTAAAAGTAGCTCAAGTGGAAGTTATAGTATAGGAGGATCAAATCCTAATGTAACTGAAAGTATCACAGATAAAATATGCATAGAAAAAATCAAAGAAGTGCCAGAAATAATTGAAAAAGTTGAAATTTGTGATCAAAAAAAGAAAAAAGAACAAAAAGAACAATTAGTCCCGAAGATGATGGTTAGTTGTAATATACATGTGCATGCTTATTTTATATCCAAGAACTCTGTTTACAATTTTTAAAACTTTGTATTGTTGCAGGGTTCTTTGTCTGATGATGAAAGAAGTGTTCACTATTCTTCGTCCGGATACTACGAGAGTCCTTTAGATGATGACGATGATGGAGGTTTAAGTAATTAATAACTTAAATAAAAACATATTTATTTATTTATTTTAAACAATCAAAGTTGATAATTTATATTTGTATTAGTATTTTTAATTAATTTATTTATCTTATTTCAGCATACAAGCATTCACAAAAATATAGGTCAACAAGTAGACCAAAGTCTTGGGTATCAGAAGATAATAAAAGACGAAAAAAGAGGGCTTTTACCTTGGAATTTTCAAAATCCTATGATGATTCAATTTCAACGTCACAAGACGACTGGGGTAAAAAAGACAAAGAACCAGACTCATTAAACCATCGCACTGAACGTATTGCATTCAAAAATTTAAATTCCAAGTCACCATTAGAAGAAAAACTTCCTGAACTTCGAAAAAAGAAAACACATTTTGTGGAAAAAACTAAAAGTGTGCAATCTTCTCCAAGAGAAGCTGTAGACATAGAAAAGGCATTTAAAGATAAAACTGTAAAAGAAAAAGAAAATGATAACAAAAGGCCCGTAGAAAGAGAAAGGTATGTAAAAAGAACAAAGTTAAAAGCCAAAAGCCCCACGCAAAGTAAAACAGTAGATGGTGGTTATAGACCAGCACACTATGATAGAAGAGAAGCTCTAGGGTCTAATGTAAAATTACATCTAAATATTCCAACTTCAGATGATTCTAGTGAACAATATCGAAAAGAAGGTAAGCTATATTAAAACAAAGTAATACTTAAAATAACGAAACACATTCCCGTAACATGAAATTAAAAATATTATACTTATAGGTAATGGAAATATATCGCCTAGAAAACATAGACGAATAAGAGATAGTCCACGGAGAAAAACAGGCAATAATTCCAACTCTGCTAAGTCACCCACATCGAATAATCACACAGGATACAGGTATCTTCTCAAACAGTGTACAATTTTTAAATCGTCATATATTTTTCAAAACAATTAATGCGATTTTTTAGTTCTAGACCTCGAAGAAAAAGTGGATCGAATGAAAGCATTTCATTACCTGGAAGTCTGCCGCGCAGAAAACAGTCAATACCAACGATTCCCTGTATGAGTTCCCTTGAGGCTGAAGATATTGAAACTGCTAGAACACTAAACATTGCAGGCGCGAGACTAACTCCATTGCGCTATGTGAAAAATGCCATCATGTCACCCAGACCCCAAAAACCAGATAAAGGTTGGTCTAAACATGGATTTCTTCCGCTTCGCAGTAATTAAATTAAATTTGTAAACCTGACGAGATTTTTCGCATGCTTATTATTAAGGTCACAATAAAATATAATGCTCGTTTAGGTCTGTAGATCGATGTGTAAAATTTGCGAGGCCCTGTTTCAATCCTTCATTCGTTTTACTACCTACTTTACTTACCTAACAACATCCTATTTATAAAAACAGTACAGAAAAATCATTAGATATTTGGATATAATTTAATTTAAAGGAGAAATAGAGAACGACTATTACAATTTTAATATTGTAGTCATTATGTTAAATGTTAAGTTACTGTTGTTATTGTTCCAAATTATTAATGCTTATCGATGTTGATAACATATTATATCTGCTATAATAAAAGCAGTGACAATATCAGTTTTTGTAACAGCAGACGGAAAGTTTGCAAAGGCGGCCTCTGCAGAATCGCTACGTTCAGTTTCACCAGGATCAGATTCCGTATTCTATTCAGAACACACGGAGCACGATTTGGCTGTTGGAGAATGCGAAGCTAAGGCGCATTGCTTACATTGTGGCAAAGAAGTGCACATTGTAACGGCGTCGCACGACCACGATAGCAGAGCTTCACGGACATCCCACACTGATGTAAATATTCTTACTATAGCTGCTATTACAAGCTTAGTACTTAAAGCATTGCTTGTTTTAAAGGCTTTTGTTTTTGTAGATTTTTTTACATCTTTTAATTTAGATTTTGCATGGCATTTTGAAAATATACAACATGTTGTATCCATTTCAATCAGTAACGAATAGATTTCTTCATTTACATTACAAATAAATAAGCAATGTTTTTTGAAGTTTCACTATAAAATGCATGTTCTTATTTTGTATTAAAAAGGGATAAAGACGCATTTAAATATATTATTTTAGGAATCCTATGCAGATGCGACAGCAGAAATTGTACCTGCACCGGCAGGGTTCGCAGATTCCCCATCTTGTGGAATGGCTAAGAAACAAACAAGTGGCACTCGACTGTACAAAAAACTCGACAAACGGTATCGCTCCGAAGATAAGACTAGACATCATTATCGACAACGACAGGATGTTCGAGCAAAGGTGAAGTTTCTAATTTTATAGTTTTCTAGCATTTTCAATCAAATTTTTATAAAGTATGAGTATCATAATTATTATAGGAACTACGAACCAGCAATGCAATATTAATTTTAGATTTGATTTGCTTTTATTGGTTGATATTATGTGCATATATGAAGAGCCGTGACAGTGGATATGACCGCAGCTTCCGAATTCGGGGGGAGTGGGTTAGAATCCGATCCGGGGCATGCATCTCCAACTTTTCAGTTGTGAGCATTTCAAGAAGTTAAATATCGCGTGTCTCGAATGGTAAAGGAAAAACATCGCAAGGAAACCTGCATACCAGAGATATTTCTTAATTCTCTGCGTGTGTGAAGTCTGCCAATCCGCATTGGGCCAGCGTGGTGAACTATTGGCGAGGTTTAATAAGATGGTAGTCGGTGAAGATATGGTGTAGATTGTCATCAATCAATATGATATTTTATTTTTAATATTTATTTTTGTTGATAGTCTGAAGAAAGAGGTAAAGAAGAATATTCTGGAATCGAGAAACCTCAAGATACGCGGATAGCAAGATCCGCCGGTAACAGTCTCGACAAACTCGCCGATTCAACTGGAAGCGTAGATCCAGATGGTGAGAATTTTTTTGAGAAATACTCAGAGGCAAAATTATCCGCCCTCTTTAATCTGACGTGAGTATATTAAAGAGGGCGGATAATTGTGCATCTGAGTATACTAAATACTAGCGGGCGCCCGCGACTTCGTCCGCTTGAATTCTAGTTTTTCACAAATCCCTGATGGAAACCATGATGGGATACCATGGATTTTTTCGGGATGAAAAGTAGCATATGTGATAATCCAAAGTAAAATCTATTTCCATTTCAAATTTCAGTCAAATCGATTCAGTAGTTGCGGCGTTAAAGAGCAAAAACATCCAAACAAACATCTATACAAACTTTCGCATTTACAATATTAGTAGGTAAAGTTTTAAAAGCTTTGACATATGAAGTAAGTATTTATTATTCTTGTCAAGTCTAATAGCAATCCACGAGAAAAGAACACAAAATCCATACTTATACCAAAAAAATGCGAAATTGTATTTGCATGTTTGTTACGCTTTCACCGCTTAAACACTTAACCGATCACTTAAGAAAGCTACACTATCAGTGAGTAACATAGGCGTTATTTTATCTCCGTATTTCTACGGGAACGGGATTTACGCGGGGAAAACTGCAAGCGTCCACCAATAACGTGAAATTCTATCGATGTGAACACATTTGCTCCAAGATTTTCGTGAGGCGTCCTGCATCCGGTGATTTTATTTGAAAATCTCCGTGTATTGTCATGATGATAAACAGCACAATCCTCAGTAATTCTGTCTGAATTATATCTGTTAAAAGCAAAAATATTTTGTTTTATATTCCGACTGATATAAGATCCTTTCCTTTCCAATTTATCGATCGATCAATCGGTTCAGTAGTTTAACGTAACAGACACGCATTTATAATAATTTTAAGTACGAATTAAAATAGAAGCCATCCCATATTCGCACGAGCGATTTAACGTACGTTAAAAACGCGTTGTTTATTTTATGAAGTGAAATGAAGGTCACATACAACGTCCAAAATTGAAAATGCAACACTGTTCACAAAAAACGCTGACGTGTGAACATATATCTACTTGGGGACGCATTTGTTCTATTGCGTTCGTGCGAATGGGGGCTTATAGTGTACTTATTTATAACTTAAACCTTTTTACATATTTTTGTAGTATTGAATATTTTTCATTTATCATTTAGAACATGAGGAATGCTCAGCTAGTTCGGAGGGAGCAGATGAAGAGAAGGGCGTGTACGCAGCGCCGTGGTGGTGTGGCAACTGGATCTTGTTGACTGAGGTCGATGACAGTTGGACAAGAATACCTCCTGGTAGGTATTTTCTTTATCCTCCTCCGTGAGTCGTAATCCTCATGTGTGAGGGTCGTGACCATCTCCATCTCTGATCCTTGTCCTTAGGGTGATGCCATTTTTTCCTACGGCTACGCGAAGAGCATCGTAAACTGTGGACTCGAGTGTAGTGCGGACCTGGTCGGACCAACGCATCAAGTTGCGCCCCCGCGGTCTTTTTCCTTCCACCTTGCCAGTAATAACTAATTTTTCCAGATTATCTCCGTTTTTCCTGGCAATGTGTCCGAAGTACTCTAATATACGCTTGAGGCATATGGTACAGAGTCTTATTTTAACTTTGAGTTGGGCAAGTATAGATGCGTTAGTCCGAAATGCAGTCCATGGAACGCTAAATCGCTTGGCGGTACGTTTTTGTCGGTAGGGTGGTAACTAGCCACGGCCAAAGCCTCCCACCAGCCTAAGTTATTCCCTACAGCCTGTTAATTCGATTGCTATGTATTATGTTATTAAACAATTAATTGGAGGAGCCTTTTTTAGATGTGATAGACTCAACAGACTCCGAGAAGGAAGATCCAACGGAATCGGAAACGGAGTTCAACAAACGCTACGCAGCGCTGACACATCGGCTGGTTCATCGGCGAGCTTGCGTGGAGCTCAACAAACGACAAGCAACTAGCACTTTCGGTGAGTTTATTTGTGTTCAATTGTCATCATTAAAAGGTCCACTATATGGCTAGATCTCCCTCCTTATAGGAGAAAGGATATGGAGCAAAGTTCCACCATGCAGCTCCAATCAGCGCAATAGTAACAGAATGAAAATATTGAAAACTCCCACTAGGCACTCTGAATTGACAAGTAACTAAGATCGGCAATCGATTTGTTACATTTTATAAGTAAAACCTATACCTAAATGACTACCGATCGACGATCGAGCAAGTAAATCAACGCTAGCTTCTAACTTTATTAGAGCAAACCGCGGTTGACGTTCTTGTTCTTGCGCCTCGTACAGATGGTACCATGTGCTAGGTTCATAGACCAACTCTTATACGGCAGGTTCTGAGTTATGGACGTACAACACGTACAACACAGCCGTGTGGAAGACAGCCACACCAGTGACGTAGCGTGCCTTGAAGGGGCCCTGTATCAAAATTAGATGTGGGGCCAAATATGAAGGGTAAAGATTTCTTAAAACAGAAAGATGTTTCACGAACCTATGAATATACGTGAGCCATTGTGATATGAGCCACACCCACAACCCATTTTGCGACAGAACTAGCCCGTGGATCTGCTCCCGTCATGCATGTTTCTGCCGCCAAGTATTATTGCTGTTCCGTTCCAAAGGGTAGCCGATGTAATTACAGACACAATATGGTGCAACATCTACGCCTTAGGTTGATGGACACAGGGCAGCAATTTGTAGGACGTTTTCTTTGCCTTCTTTGTTAAGTGTTACTCTGTTTATAGGTGATGGTTTTCCACTTTTTTATATGTTTTTTTTATTATTTTTATAACACATTTGCTCGTATAGTAACGCTTATTTCACAAATTTCATTATCGTAATGTACCTCATTACGCACATGTGCTGTAATGTAAAGTAAAATGCGCATGTGCCGTAATGTAATATAAAACCTTTGTCATTCGTCTAAAAACGAACGATACTTTTTAAATCTTGGCAAAGTGTTTTTATGTCAGAAAAGTGTTAAACATTTTATGAATAAAATACTTATATCATAATGTACTATTATATGTTAGCTTAGCCCTTGACTACAATCTCACCTGATGGTATGTGATAATGCAATCTAAGATGGGAGCGGACTAACTATGAAAATCCACACCCCTTTCGGTTTCTACAGGACATCGTACCGCAAAGCTACATCACTTGGCGGTACATCTTTGCCGATAGGGTGGTAACTAGTTACCGACCACGACCGAAGCCTCCCACCAGCCATCCCAGACCTGGACCAATTAAGAAAAAGTCAATCGACCCAGCCGGGGATAGTATCCAGGACCTATCGGTATCTTCAAACGGAGACGTAAAGTGGACAAACAAACAAACAGACACACACACTTTCACATTTATAATATTAGTATGATTGCAAGCTGGAAGGCGGAATTTGGCATTTATTTCAATACTAGCGGACGCCCGCGACTTCGTCCGCGTGGAATTACGTTTTTCACAAGTCCCGGGGGAACCATGGATTTTTCCGGGATGGAAAGTAGCTTATTTATTATTATTTATTTTAATTCTTTATTGCACACAAATAAGATACAAAAAAGAGAAGAAAAAAAAATAGAAAAGTAAGATGCGCAAAGGCGGTCTTATCGCTAAAAGCGATCTCCTCCAGACAACCTTAAAATAAAATATTTAAAGAAAGGAAAGCGGATAGTGCAATATAACATACTTATAATAATTAAAGTATTAAAAATAATATACTAAATTAAACTACATATACAATTACATACTAAATATACATAAATAAAAAAAAAATAATGTGAGTACACCTAAATACATAATTAATATATAAATACACCTACATACATAATTATACATAATAAATAAACATAACTACTTAAATAATAATTATTATAGTATAGTAGATAAGTAGTATTTTTTAACACGATCTTTGAAGATGCTTAGAGAAGCGGACTGTCTTATGTCACTCGGTAGCTCATTCCACATGCTGACTGTTTTAACTGTAAATGATTTTTGATACTTCATTGAATTCTTCAATTACTGTATATTGTAAACGGTTTTCATACCTGGCCCGTAATTTGCACTCAACATTTCTACCAACAAAGTTGAATCGTTCTTTCAAGTAAGGTGGCGTTCGAGGATTATATAAAACAGAATATAAGAGAGAAAGTGCGTGTAAGTTTCTACGGGATCGGATTGGCAGCCATTGTAATTGAGCACGATACTGAGACACGTGATCAAATTTAGTAGCTTATGTGTTAATCCAGAGTAAAATCTATTTCCATTCCAAATTTCAGCCAAATCGCTTCATTAGCCGCAGCGTAAAAGAGGAACAAACATACTTACACACTTTCCAACTTACACACAAACTTTCGCCTTTATAATATTAGTGTGAAAACCTGTCTGTAACCAGAATACTCACAATCAAATGATTTGATTTCTTCTATTTGAAAATAACCCTCTTGGTGTTTACTGAATAATAATTACTTACTAATATAATAGTTCGCTTGTGTCGAACATTCCCTTCAAAAAGGTTTGTTTCATTATCGTTAGCGACGTTAGTTAACAGCTGATCTACTTTCACACCGTGACGCGAACTCTATTTCTGATACACTCATTATTAAAATAGCTTCACCTTTTATATTCGGAAGCTAAAAAGTTACGACTTGTACCAACACATAGGTAACTTTCTGAAAATAATTTCCAATTTTTTCTCATGTTAACATCCTCTCGTCATGAACTTTTTGAAACAAATCTATACTAATATTATAAAGCTGAAGAGTTTGTTTGTTTGATTGGACGCGCTAATCTCAGGAACTACTGGTCCGATTTGAAAAATTCTTTCAGTGTTAGATAGCCCATTTATCGAGGAAGGCTATAGGCTATATATTATCTCCGTATTCCTACGGGAACAGGAACCACGCGGGTGAAACCGTGCGGCGTCAGCTAGTAAAAGATATAAAAATACACGATCTTCGTCGACATTGATAAATCTATTTGTATTGCCGCTAAAAATATATTTTACTTTTGAGTCATATCGATAAAATTGGGTTTTATTAATAAAATAGACAGATAAAAAAGTCGGCAACTGTACTGACCGCTCTCAAGCGAACTATATTTAATTTTCTCTCAAGAAAAACACGTCATTACTCAGTTGTTAAAGGCACGCGACTGCGGCCAGTGGGCTGGACTGTATTGTCACGTTTATCGGTGGAAACACTTCATATTCTATCGATTTGACGTAGAGTTTTGGCTTAAGCGTTTACTTGTCTATGTTTGACGTAATAATTGAGGTAGTTCCTCCACGTTTCATTACATTCTATCGGGATCGAAAGTGTTTACAGATTTAAAAGTGAATTGGAAATTTCAAAATGCGGTACAGCTGTAAGTTATTTTTTATTTTTTTTTAATATTGAAACATTGGTTACGTTGTTATTTTTATTTTTTTACAATATTATTTTGTTGTTTCTAGTTAGTCGTGGATTGAATATTCCTAGTGGGAATATAAGACAAAAGTTAGAAGAAATATTTAAATTGATGCTGGTGTTATGGTGTCGCCAAAGCCAAGCTAATAGACTTATAGCTACGGATCCATCTGGTAATATAATTATATATTTTATAAAATACTAACATAAAATATGTTTTTATAAAAATATGTGAATTCAATTATAATAGAGTTCGCCCGCTATTTCGTTAGCGAAAATTTCAATTCGTACAAATTTTCACGTTTATAATATTAAGATAAAAGATAAGATAAATATACTTTATTTGCACACCACAAAGACAAAAACAAGTGAAATAAAAAACAAATTAGGAAGAGATCAGCATACAAAAGGCGGCCTTATCGCTAAGTAGCGATTTCTTCCAGTATTAGTGGTATGTAGGAAGGAATAAAGGAACAGTGATGGGGGAAATGGGGATGGGATATAGGAACAACTTGAAAAACAAGAATCCGGTAATTACCCAAAAAATATAATATTGTACCTTCGTGGTATCCATTATTTGAAGCGTGTAAAAACCCAAAAAAAAAATGTAATAGATGTAGCTAGGTAAACAATTGACGATAATATTAGTGAGATAGAGGAAGGAAGGAATATAGGAACAATTATGGGGGAAATGGGATGGGGTATAGGAACAACTTGAAGGGGATGGGATGGGGACAACTTGAAAAAACAAAATTCTACTAACGTCACTTAACAAGATATTGGAAATTATCCAAAAAGTGAAAATGGATACTATGAAGCTACGATATTACCTTCATGATATCCATTACTCAAAGTAAAGCGTGTGAACACCCAAACAAAATAAATTTTAGATATGTAGCTAGGTGAGCAATTGACGAACACACAGGTACCTACTCTGAAAAATAGGACATATAGTAAAAAAAATATACAAATCAAAAATCACTGAACTCCTCTTTTTGGCTATCGGTTAAACAAGCGATTCTCCACCCAGAAGTTCAGCCTGATTTGTATGAATGGTACATACTACTGACGTCCATGGCATCTGGCGTTTTGCCAAACTATTCAGCGAAAGTCATATGGTTAGAAGAACTTAATGCATCCTTGAGATGATCGAATATTTTCTTTCTATGTATGTCAGGGCCGTTCGAATTCTCAACACCTATTGCCTGTTTTGCGTCATAAATTCCTGTGTTTGTATTTACTATTTAGTTCACGTTTATTTTCATATCGTATTTTACTAGTACTCACCTGTAACCGCTTTACTTTAGTTGTATTAGGTTGTTTGATTGTATTTATTTTCTTGCGAGAGTTTTACCACAGTTAATTAATGATTTTCCCTATTGATCTTAAATTTATTCGATGGATGTCTTTATCAAGTCCTTTAAAATAACTACTTAAGTACCTATCTAAATGAAAATTACCGCATTTTGTGTGTTATTGGTTCGTCCTGGCGTAAAATCACTAAATAAAAGATTATAATCTGATCTTCGACTTCTTCGTCTAATGTTAGACGCAAAATTGCACTGCCTACCCTGAGGACTCTTTAAGATCGTGTATTTGGAGACGGAGTTTACAATTTGTTTGTACAATTTCTAGTTTTACAAATTGTACAAAATTGTCGCCACTCTAGTTAATACCTTGTGGCACGCCACTATCTTTGTGCAAATGGGAATCCAGAGTTTGTTCTGATAAATAACATTAAGCATCTTTAATTAATACAAATGGTTTGTGCACTCAAGTTGTGTGGAATTTATGTTGTTTCAATAAAGTTTTCATTTATTTTTTTACAGAAAGTGACAAAACGGTGGTAGTAAGACGTGGCAATGAAGAATTTGGGTTCAGAATACACGGTAGCAAGCCAGTCGTGGTGTCAGCGATCGAACCCGACACCCCAGCCGAGTCTTCTGGGCTTGAAGTTGGAGATATCATCATAGCTGTCAATGGTAATGTTATGAAAATTAAATCGAATTATTATTTTGCGGCTAGTTCTTGATATAACATTAACATGACTAACATGGTGGTAGGAGTCCGTTAAGAATCCGACACTACCCTTTAGGGTGGCAATGAGGATTTCCCCTCCTGAATATATACAATTAACATCTACACCAGTGACGCAAAAGGGGATATTATGTTAACATGTAATACCTCGTCCCTCATATTCATAATCATGGATTGAGATATTAACTGAATTTTCTTCGAAGTAAAAGTTTACTTTTGTTTGTTTGATGAGAGGTTTAAATCCTTATCCATGATTATAAATAAGTCCGCGTTGGTTTATTGTAAATCTGTCTGATCGTAACTTTCAAACTAATGAAGGTGCTTTTTTCCAAAGAAAACTGATTGAAGAGAAATTGTCGGATAGGACAATCTAAAAAAAATATCTTTTTCATGCTTTTGATTATGACAAAAATAGTAATGAGTATATTTTTGTCATAATGATATCTGATATCACAATCGTTATGAAATAGCATGTGAAATTTCCCGTTTATTTTCCGTGAAAATCTTTTTCATTTTCATTGCGCGTTATCCGAAATTTACATAAAACATAGCTATTTACATTCCCAGCGTGCAATGAAGATTAAAATTAGTGAGAGACTTTGTACACATATTTTGTAATGTTCAAATATTTCTTTGTCTTTTTTTCAGGAATTAACGTAGTAGATAAAACTCATTCAGAAGTAGTGAAGATAGCGCATTCTGGCTCTGAATTATTAGAATTGGACGTAAGTTTTTTATTACCATTATAATTTTTAATTATGGAAAATTATAACGTTAATTAAATACAGTTCCATACGTATCATTTTATAAATTTACTTATTCAATAAATCAATAAAATACAGATCTTTGAACCTAGAAGCTGTAGTATAAAATTTTGATTATTGTTTATTGATTATTTTCTATAGAAAGATTTCAATATGCGGCAGCAATTTTTGAAAAAAAACACCCGTTAAAAAGTCTTCGAACCTCTTTTATATATTATTAGAATTATAAATTTAATAAACTAGACTTTGTTAAATGAATATCTTAATTTAATATACATATAAAAATTCTTGCGAATTCGTTATTAAAATTCTCTGAAACAGCTGGAACGATTTTTATGAAATTTTCCATTAAAATGTGTCCATATCAGGTAGGTGAGAACAACTTCTATTTTACATCATGGGCCTAGTGAGGTGTGTAACATACTTACTTAATTTTCGTATAGCTGCACCTTCCTAGATAGAATCCTGGCTACGCCCATGTTTTTCATAATGATAAAGGTAGTCCACCCCAAAAATTATAAAGCAAAACAACGGGTTTGCCGGGTCAGCTATTAACGGTACATAATTCAACTACTCGTAACTCCTCCTAAATGGCTGGACTGATTTGAATGGAATTTGTGTGTATATATAGCTAGTAACGGTATATAATTTTTCTGTGCGTGTTTTTGTCACCTAACTCCTCCAAAACGGCTGTATTTGGATGAAATTTTGTGTGTATATTTAAATGGGTTTTTGGATGGTTTAAAAGACAATTGGATTAGAGATTTAGCCGGACCAACTAGTGATATGTAGATTGTGATAGCTAATTTCATTTCTTTTTTACTACTCTTTTGTTTATTCATTCTTTTTGTTTATCCAGGTTGCAAGAACATGTGAAGCGGTAGCTTCACTAGCTCATGAGGGAAGTCCTGTGGCTTTGTACTCAGGATACTTGTGGAGAGCTGCACCAATCAAACCTCATCATCCTTTGCGTTGGACGAGAAGATGGTTCGTGCTGAAAAGGGACAACTGCCTGTATTATTACAAAACGGATTCGGTAAGGCGATTTTTGACTAGGCATTTCGAAATAACGAATATCTATACTTCTATACTAATATTATATAAAGGAAAGATTTGATTCTTTGTTTGAATAGGCTCTGTAACTACTGAACCGAAATTGAAAAACTCTTTCCCTGTTGGAAAGCTACACTATCCCCGAGTGATATTTTCCCCTGATATAATATGATTTTATCCTACGGGAACGGGAACCACGCGCGTGAAGCCGAGCGGCGATTGCTAGTATAAAGAAAAAGAACATAAGCTAACTTATCCTAATAACTATACAAATCAAGCCTAAGTGGAATGATGGCAAGAATACTAGCTGCATTTCCGCCTTAGACAACCAGGCTGATTGTTTGACACAAAAAATGTGTAACAAAACAACAAAAAATGTGTAATCCAGGCAAGAACCAGCTCATGACTAAGGGCCCCGTACGGCTTAAAAACTAATCGGGCATACTCCGAATTTGTATCGCGTGTGTTTTAGCCATGTTTAACAATAAAATAATTTATACTTATAAAACTATTTATAAATAAGTAAAATATAAATATATTTACAACCCGTTTTATATTTTCCAGAGTGTCCATCCAGTAGGCGCGCTAATGCTTGTGAACTACCAGCTGACAGAGGATGAGTCTGGCAGACAACATGGCTTCCGACTGCAGCGCGGCGGCGGCACCAGGCTGCAACTAGCTGCAGACAACGCGGAAGCTGCCGCTAGATGGCGTGCTGTATTAGCACATGCTATTGATGCTAGCAATCAGGTAACAATATTAATCAACTAGCTGACGCCGCGGAGTTTCACCTGCGTAGTTCCCGTAGAAATACAGGGATAATATACAGCTTAGAACCTTCCTCGTTAAATGGGCTATCTAACACTGAAAGAATTTTTCAAATCGAACCAGTAGTTCCTGAGATTAGTGCGTTCAACCAAATAAACAAGGAAACTCTTCAGCTTTATAATATTAGTATAGATTAAAATCAGACCCCTAGAGGACTAGTATAATAAATACATTTAAAAAATATATTATTCAGACAAATAGAGCCATTTTCGTTGGAAACGAACGGTAATGTGAAGTATTTGCGAGTGTGAGGGGAAACGTTTTTGTGTGGAGTCTAGGAATGTAAAAGTCACAGCGGGCCGTGGGGGTCACGAGGAAATGTTTATTACGCCATAGAAATAATGTTATGGACGATATCTATATTTCATGAAAGAAAATAAGATACTCTTACTGTGCGTAGCTCGGAAAATGTTTCTTATGTCTTAGTACTTATACTTTGCGAGAGATGGCGCTTAATCAATTGCTAGTTTTCTTAATTTTTACCTATAATAATACACATCATTTACCTACTGTGTGATATCCACAAGTAAGCAACATTGATGTAAGTAAGATGACATTACATTATGTTACCTATAAAATCAATGTCTTATTAGGTATATGTCAACTAGCAAACGTCACAGATAATAAATTAGCCTGCAGTGATGTGCAATGAAATGGACACAGTATTACTTTATTCACGATCCATTTTTTTATATAACAAAATTATATGATGTGCCCAAAGGTCTTCAACAATAATGATATAATATAATGATTGGGTTTTGGTTGGCATTGGAAGGTATAAATAAATTACTGTGTTTCTGCCACGGTTAGTTTGTTTTTCTTCTTACCTACCTGCTTACTGAGTTTCATACAGTACCTACAACCATTCTTGATGAGTAGGTACCTAAGTACTGTTTACCAACAAACAAAATAATAATGAGGGTATAAATCACTAGTCATTTCACACCTAATAATAATTTTATTTAACTTGTTCTTGAATAAATGAAAATAAATTTGATAAATAAGCTTTATTATTAATAAGCTAAATTAATAAAATATATTAATCATATTAGATATATATTTTATATAACATTTCATAAACATGCAATGCATAATTTAAAATAAATAAGTTATGAAATGACATGAGTTTTCTACCTTCATTTCTAATTTATTTGTTGGTAAACAGTATTCATCAAGAAAGGCTGTGGTATAGGTAAATTTACTTATTTAAAAATGTTTATGCATAAACACTCATTTTTCTATTTTGTACTACTACGCGAAAACATTCTAAGTATGGCTAAGAAAACAAATCAAGTACCTACCTAGGAGAATACTCATTTAGGTATTTTAATATCCACTGATCGAACTAACAACACTTTTTTCTTTTTTAAAGAGAGACGGCTGGCTTGAAGTGACAATAAGAAATATGAAGTTACCACCATCGTCGATACCGCGGCCTGATTGTTTTGGATATCTAATGAAATTGGGATCGAAATGGAAATCCTGGGCCAAACGGTATTGCGTGCTCAAAGACGCATGCCTCTACTTCTACAATGATGGAAATAGTAAAAATGCTTTCGGTAAGTGTAAATTCATCATCAACCCATATTCGGCTGACTGCTGAGCTCGGGTCTCCTCTCAGAATGAGAGGGGTGAGGCCAATAGTCCACTACGCTGGCCCAATGCGGATTGGCAGACTTTACACACGTTGAGAATTAAGATAATTCTCTGGTATGAAGGTTTCCTCGCGATGTTTTCCTTCACCGATTGAGACACGTGATATTTAATTTCTTAAAATACACACAACTGAAAAGTTGGAGGTGCATGCCCCGGACCGGATTCGAACCCACACCCTCAGGAGTCGGAGGCAGAGGTCATATCCACTGGGCTATCACGGCTAAGTGTAAATTTTAATTAAAAATCCACCATTTTAGAATTAAAAAAAAAATAACAATTTAACAATAACAATTTATATATAAAATATTAATACCATAAAATGGAATGTTTTGAAAAACTCCAAAGGTCATGAAATTATAAATTACACTCTCGATCAAGTCATTAATATTCTCTTTCAGTATGCTTTCATTTTAGACCACATTTTATTTGCAGACATTCGGTTATTCTTTCCCACTTTCACCCCCACAACTTGTAAATGGCTCAACCGATTTTCATCAAACATGTCTAAGAACTCTCGTATTTAAGTCACTTTTAATACAAAAAAAAACTAAATCGAGATTACTTCACCCATTCGGGAGCTATGTTGCCACAGACAGATAGACACGTCAAACTTATAACATTCCTCTTTTTGCGTTGTTTGGTTAATAATAACAAATCTAGAGTGACTGAAAAAAATATTTAATTAAATATTGCTTTTTGAATGCAAAGATTTGCAACCCAACGTTATATAACACCAGCGAACACCCCGTGGTTTCACCCGCGTAGTTCCTGTTCCCGTAATATGGGAAAAAAATGATTTGTTTACATGATTTTCTTATAAAATAATAATTAATCTGTTATTTCCTTCCAGGTATGGCATGTTTACATGGGTATAGAATTCAGGCATGCTCTTCAAGCGGCAAGAAATATGCTTTCGAGGTGATGCCTACTGAGCCAAAACAGAGACATTTCTACTTTCACACTGAATCTGAGATGGATAGGAAACGGTTAGTATACTTTGAACAGTGTATGTATACTTTGATCAAAGTTTGTATACTGTGATCACAATTGATAACTAATCAACAATATAAATAAATACTTACTATAATAATGAATACTTAGACGTTGGAAAAGTTATTCTTATTGCACAAACATTTTTCTGTTGTTGGAATTGAACCTACAACCTAGGCACAAGGCAGGTCACCACTGCCCACTGCACAAATACCTTAAACATTGACAGACGGCCATAATCTATTTATTTAGGTACAGCCCGTAAAAGTAGAATTACCTCAGTTCTTTTAACATCTGCAATCAATCAACAACAGTAACTAGATTTATAGAAAATTATATTTTGTTATTCTAAGATTGTAGTATTGTAGGTATCTACTTAGTATACACAAACACTACATCCCTTTCTTTTTAACTTTTAACAAAGCCCTATTTAACAAACCCCATCCTCGTCGCCACTTGTAAGGACCCTCGTCTTTACTATAAGATATCACTGGCTCATTCCTACACTGGTATGGCAAGCAAACCGCACACGACCACCCCGGTCAAGCGCCGGTGACAGACTGTCCTATTGCCGACACTACCAAAGTACATGAGATAATGTATGTAAGTATCTATTTAGTATACACAAACACTACAAGTATCATCCAATTTTTATATTTTCTTTTCAGGTGGATGGCAGCTTTGGAATACTCTATAGATCGATGGATGAAGGCCGGTTGACCAGAACATTTTACATCAGACTCATTCGATTTCGTATAGCCAGTGCCAAAAATATAATAGTCCTTTTTATTTTAGTTTTTTTTATTAACACGTCTTTTTCCGATTAACCATCTATCTTTTTGTTTTATACAGGATGCTCGGGAGTATTTTTCATAACTTCAAGGTGTTGAAAGTTTTTTTTAATTTCATACAAAGTAATTCAAATAATTCCGACTATCCATGTAACACACGTCTTTATCTATCGTTTATCGTTAAGTTTGGCTACGCCATTATTATAAGGATGCGTTTTAAAGACACATTTTAAGATCTTCTGACAAAAGAAATATTACTTACTCCGACAATATTCATTTTAGAACATTTTACACAGGGGAATTGAACAGTTATGGGAAATACTCCCCAGCACCCTGTATAATAGAAGTTACTTATTCTATTTTCCAACACTAGGAAATCTTCAGCGGTTTTAAACTTATCTCATAAATCTGTACATCTTATGACTAAAGGTCGCTGCATACAAAACGGACGAGATACGGATAGAAACGGACGAGGCGGCGACATGGCCTGGTACATGTGAATTTAATGTAATGTAACACTGTTATATTAATTTTGTGCTTATAAAACGACAATTCCAATAATTCCAATACCCGTCTCATCCGGGTTAAAATACGTTACGTATGCAGTGAGCGTAAAAATAATAATGATTCTGATGCATAATTATGATTCTGAATATCACTGAAAAAGATACATCTGATCTGAATTACTTATTGTAATAACTCAATGGATCACTAACTTACTACAACTGTAATAATAACACCTGACAGACATTGTTATTCTGTTAAGATTTATTATAGATAATCGGGTGTTTCCTAAATTGCCACTTTTTATTAAAAACGTCCAGAATATGAATATCAACCGCTACAGAATTTATAGTTCCCTCGCAAAAGAAAATATAATATAATAGAAAGTATAAAGACATTATGATATTGTAATATTTATCACAGAAATACAGCGTATCAAAATATTTACAGATAATATAAAATGTTAAAATATCACTGTCAGATAAATTTATTCAAGTAGATGAATGAAGATAATATTATTATTATTATTACGAAACATAGATATCTAAATATTTGTAATGGTTTTATTTTAATTTAAAAGGAATAGCATTTTTTTATATACTTAATAAAATAAACACGAGGATATACAGATTTCAATAAATAAACAAATTTGTACACATGATGATAATTATTAATCTACTCGATTGAAAAACTCTTATAAGAATTTTTATGACGCTATAAAATGAAGAATTAAATTAACTAAAGGACATCGAAATTAAAAATAATTGTTTAAAATTGTAGCTTTAAATCAGATAATTCTAAAATAGATATTTAATAAAATATTAATAGTGAACTCGACATTTTTGAACTCAAAAATATTTGACTGAGACTCCAGTTATGATATTCTATGTATTTATGTACATGACTGAGAAAAATGAGACTAAGAAAGGATAATGAGATTGAAAATTTCGGAATGTCTAATAATATTGTAAAGAAATTTTGAAATAAATGTACTACTCTACGATTAAAAAACTAAAATTTAGCAAAATATAGATAATATAGCACAATATTATCAGTAGAAGTAAGAGTCAACGTAAAAATAAAATGTAATATAAAAAATAAAATACATCAAAAGTAGTAAGGAGAAAACTATTCCTATAGAATCGGTAGGCAGATTATTACGTATATTATCCTAGACATTTCTGTGTTTTGTGACATATTCATAGAAACTGTTGACTTCAATATCGTTAAGTTATACAATTGCAATAAAGGCAATATTCGGAGTTCTTAAAACAGGATTCATAAACCACGTTTCTCCAAAGTTTTTGTAGTTTGAAAGCCGAATAGTTGCCTCAGTCAGATAGATGCCTCGGTTTTAAATACACTATGTTGGAGATATATTTCAGAATAGATAAAGTAGGTACCCCTCTTGGAATTCTTAATTAAAATTCCTCAATATTGTTGAATAGTCATTATTTATTTATTTTCGAAATGTAAAGGGCCAACTTCCGCTTATTGTATCCGAAATAGTTCATCTTTTTAATATTTATGCAAATTATTAAAAAGATGAATTAAATTATTGACTGAGTTTTTTGTTTTTATTATTGAGGCAGTTTTTCCTTTTTATGGTCAATTACTCGTACTAAGAATACGTACGTAAGAATATCATTTACTTTAAATCTATTTTTATGAACATTAAATTAATTAAAAAAAAATTAATTAATTCGTTATATTATTATTAAATATTATATGCAACGCTCTATTTTTTGAATGCATATTTAACAATAAATAGAGCTTATTTCAAAAGTGAGGCAACTATCCAGATTTTACACTACCTCGTCTGTTTTTTTTAATCTAAATTAAAATTCGCTTAAAATTTAAGTAGGTTTTGTTTTCAAGTGCTTTTGAAGTTTGAATTCATGAAGATTATCTAACATGGGTTCGGAACATAATTATCATTTTGGACATATCTTCCTTCTACTAGGCAGATTCATCTGCAGCAAAATCTTTGTCTAATGATTTATCATATTTACCTATTGATTTGCTTGATTGATTGATCGCCAAGTACTTTAGTTTATTTAAAAGTAAAAACTATGGTTACGTTGCGTTTTTTTGGGATGGGAAAAAGGCACTGAACTAGCGCGGTCTTTGTTTTTACGTACAAAAGACTTTTAAAAATATTTCTAAGAATAATGTTTGCAGGTTTTTAATGACTAAATAGTATTTTTTTTGTTTGGAAAATTTATGTATATCTTAGATTTCAACTCAAGTCTTAACCGAGGTATCTAGAACCGCTTTTTCAACAAATCGGCCCATAACTGAAAAACGTACGATTTGTGTAGTTCAATCACATCAAGAGTAGTGAAATTGCTCTACAGATCATGCAATGCATATATTATGTAATTTTATTCATGTATAATAAACATTTCGTTATATCAAATGAAGAAAAGTGTTTAGAGTATATAAATTTTTGTGTTAGCTGTCCATTTGAAAGGTAAGAATAGCTTCATATAGGTAGAATGGAAATAATATGTGAGTACATAAATAATTATCTCAGTCTTTGCAGATACCATAATCAATTAGGTACTGAGTATGTGTAATAGATGTAATATATAAATTTAAAAATATGTTTTATTAATATTAAGGTTTTTATCAAACTTACCAAAATTTTGAATTATGCTGGCGCATTCAACCTGTCCCTGATGATGCTAAATATTATACTGAAAAAGAAACAACATATTCATATTTTAAAAATTATGTGGCTTAGTAGTGTCGATGTGTTGTTTAGTTTAAATACAATTCAAATTATTTTTGGCCAAATTATAAATAATCTTATCATAGTAAACGTGATTGAAAGTATATAAAATTAAATAAAAGTGATTTGTTACATTGTAATAAGTGTTAGAGTAGTAAAATTAAATAAAGTTAATTAAATGTGTTGGTTGGAGGTTAAAAATTCTCCATTAGAATGCGGTCCATAATAGTGACTTAAATTGTGCATTAAAATTGGTAAATAATAGAATATTATAATCCATAATTATTTGTATGTATATATGTAATTCTGTAAAAGCTCAAATACATATATTTAAATGTAAAAAAAATATAAAAAGACTTGAATATTAAAACTGACTTTGTTAAAAAAAAGCTTTTAGATGTAGCCTTGTATATTAGTGAATGTTAAATATTAAATGGGGAATAGATATCGAAAATCGATATTTAGTATAAAAATAAATATATATAAGAGCACGTTGAAATTAGATAATTATTATATAATTGTGTACGTAATCATTTTTATTCGTAACGTAGATGTATATCAATAATTTAAATGATAAATATTATTGTAATGTGTTCATCGTAAGTATTTCAAAGATAATGAACAAATTCAAATTATATTTAGTTTTATTAAAAATTTGGACATCAATGTGAATCTATACATAATACAAAAATAGTAAAGACCCAGTATCTGTTCATTGTAATGAATACCTGAAGTAATACCAAAAATACTCGAAAATTAAGAGTCTAAAAATTAGCAAAATCAATTTGTAACATTTTATATCAAATCTATTATTGTCTGCCCACACTAATATTTACTACTGGATGGATTTTAATGCGATCTTTACTCGTAGATTTGAAATAATGTCCTAAGTTGCATTTAGGATGGATGTACCTAGAGATTTACCCAAAAAAATATTCATTTTCAACTGGACGAAGTCTCTGTGTTATATTCATACTATATATTACAATCTTTATCACTGTTGTAAGTACTGATTTTAGTCGACACGTTAAAATATCTGAGTGTATACTTTTGTTACGTCTCAATTGTGTAACAGTGTGATTAAAATATATTATGTAGAGACTCGCTCATATTTCGTTAAAAAATAGATTTTTAAAAGATATATGTGACTGTACGTATAGAAATTCGTTGTAATAAAGTATTGAAAAATATGAATAGTATTTCATTAACCCTTTATTTTGATTTTTATTTCTAAAAAGCATTGATTTCTAAAAAGTGACGGAAATAAAAAGTTTTGGGCTCTATTTCGTTGAATGGAATGAAAAACTTTTACCAATTAACAACTAAGTACGATTGATAGTTTTATTTTTCTTTTTTTAAATACCTACCTATTTTTTGACTTATTTGATACGTAAAGTAAAATAAATAAAAGGTTTGTCTCTATTGAATGAAAAGCTTTATCAATTAACGGGTACGATCGAAATTCACGATTGCCGAGCTAAACATTTTGAGGGCGGCGTTAATTTACACGACTTATAAGCTACTAACACGAAAAATAAACAATACGATATCCTTCCCTTTTTTATTGCTTCAAGTAAAAACGGTACGAAGGCTTCGGCGGCGGCACGCGGTGCGGCGGGGGGAGAGACAGGAGCGCTACTGCCTCCGACGATATCGCCACAGTAGTACGCGCCTGACTCCCACTGCTCGCGCGTCGCTTGCGCACACGCAGCCTTGCCGCCAAGCGATAACAACCTGAAACACCTCATACTGTGTGTAGAACTTTACCAGGATTACAGTGAGAGAACTCAAATACAATAGAACTGTGATGTGATCAGTGTACAGTACACCGTGTTAAAGCAGTGACTATACGCCAATTAACTGTTTATGGCCTGTGCAGTGCGTCTATTGTTGTGTGGAAGTCACTAATCTTCTATTCACCTGTTTCACCAAATGTGGTTAGACTGTGAAATGTGACAAAAAATTGCAATGATACATCATTGTTCGACGTGGACCCTCGGTTTGTAAACTTTGTGGGCGACTACCTGACTACTGGAGGGTTGAAATCGTCGGCCGACAGATCGGACAACCCGTCGCCTTGTGAGTCCAATTTTTTTTATAGAATACGTAATTTAATACGGCGGATGTGGAATAAATTGGGTAGGCAGGGTGCGTATACGCTACCTGTTTTATTTATCATGGTCATGTGCACGGATGTGTGCTATTAAATGTTTATTATTGTTGTTTTTATTGGCATCGCCACCCAAAGGGAACACAATACTTTGAACGTAACGGTCTGTGGTTAAGACTGTTCAAGGTTTACAATGAAGCCACTGTCCGTATTATAATATTTAATTAACAGTAGCATTAGTAGAGAAAAATGTATGAGATTATATTTTGTTAAACAATAGGCTTAGCGGTTATATAGGTGTTAAGTAGGTAGGTACTTCATGTTTTATTTCAGGAAACACGTGCCAAAACCGTTAAGCTTTTCTATTGAAGAAAGAGAATGAACAAAAGATATTTTAAAAAGCTTCTAATACTTGAACATAACGCGAACAATAGAAGATGGTTTTGATTCAAAACCACCTTTCTCTAATTATATGTGTACCTATACATAAAGTGTAGCCAATGGTCATGTCCATGTACTAGAACACTGAAGACGCTTTGGCATACCCTTCTCCCCATAGGCATAATAGGTATATACCTATATTATCATATGCGTGAAGAGGCGTGGAACAAGCTGCATAAGACCGTGACGCGTGGAAATCCTCCAAGAGATTTTATATCCAGTAGTAATAATAACACATTACATACAGTACATTAATACGATATTCCACTAAAATTAAAACGTATTCATAAGTAATTTGTCGCTCTAAAGTATTCGTGAGAAAAGTCTAAAGATTTTGTATTTCGTGGGTCAATGACATGGGCTCCTATTTACCACTTTATGGGGAACACCTTACCTAACCAAATACCCACGAAACTTGAGGTCCAAACAAAGTCTAAATATCTACTTACTAAATACATATCAACTTGGAACGGGATTCTCACACATTGCAGTGAGGAGTTAGTATTATTACTACTAAATTAAGAGTACTGGGCAACCCATTCGAAATCGATATGCGAGCTAGAACCCTAAAACAGATAGGTTTACTTCTTACGACATATATCTGAAAACTATATTATACTGATAGTAAGTCAAAATATATTTTTTTAATGACTTAATCAGAATGCTAGGTAATCATAGGTAATAGGTCCTGTTAGTTAACTTAAGGCAAAGCACGGTGACTACTTCTTTAATTACTAAATACCTACACATGCCTAGATATATATAAATGGGCACTTAGCAGAAGATAATCGATGATATTTTCTGGTTTTCCGCCCGCAGATTAATAATGTCCACTTCTGGTTCTGGTTCGTTTTTTGTTTAATTGGAAATATTTAACCGTCTATTTTATATAATACTAAAATTTTAATCGTTTCAAGACATTCTAAAAATTTAATAGTTCAGGAGTTGGACAAGTACCCAAGAGGTTCTGGTCACCTACCCTTTGTTTTATTGTCCTACCTAATGAAAATTTTTCTAATTTGGAGGAAAATATTGGTCATGATCAAGATATGACTAAAGTATAAAAGAAGAGAAGTTTTTAGTTGCTGACTTATGGTAGGCGTCCACAGATCCACATCTAAGGTGCATCGCGTAAAACGGATTTTTAATTTTATGGTAGATTAAATCCGTTCGATGCGGATCAGTGGACGCACTTGTATGATTTTCTATACAAAGAATACTAAAATGCTATGCGTCCGATGCGTACGATTCAGATCTGTGAACGATTTGAATAATTAATATTTTTCATCGACAGTATTTTTCCCCCCTTTTGTCTAAAAAGTATCGGTTGTTAATTGTATTTTTGTGTAGCATACCTATGTTTGAATTTCTGATGCGGTTTGTCAACAACTGATCCAAATTTAATAGGCTTTTGTTTTCAATTTTCAGGAAATATTTTAGTGGTCAGGTATACTTGAGGAGGTTTTGTTCTTTGTAAGAAATTATTTATTCACAATTCTGTTATATAATACAGTAGAGCTGTAAGGTTCAGCCAGCAAATGGTAGTTAATCTGCACCATTAACTGATAACGTAATCTAATCAGGCAAACATGTGACGACTTATCATTACAACTGACACTCGCGGTACCGAAAACGAAACCCCTCTAATATCAACAATAAAATTAATTGTGGCCAATATTAATTTACTATTTGTACATCACAGATTGTATCATACGATAGTACTGATAAATAATTTCGACGGTCAATTCCTTCGCCTAATAAAGTTTTCCGAGAAATCATATTGACAATTTCCTTTGATGTCTGCCGCTAACATGGAAGCGGTGTTAATCAGTTGCTCCATTTTAGTTGTGCTATTAATTAATTTTAATGATTTCTGAGTTATTATCTTAATCAATGCTGATAACTTTTTTCCTATATTTGTGGAAAGTTCGAGTTACTTGACTGCGTATTAGTGATGTGTTGTGTAAAATTCTACATTTTAGGGTTCCTTACTTTAATAAGAAACAACGGAACCCTTACAGGATCACTTTGTTGTCATTATGTCTGCCTGTTTGTCTCTCAAGACCCTTTAATTCAGTACGCGTGGAGGTATTGAATTGAATAACTTATACTCAGATCTAAGTAGGTACAGTTCATCAGACACATCAATGGGTTTTAAAGGCGTTCCCACGAAGCTTTAGTATCTAGCGATTGGGGACATCATATCTCGGAATTTATGCCGTAGAAATAAAAAAAAAATACTTAGAAATTTGTTAATCTGCTGGTCCATTCTCTAACTTTGTGTAACTGCAATGCATATACACGAAAATTATCATCTAGCTAATAGGGATGATGATAGTTTTTTTTTAATTGTATATAAATTATGAGTATGCTAATAGTAAAGCAATTTTGTAAAAGTAACAGGGTATCTGTGATCATTTCTTTCGCATCTACAGAGATTTAAAGGGTCAGATTTGCGGGGCTGTCGCGGATCCCTGAAAAACGCCCCATACAAAATGGTACGAATTAATGACGTCGTGTTTTGCAAATATCGAGACAATCTTTGCTTTTTATGTATAAATTAGTTAACAATCAATATATTCAAACCTAGTCATCATCCGAATTGTGACTTTGTTTTCAATATTAATCTGATCTTAATATTATAAATTAATCTGATCTGATTCCGAGATATGATCAAAATTATTAACCATCATAATGTTTCACATTATGATTTCCGTTAACAATTGACTCTCAGGAATATGAAAAATGTGGTTGTTATTGGTTTGACGTCAATTATATTAGGTTGCTAATTGACCAAAGTTACTGAATAGGCCAGGTACGTAACTCGTACACTCGTATGTACGTACCTAGCGTACGAGCATAAACTGACACACGTTCAGGTTTTAAAGAAACGCGAATTTTTGGCTACAGCACAGACATTCGCTTTATTATGTGGGCTACAGACCTACAGTTTTAACTGTACAGTAGAAACTTCCACGTGTAGGCAAAACTGAGAACCGTTTTCACTGTACAGTTTTGAAAATCTCGATTCAATAAAACTGTACAGTAAAATCTGCGCAGTTAATGTGCAGATAATAGCCCATATTAGTCGGATATTTGAATAAAATTAAAATTTCAAATAAATACTTATTTAAAAGAATTTTGTTTATCATTACGAGTATTCATTTAAGACTAAAAAGATCCCCGAGAGTCATCAACCCCAATTTCTTAAAAGGATTAATGAACTAAATCCTAAGACGTGTCCGAGTGATTTAAAGCCCGGAGATCGGACCGGCACAGATCTTGATAGTATCCTCATGCGGAATGAAAAACGAGAACAACTATTCACATTGAGTTGAAATATACATCTATAACTTGTATACGCAGCAATGCTTGATGGATAGACTACGAATAGTTTAAACCGTAGATGTACTGATATCTGGGTGACCGGTATTTTAGAGCAATATTTTTTTTTTTAAACGAGCCGTGATAGCCTAGTGGAAATGACCTCTGCCTACGATTCCGGAGGGCGTAGTTCTGTTGGCACACCTCCAAATTTATAGTATTTATAGTGCATTTTAAGAAATTAAATATCACGTGTCTCAAACAGTGAAGGAAAACATCGTAAGTAAACCTGCATACCTGAGAATTTTCTTAATTCTTTTTGTGTGTGAAATCTACCAATCCGCATTGGGCCAGCGTGGTGGACTATTGGTCCAACCTTTCTCATTCTGAGAGGAGACTCGTGCTCAGCAGTAAGTCGAATATGGGTTTATAATGATGATGATGATTTTTTTTTATATTTGTCGTTTGTACCTAATGACCAATATTGCCCTTATCCCTTATGGCAATTGCTATTGTATTGCTGTGTATGGTATGGTTGTAGAGATTACAGGCACGACTTTAGTCTGATGGTAAATAATATTCTCCCGTAACTATAGTTTAGTAAAATCGTTGATGACACTCCCATGACACGCGGGCGACAGGGGGAAAGACTGCGCGGGTGTGAAGTTGTGCGTGCGGAAAGTGACGTGCATCAGTCGTGGGGTTTTCATTCATCGCTACACGCCCTCCGGCCTGCGCGGAACATGGGGAGTGTTACGAACGAAGTTGCCAAGCTATTATTATTATTTATTAAATATAATAAATAAATAGCTATAGTAACCACCCTACTGGTGGAATTCATAGATATTGTAGGGGCGCCTCCAGGGTATCTTTCACCCGCCGAGTGTCGAATTTAAACTAACGCGTTAACTATTTTATTTTAACGCGTTAGAGAATTCGATACTCAGCGAGTGAGGGAATGGTTCACTGGGGGTGCCCCTGCAACGTCTATGAACTCCACTGTTAGACTGCCACTGCCACTGGTTAAGCCTTATGTGCTGTTGTTTTTTTTTTTAATTTATTGACATATTATTCCGTGACTACGCTCACACATGAAGATAAGAGGCAGTGGCAGTAAAGTGGAATTCATAGAGGTTCGATTCGAATTCTCTAACGTATTGAGTTTCAATTCGACACTCAGCGGGTTTAAGATACCCTGGGGGCGCCCCTACAACATCAATCAGTAGAATTCATAGACATTCTAGAGGTACCTCCAGGTGATCATTCACCTGCTGAGTGTCAAATTCTCAAACAAAGGTTAAATTCGATACTCAGCGGCTGAATTATCCCCTGGGGGTGCCCCTACAACGTCTATGGATTCCACTGTATGAATTACAATGTATTTATTAAAAATAAATAGTTTAGTAAGTTTTTAGTCAAGGATCTAGTCAGGGATTTTATTCCTCGATATGTATTTCTACGTAGATGCATGTCTACGTAATTCTGTAGCTCTAACGTAGACAGCAATTACTTATATATTTATCCTATAGGATAGACCATAAAATTTTATGTTATAATTGTAGATAATTGCAGACGAAGGATGATTAAAGGTTTCACAATAATATATTTTCTCGGGCATACTATAATTTATTTAGTGCCCACAATTCAGTCTCACCTGCTTACATAATATAGAGTTCACGTTGTAATATTCAGTGTGAATTGACCAAGGCGTGTGGGACAAATCTCGATCCATACATTACAATATATGTTTCCTAATTGGACATTTTAAAGGTTTTGACAAGTACTCTTTAATGATGTTACGTAGCATTGACTGTGAATTAAAAAGTAACAAACATTGTTGAGGAGGTATAATCGTAAGCAATTAAAAACCCTCCATCGATTTCG
The DNA here is from genome assembly GCF_947172395.1 of Bicyclus anynana. Classification (NCBI taxonomy): domain Eukaryota; kingdom Metazoa; phylum Arthropoda; class Insecta; order Lepidoptera; family Nymphalidae; genus Bicyclus; species Bicyclus anynana. The sequence continues at coordinate 9,222,226 of NC_069101.1, forward strand.
TCAATATCAACCCATATTCGGCACACTGCTGAGCACGAGTCACTTCTCGGAATGAGAGGGATTAAGCCAATGGTCTAATGTGGATGGACGTAGAGAATTAAGATTTTTTTTAGGTATGCAGGATTCCTCACGATGTTTTTCCTTCACAATTTGAGACACGTGATATTTAATTTCTTAAAATGCACACAACTAAAAAGTTGGAGGTGCATGCTCCGGACCGGATTCGAACCTACGCTTTCAGGGATCGGAGGCAGAGGTCATATCCCCTGGGCTATCACGGCTTAAATTTTTTTTGGCTTCAATTTAGTGGACTATATTTCTTGGTCTAGAATCACTTACAATGGTTCAGGGGTTCTTGATTCTTGAGGTTCGTGGTTCAAAGATCTTAAGTCTTGGGTTCTTAATCACACTCTTCGGGTTTTTAACGCAGCAAACAACAAACAAACATTATTTTTTGTGTTCATTATTTTAAACATCATGTATGAAAGTTGAGGAGTAAAGGTTTAGTTTGGTATAGACATGTAACGCGGAGGGATAAAAGTCATATTACTAGAAGAATGTTGAAATTGCACGTGGAAGACAAGAGGAGAGGAAGGCCAAAAAAGAGATGGTTGGAGTTTGTAAAGGTGGACATGTGTGTACAAGGAGTAAATGATAAGTTGACGAATGGAAGAGAGCGACAAATTTTACCGACCTCTTTTAAGTTGGGATAAGGTTAAGGAGATGATAATGACATAAATATGGACAGACATGACGGCCGCGTGGCGCAGTGGGTAGTGACCCTGCCCTCAGAATCTGCAGCCGTGGGTTCGATTCCCACAACTGGAAAATATTAGTGCGATCAACATGGGTGTTTTCCAGCGTCTGGGTGTAATACATTATATAAGTATTTTTGACGACCTTCATGGTGTAGTGGTGTGCGCGTTGGATTTACAAGACGGAGGTCCTGGGTTCAATCCCCGGCTGGGCCGATTGAGGTTTCTTAATTGGTCCAGGTCTGGCTGGTGGGAGGCTTCGGCCGTGGCTAGTTACCACCCTACCGACAAAGACGTACCGCCAAGCGATTAAGCGTTCCGGTACGATGTCGTGTAGAAACCGAAATTGTGGTTTTTATCCTACTCCTAACAAGTTAGCCCGCTTCCACCTTAGATTGCATCGTCAGTCAAGGGCTAACTTGTAAAGAATAAAAAAAAAATGTAGCATGGAGGTATGATAAAATCCGCTTTCTTAGTACTCATATAACAGGGTGCTAAGGGAGCACTTACTTTTATAAGAAGTGTTGGTATGTATTGCATATTAATTAGTATTTACGTATTATAACCATATTGGAGGAAAATTATAATTATGTACTCAGAAATTCTGTTTTACAAAATATATTATATTTACAAGTTTCCATATTGGAGGAAAATTATAATTATGTACTCAGAAATTCTGTTTTACAAAATGTAGGTATATATTATATTTACATGTTTTGTTTACAAAGTAATAACAAGTACATCCCTAAGTCATTACAAACTGCAGCACCATCATACATATTCATATCACTAAATTCTCAAACCAAGGGAGATAAAAGTAGTTCTACAGCTTCGGAGCAAGTAAGATGGTAGAAACTTGATCAGGCGTAACCTTAGTGGGAATGAAACAAAACACAAAACCGCAGCAAGAGTGAAAGGGAGGAGAGATCAGAAGGCTTTTACGGTAGAACGGGCAACACGTAGTGAAATGCGGGCCCGGCGCTTGCCTGCTTTTTCGATCTCGCTTGAATAAATTGATTCTTGGCTTTATCTTTTTTTTTTTGTAAGTTGCGGTCGTGCTATGTTTTTTTTTTTTTTTTCGTTTTTTATTTATAACTACTTTTTGAAAGAGTTTAATCTAGCTTGTCTCTGATAGATACCTAGGAAGATACACATTTACATATAAGGTTCTGTTTACCTTACTTGTGTTAATGTAGATTAGGTGCTTGTATCGGTTTTGGATGGTTTATGATTATCACCCTACCTTAAGCCCGCCAGCTAACATTGGAGCAGTGTGGTGGATCTAAGCTCTACATCCTCTCTCATATAAGGCTTAGCCTTGTAGAGGGCCGTCAAAATAGGCTGAAGAAATGTTTTATGCCCCCTAAGCCGCATTAGAACAGCGTATTCATTATCAAACCATATTCGGCTCTCTGCTGAGCTCGAGTCTCCTCTCAGAATAAAAGGGGTTAGACAATTAGTCCACCACGCTGGCCCAATGCGGATTGGCAGACTTCACACACGCAGAAAATTATGAAAATTTTCTGGTATGCAAGTTTCGTCATGAAATTTTTCCTTTACCGTTTGAGACACGTGATTATTTTCTAAAACTCACACAAATTAAATACATGTGACCAAACATAAGTGGTGCATGCCCCGGATCGGATACGAACCCACACCCTCCGAAATCCTTATATCCACTGGGCTATCACGGCTCTTAAGGAGATTAGAGCAGAGCAGCGTATCGGTGGTAGAAAAAAACTTTTATTTAAAAAAATCGATGTACGACAACGTCAAATCACATTTAAATTATTTTTCTCGTTATCTATTAAATCAATTTACAAATTAAGAAGTAAAGACCAAACACAAGTGCAAAACTCATAAAGTCTTCCCAGTTAGATAAATATAGACCATAAACTAAAATTCATAAAAGAACAGACATAACAATTAAAGTAGCTTCACATATCCTTCATGGGATGTTTACACTATACTAACAATATCTATGAGATTGCTATTCTGAGATTTACGATTGCCCTGATGGTTTCCAACTGAATGTATGTCTTGGACAATAAAATGGTCGTGTTTTATTCACTGTCTGTCCATAGAGTTATGTTTTCTTAATGTTTCCTGTGCCATAATCGTAAGTGTTGGTAAACTAGTAGCTTTGAATATGTTTGTGTGAGTAGGTTCAACATTTATTGATTTTTTTTTTATTCTTTACAATACCCTTGACTACAACTTCACCTGATGGTTAGTTATGATGCAATCTAAGATGGAAGCGGGCTAACTTGTTAGGAGTAGGATAAAATCCACACACCTTTTCGGTTTCTACACGACATCGTACCGGCTAAATTGCTTGGCGGTACGACTTTGTCGGCCGCGTGGCGCAGTGGGTAGTGACCCTGCTTTCTGCATCCAGGGCCGTGGGTTCGATTCCCACAACTGGAAAATATTTGTGTGATGAGCATGAGTGTTTTCCAGTGTCTGTGTGTAATTATACATTATATAAGTATTTATAAGTAGTATATAATTGTATATTAATATATCAACTATCTTAGCACCCATAACACAGGCTGTATGCTTACCTTGGGGCTAGATAGTGATGTGTATTGTTTAAGTATATTTATTTATTATTATTTATTTATTATTTGTCGGTGGATTAAAAACTTGGTTGAGTAGATTTTAAGATTCCCATTCGATAGCTAACCCTTAGTCAGATAACAGTCAATAATTATAAATTTATGCAGATAAAGTCGCGTGCATAAGCTAGCTATAAATAACTCGTCCTCTGAGCAATCGGAGGCAACATATCAAGTATAGACATTTATATCGGCTCCGTATCAAAATCCGGTCGTGATTAACATTTTCTGATATCACCAGAAGCCAAGAAACTATACTATTCAGTATAAACTGTTGAATGATGCATGAAGTACACAATTTAATTTGCATAATGATAAAAATAGTTAAATAAAACAAAACCGTCATTTATCATTTTGTAAGAGCATTGAAAAACAAGGCGTCGACCTCGTTTGGTAAATACAAACTGTTTTAGATTTTTAATAACTTCTTAGAGGTAACAGATTTGGCTAAAAAAGGCCAATTAGTAAGTTTTGTAGCCCGTATTTTGAGTTCAACACGTTCGCTGCGTTACGAGGTCAATTGACCTCGTAAGCCTAGCGTCTTCAAGAGTTACGAGGTCTATGGACCTCGTATCACACATAACGTTTTAGTATGTGGTCAAAAAACCTCGTAACGCACCAGAGGATAGTACAGAAAAATCAGTGCCGCAGAGAACCTGTTAATGACAAATTTCACCATTAAAACGTAAAATCGTTATAACTAAAATATTTAGATTGAATTAAAACTGAAATTGTAAAATTAGTAGAATAAAATTAAATATTATCTAAAAACATGCATTTTATGCTTATTACTGTGCAATGTTAGACTTTTAAAGTTATCTAAGTTAAACCCTTTAAATACACTGACAAAATTACAGTAGAAAAAAGCTCAGTAAAAGTACCTATTCATTAAAATTCAAAGCAATGCAAGATCAATATCACTTATTAGTGGCAAAGTGTTATGGATCATCCAAAACTGTAAACAAATTGTGAACCACTGAAGCGTGGGTGGATCGTATGAGAGCTAATCTATTTTTTATGCTAATAGATAAGTAGAAACAATGTAGAGCTACTTAATTAAACACGTTTCTCGATCCATAAATCTAAATATTCAACACCTGCTTGCTAGCAAGATATCTTCTTACGAAGTGAAAGCCATGGAGATAAGTATCGACTGTAGCTCTGCACATGTCTTTAAAAAACCTTACGGAACGACAGACTATATAAGTTTCACGATAGGAAATGACACATTCAAGATATAAGTTCTTTAATCTTTTATGCGGCTAAGCTAATTAAGTATTGCTGTAAGGCAAAGCTATAAATTCACGTAAAGCAAAAAATAAAACCTTTTTGGATAAATAACTTTGATGGCAAGTGTCCGTCGTAATTAACACATTTTTATTTATTATTTGTGGTGCCATAAACGTTTTCCTTAAGACTTATTTTTAAGGTATTGCATAGTTTTTATCGCGGGCTTTGAGCGCGGCGATCAAGAAATTCCGTAACGAAAACAAACCTAACACTCTAGCCGTCCATCAAGATAACACATTTCGACATTGTCATATTGATTCAACTGGACAAACTTATTAAACCAGAGTTTGCAGCTCAACGTGCAGACATTTTTGTTCCTTTTATTTTATATTCTTTTAAAAAAAAATACTGCATAAAGAACATAAATAGATAAAATTCTATGCAATAGCTTTACCGCGGCAGTCCCTGAGTGGCACACGTATTTTTTTGGATATACCTAATATACGGTTGTTGTTTCAGATGATTCTTCGTGCGTAATGTCGGACAACGGTGGAACAGCTGTATCCCGGGCCTCTACACCTCGGCCAGTTTCCGAAACCCCTGCGAATCCCCCTCTACGCTCTAGACATGACCAGTTTCTCGCAAGTACTGCTGAAAGGGCTCAAAGACCTTCATCTAGTGGCCGAAATCCCAGTGCCAATTTCGACTCACCACCTTTACCATACCATCGTCAGATAACCACTGGCTCTCTTCTCACGGCTTCCCATCGTGAATCATCTGCCTTTGTTCCCGTAGTCCCAACAAGAGCCATGCACCCAGTTATGTACCCTAATGAAATTCACCCTCCCTTATTACCTTCAGAAATCATAGAACGCGAGCGTATTCTAGAAAGAGATAGAAGTGAATCAGCAAAAGGATCTCCAGATAGAGCATCGGCTAACTTTCAAAAAAGGAATTCATTTGACTTAATGGCTATGATGGTAGAAAAGAGAAAGGAGGTAGCATTGCGGGAAGCTGCAGCTGCCATGTTGATGCCTCATCATAGAACTTCGTCAATTGATGGAATGATATCTGATGGGTCATCACAACCTCCAATTTATGGTCCACCTGGTGCATTCCTCGGTGCACCGGGTCCTTCGCCAACTGCTGCCAATAGTTTCACCTTCCCAGGTGCTGGGCTATTTCCTCCCGGGGCTGGTCCTCATCAAATGCATCCACATCTAGACAGACGACTACTCAGAGCCCCAGGCAGAGCGTCGAGGCCTAAGAAACAGTTCATCTGTAAATTTTGCAACCGACAATTCACGAAGTCCTACAATTTGCTTATCCACGAAAGAACACACACCGACGAGCGTCCCTATTCCTGTGATATTTGTGGGAAGGCATTCAGAAGACAGGATCACTTACGAGATCATAGGTAAGTTATACAAAATGCATTATACTATATCATCATCAACATCAGCCGATGGACGTCCATTGCTGTACATAGGCCTCTTGCATGGACTTCCAAAAACAACGGTCTCGAGCCGCCAGCATCCAGCGGCTCCCTGCAATCCGCTTGATGTCCTCAGTCCACATAGTGGGTGGTCGACCAACACTGCGCGTTTTAGTGCGGGGTCGCCATTCCAGCACCTTGGGACGCCAAAGTCTATCTGCATCTTCTCTTCGAAATATGTGGCCATTGGCTCATTGCCACTTCAATATATACCATTATATCAAATGATAGAATTATTGCCTTTTTAGTTTTATAGAAATGACGTTCATTGGTTTCCATATTATTCATACCGTCTTACTGAATAATCTTAAATGATGTGAAATCATTGCAATTTTATCTTTGTTTTAAAAATTAATGTTGCAAATCTAAATTTTCAAAAAAGATTATAAGGTGCGTAAGGTACGCTTGTCTGTAATTAAATTGTAATATTTTACGTACGACGTTAAAAAAGTAGTTATTAATTAAAATATTCATTTGAAAGAAGGATCTAATGTTCTACAACGCTGGTCATAGTAAATATAGTGTGGAGCTCAATATTAAGGTTCCATACACAAAGGGCAAAACTCTATCGTAAGACTCCTCTGTCCGTCTGTCCATCCTTTCACCAGGCTGTTCTCATGAACCGTAATATTGGGACACTTGAAATTTTCACTGATAATGTATTTGTGTTGCTGCTATATCAACAAATACCTACTAAAAAAAACAGAATACAATAAATATTGAAAGGGTACATCAAACGTAATTTTAGCCATTTTTATAGATTACTAGCGACCCGTCCCGGCATCGCACGGGTGCTATGTCTTATAGTATCTTTATAGTACACTACGCGCCTTCAGTCCGCTGCCTGACCAAACGTACGGCCCGGTACCTGCTAGTATTTGATATATTTTCTGTACCCACCTACTATAATAATATGTATGTACTTTTTATACATATACTACCTCTTGAATTACTCTATCTTACGCTGAAAACTGCATTAAATTTTGTTGTATGGTTTTAAAGGTCTAAGCAAATATACAGCGGAAGCGACTTCATTTTATACTATGTAATGATGCTACGGAACCTTCGTACGCGAGTGCGACTCGCACTTGGCCGGTTTTACTCGTATAATATGCACGTAACGGGCAGCCGGTGTAAGTCAAGTTGCAGATGTTAAGCCGACTGTGGCCACATCCGCTGCGCTACTCGGAATTGAAATATTTATAAGTTTCTAATCGTAGTAGGTTGTTTCTTGGAAATTTATCTATCTTGATTGAAGAGTTGTAAGTAATGTTTAGGTTTCACGAGTTGTGGGTCGAGCTTATAATATATTGAGATTTTCTTATTCCATTAAAGGAGAAGTCCAAAATTGAGCCTACTCTTCAGAACAATACAGAAATTAAAAATGTACTAAAAATCATTTGAATACATTTGAATCTTAGACGACTTAATATTGGTCAACAGGGAAAATAAGCTGATTTCATTATTTTTTACTAACCCAGCTTTACAAATGCGTATTTCGCTGATTAACATTGGTTGTCAGCTGTCTTTGAAAATGCTCTCTGTCTTTGATTGTGAACGTCAATGTCATCGGATACGTTTGACAGTAAATTCATTACAAGCACTATCTTTGTCAAATTGACAGTTTCTCTAAAGATTTTGACAAAATGTGTCAAAATACCCAGAAGAATTGTCAGTTTAAAACAGATAATGCAATTAATTTGATGCCAAAGCCTGATTACACTTAACTTTAAATATTAAAAAGTTTAGATATTGTATACTTACTTGCTGGTTGGCGTTAAAACTGACTAATTCAAACTGACTGCTCCTCTCATAGGCAGGTTTCACATCAAAATATTCTTAAAGAACAGTTTTAATAACTTAAAGTTGTTTAATAGATCTATAATAGAACCGATCGAACAATGTTTTGAATTCCCACACCGCTATAGTCTGTCTATAAAATATAGATTTATAGGTTCTATAAAAACAGCTTACAGTTCTTTGGTGTATTAAAAAAGTATTAATTGGACTTTTTATTACAAGCTATTATTCAAATATGATTGTATCTTGCTGCCTAGCAAGATTCTTTTAAATTGATTTGTACATTAATCAGGAACTAGGAAGAGAAATAAATCTTTTGGTTTACGTTTAAAATCTTTATTATAGCTTTTTTTTTGTTAGAATATATTAACGTGTTGAATACGATATTTCTGTTCTAAAACCGTTTTCATGTGCGATTGATTTTGCAATTGATATAACAGTGAATATTTTAGTTTCTGTAACATTTTTCAATATATCCAATGCTATTATATCAGATAATCCTTTTATTTTCTAAATTCAGATTTTCACTAATCCCGCGAAAACAATTGGTATTTATAGAATAAAATCTATCGTATGTTTATGCAGGGTATATCTCCTTTTAAAATTTCAGGCATATCCATTTAGTAGTTTCTACATGAAAGAGTAATAAACACCCATACAAACTTTCGCGTTTATAACACTAATAAGATTCCTTTGGTATATTATGTATTTACAATCTAGGCGCTTGTAATAAGAAATTAATCATTTGGAATTCTTAATCCACTGATCGATATAAAAATTGGCACTTAAAGATTAGTTGTTACCTAAAGTCCGTTGAGCCGTCATAATATTATAATTTATTTCTTTTAACACCGCAGGGCTATCTATTATACATATAATGTAAAGAGCTTTATATCTAAATAAAAACGTCTACGTCATTCAAACAGATTACTTTAATAAATTCCACAATTTACTAGCGGCATTCAAAAAAGCCGAAACTATTCCTAGAAAAATCAAAGTAACATTAGAGTTGAGAAATCTCTAAAGCTAACCTAATACCAAAATTTAAATTCAGAACCATTGTAATCGGATTACAAAGATTCCAAAATAAATCCTATAACATATAAGTTATAACGATTTCGGTCGTTTCGTTGCGGCGGCTCGGCTTACGTTCTGATCGAAATACTTGTAATTACGAGTATAGGTACCAGAAAACCTGAACTGTACCACCGTGTCGTATTGAGTACCATAGAGGGCTTTGTATTATAAAACTTTTTGAATTTAAATTCAATTTTTTTTTTAAATAATAATACATTATATGTATAATTCGACATACAATTACATATAATACATGAAAAAAGGAGTAGTACCACGAGGCAGTATTCTAGGACCATTTATTTTCTTAGCCTATAAAAACGATATCACATCGGGGACAAGTATGTATGGTTTGCAGATAACATAACTATATTATTTAGATGTCATAATATTACAAGTTATCAACAAGAAACAAAAGATGAATGTTTTGCAATATATAATAAATTTGCTGAATTAATTCAAATATTGTTTGTTTAAATTAGACTTAGATTACAAACACTTTCGATGACTTGACAACTTTTCAATCTGGGATGTTACAGAAAAATTCTTAAAAAAATGAAAAGCCTTCTAATTGACCGACCTAGATCTCGAACCGAAAACCTCTTGGTCTGAAATTACATAGTGTAACCAACGACGCAGTTAGTTTATATGGCTTAAATATCTTTATTTAACTGTCTTTTATTGTAAAATGTTACGAATTGATGATTTAAAAAGCCCTTGAATTCACTGTTTTAAAAATTTTTGCTACATTAGAATTATATTACGGTGTCACGACTGCTTATTTTCGAAGAACATTTAACAAATAAAATTAATAAACCACGGCTTGGTATAGTCTGGCTATTTTATTCAGATTTTATCGATTCGATTGCCATCTGACCTCCGTAACTTGTTTTAAGTATGAATCAGTAGCATATTGGAATAATTTTTCACATATAATAGAGTTATCAATAATCATCCGACGTACATTATCTGATTTGAGATGGTATTTTGGTACTCAATTTATTTTGTCAAATCTTATCTCGATCGGGTAAGTTCCAACAAAAATTGCGTGATATATTTCACTAGAAGACGCCCGTGTCCATTAAAATTCAGTTTTTCCGAATCTCGCGGGAACCAAGTTTTTTTCCGAGATAAAAAGTAGCTAATATGTTGCGCAATAACCTTTATCTATCAGTGAGTGAGAGAGTAACAGTGGAATCCATAGACGTTGTTAGGGCACCTCCAGGGAATCATTCAGCCGCTGAATGTCCAGCATTTATAAGTTCTCAAAGAAAAATGTTTTCATCTTTATATTTTAGAGAGTTAGCCTTTATTCGCACGAGAACTTTTTTAACGGATGATAAAATATAGTATGAAGGTCCAATGCCCAAAATTGAATATGCAACACTGCTCGAAAAAAAGCGTCGTGTCGTGTCGTGTGGACACATATTTGGGAATGCATTTGTTGTATTTTAACACTTTTTTAACGTTAGTAAAAAAAGCTCTCGTGCGAATGAGGGCTTCGTAGTTATAATTTTTTAAATAAGAAAGTGCTCTAATCCGTCCAATAAACTTCCAATCAAAAGATAAAAATTAGAAACCGATGTAAGAAACACGGGCTTAGTGATTTTTGATGAATCGTAATGCCTATGAAATATTCGTCTCGCTTTGCGAGTTTTTTCCTCTCGCTCTATAATAATTAGTTTAGAATCTGATGACTCATCGGTTTCTATTGGGGCTTTGGTAATGGAAGTCGGGATTGATACGGTCTGCATGTAAATTATAAACCCATCTTCTTTTGGAGATTTTACGTAACATCGCCATTCAGTACAAAATTTTCCAATTAAGTATAAACATTTTTGTTATACTTTCGTATAATATTGTTTCTATTTCTATGTACTAGCCGATGTATATTCACTACTATAGATTTACTACCTTAAATTTTTAATATATTACAAAAAGTACCTTTTTCAATATATTACAAAAAGTATTTTAAATAAAAAAAATGTGCTCACATTTAATTGCTTGAACAAAACATGACCGTAAATTCAAATTTATAAATAAAATAAATAATAATTAGTATTTGTAAACAAATTATGATTTTAAAAAAAGGATCGAATAATGATTGGATGATGAAATTTTCATTTATTATATTGGACTTTAATGTTGCTTTGTTTCTGACGCTACGGCACGTCCATTAAACTGCCGAACTATTTATTTTTAATAAGTTGAATGGTCAATGACAAAAAGTAAATTTGTTATCAACGTGAAAAAATCTGAGAACGAGTCAAAACCTTCAAATGTAGCTAATGCATACCTGAATTCATAATAATAATAAATTATCGATTTTATTTTAAATCTATAAAGATTTATATAAAATCGATCATAACAGTTGTTCAAAACGAATTTGGAGTTTGCACAAATTAACACAAACTTGACAAAAGAAATAACATGTTCTTTGAAATTCAATATTTAATGGATGCAATACTTTTTGTCGCTAAGTCACTCGTATGTTATTATTATGATTGCTTTTATAATCGAGATGCAGCGCAGATCATTATAATACCGGGTTATTATCCCGTATATGTAATTAATAAACTCCGCATAAAAAAATCCATCATGTACCGCCTTTAAACCGCCAAGGACAAGGATCTTGCACGCTAATTTAGCGGTTCTGTGAACAAAAATTTGTATTCCGTCACGACTCAAATAAAAAACCCGTGGAAATAAATATAACAAAAATATAGCACCACTTTATAAAATTATTGGTCCAAAAACCGAAACAGCTTTTGAATACGAAATGAGAACTAACTGGCCTTACGTAAATAAATAATTCGAAACCGCATTTTTATCTCCTGTCGATCGGCAAAAGACGTATGATCAGAATTTTTAACAGTAATTTTTGAAATTCGTTTTAAGAAAATAATGAATGTGTCGCTACGCTCGAGCACAATTTTTAGTTCGAGAGATAAGAAAGTAAAAAACTGCAGCTTTCTTAATTTAAACAAAGTATTAAAACAAATTGGATAGAGACGTCAATACCTAATTTAGTACATGATACTGAAATAAAAAAGTTAATCATTGTAATTATTACAACAAAGAACATAACATAATCAATACGTTAAGTTACACCAGCATTCCAATTAATAACACACATAATATCTAATCAACGCGGCAAGCACCGGAATTCCATCATTAACCAGCCGTTGATAGTTGTTCCCACAAGAATACAAGTGGTTAACGATACAAAAGTATTCACAGTAAACCTGTACTCATACAAATACGAGATATAAAAATACAACATGAACAAGGCAATTTGATATACGCAGCCGAGACCAAGTAGAGCTATGGTAACATTAGTTTGTTCGCAACTAAAGTAATTTTCTATTAAAAACTGGTTCTGTACGTTTCTTGTGAAACCTTATGTACTGAATAAACTTTATTCATTTTTATTTTCATCTAAAACAAACTTTTATTATTTTGATTACTTATTTATGCTACTATATTCACTAAATTGGATATACCAACTTAATAGATTGTATTGCAAAATAGTGCAAGTGCATTTAATAGTTTCGCTTTAATTTTGCAGCGGTATTTTTATCGTAAAGCTTGTATGCAATTATGATTGGACCAAGACCACATATAATGGGTCCGGGCAAGCCTACTCGCTCGTTCCGATCGCTCAAGGGTCTGTAGCAAAAGGGATATCAAATTAATACTGAATCCATAATAAATCAAAGTGGGCAGGTGGACGCGGTCCCAAGAGCAACATTTCGCCTAAGGATATCTTTAGAAATTATCATCTTGGACCAATACGATAATAACGTAGCGACTTATTTCCTTACAAGACCTAAATTGGTGGCAGGAATCTATAATATTCGAATCACTTGGAAACGATTTTGTTCAATTTCGCTTCGGGTATTTGAAAATCCCCACGCAACTGCTACGAAAGTTTGTATCTTCGAGTTAATTGCATTCTTGGAAATATACAACCTCTCTCGTATAAACCTATAATATATATACTAGATTAAAATTTTGCTTTAGATCTCGAATATTGAATGACTATAGTTATTTTAGATACTAGTGAAACATTTCAAAAAGTTAAAGATACTCTACGAAATTGTTTAATTGATGTTTTACTGTTGTTGATCACTGATTTTTATAATGATCTAATCGTTGTATTGGTTAAGTTACAGAGTCAATTTGTGAGCACACACGTAATATTATATCGTTTAAAATCGTGACCGAGGTTATAGAATAATTAGTTGGCAACGCCATGCGAGCGTCGATTTCATAGTATGTTATTGCCTTTGAAAGTTCTTTCTGATGGTTCGCTAGTTGTTACACAACTTTTGGTATTCTCACACGTTTTGAAAAGGCGTTTTACGTGCGTCCTTTGCATACGTATTGTTTTAAGGTTAATATTTTAGAACTTTTGTGTTTTGTAGGTCACACGTTGTTGTTTTTATCTTTTTTGTTAAAACAAATTTTTAATAACCATCTTGCTAATGTATAAAATTATCTGGTTTGAGTGAAAAATAGATCATAAAAAACAATTTACCAATTGTTTAATACTACCTACCCAAAAACTATAAGCTTTTGAATTAAATGACCATGACATGTATCTTTACTATCATATAATGTAGAATACTAAAAAGCTAGTTCAATAATATTTCTCATTGCTCATTTATGTCTGTACATAATGTGACATACCTAAATAAGTAGTTATCATGCAATTTTAAAAAATACAGAACCCTAAGTCAATGCCAGATCGATTAAAACAAGATGATATAAATGTACAACCAAAGGACTAAAATGTATACAAACAAATAGAGATAAACTCTTTAAATCATAATCATCCACAGACTACAGACTACAGACTACTATAAAATATAAATGTACTAGTATTTCACGAATGAATTTAATATGCAGCACCATTATTACCAAATCAGTAAGGACAGGTAGATGAATTATTCAAATTATACATCAAACAGTTGCGTGTGATTGCAGACGATTTTTTGTCTCAGAAATCCTACCAATTAAATTGAGGCTCTCGCGTGATATTGATTTGAAATATATTAATGGTATGTAAAAACGACTGGATAATCTCCCAAAAATATTCGCTGCATGGTAATGGCACCATATTTATATTCAGAAGTATTTACCAGACTTTTAGTAATGTAAATTTTACATTAAAAAAACTTTTGTCTGTGTTAAATAAATCGGCAATTTATTTTGATTAAGATAATTTAATTTTAAAATATTTTTTCTATCAGATTGCTATTGATAGTAATATTTTTATCATTTCGCGACTTCGTCGACCTCTTTAATCCGGCCCTCTTGCAAAATCCAATCTTAGCGGACGTCTATTAATTATAAACTGCCTCCCTACCGAATTTCATCTTTGTATTAAAGTTTTTAGGCCTTTGAAGCCTCAATAGCTCAGTGGTATAGGTGCCGGACTCGTCACAGAGAAGTGGTGGTTCAATTCGCGCCTGCTGGACTATTGTCGTAACCACTCCTAACACAGTATTTTCCGAATAGATGATGAAATGGAGTGGAACGGGAATAATGGTCATATTTAAAAGATATTGCAAATATTCTTCAAAAAAAATCTTGGAACTACAGTGAAACAATGTAATACAATATATTACGAGTGAGTATACGTAAACATTGCCTACATGCACTGACAATTATCAATATCTAATTTATCACCTTGTACGTCAATTACGTAAAGGAGAATGCAATACGATTATTGCATCCATTAAATGTAAACAAAACATTAATATTCAATTAAAATTCAACCGATACCATCGCTTCCATTAATCATACTTTGGTAATCGTTAAAACAGTAAACCTTTTAAGAGGTTACTTTTTATCTTTTTTGTTAAAGTCTTTATGTTATCTGTTAACGAAGATTGGGAATCAGTTTACTATTTTTGTAGTAGAAAATTCTAGTTCTCCTAGAAATCGATTGAAATTACTTCTTTCTTTGTTTCTTACATCCGTTATGACAAAATTTAATTGTTCTTCATGCATGTATTCCTAACCATATCTTCGAACAATTGAAAATTCAACTGTTATGTATATTGAATGCCATTACCTGATTTAAGCTCGTTTTATTACCTCACTAAGTATAACCGTCTTTAACGCTTTCAAAATACAGTCTATTTTGGCAAATAACAAAACATTGTATCCTTAAACCAGCGTGGGATGACAAGATGTATGCTTATCGTCGATTTAGCATTTCTCCGCTACTTAATCCAGTTTTTAAAAGCCATTAAGCTTGTAGTAGCGATACGTATTTGGTACTGGTATTTTGAAACCTCGCGGTCTGTGGTCTAAATGTTAGTATCATGTGACTGGGACAGCAGTGGTTTTGCGTTCGTCATGACACTGTTAGGCCATACTGTTACGAAGTTTTTATTGTTTGTTTGTAATTTTATACGTGAATTTGATGTGATTTCCTTTGAACTTATCATAACGTCATTACTCTGTCCTGGGATGTGAGTCTGCTATTTTGTACTCGTCGATGTATTTGATTGATTGATTGTTTTGATTTGATTGAATATTCGCTCATGAAAAGTTTTATTAGAATTTGGACTGTATTGTTTTGTAATATCTATGGGATATCAAAAATAAAATGTCACTAACAACGGAGTTGCCATGGAAATGAGCGATGTTACGTCGTTGTAATTTTACAGAATGTTGTAATTTTACATTTCCGTCTTAAAAACTAGCGGATGATCATGACTTCCATAGTCCATGTGGAAATTGACTATTTATGAAGAAAAAAAATACTCTTTATCTGCCAGCAAAAGTACTATCAAACTGTCCAATCATTTCGGAGATTGCAGTTTACAGTTTACAAGAATTTTAAACAACGTTGCCTCTTCTGATCTATAATGCTAGACCTTACCTCACATTAATTAGCTTGCAATGTTATTCCAAAGTTATTTTGTGATATTTAAAAAGCTTGAAACTTAAAATGTTTCTCGATGCAACGACAGTTCAAAATTTATGTGTCACTAATAAAAAGCTAAAATACGGATCAAAATTATAAATTAAGCAGTCAACTCAGATACATGGAAATGTGGGTAGATCGTAAAACTTAATTTGGACTACTGAGCGACACATTAGTGTGAATGTTTTTATTAAATGTGCACATCAGAATTAACATAACGTCCCACATGACGCTGAATTTGAAGAATGTTTTTCAATCCAACATTCAAAGCTGTTACCATAGGTTTGCAGTAAGAATGTTCTAGAACAAGAATCTGCGAGACGAGACTAACTTAATTTTATGAAGGTTGAAAGTTTGTCATTCATGGAATTTGAACCTTGTTGACTTTGGAAGGTAAGATGTTTCAAGATCCTCAAATATCCAATTATAAAATGTAATATTTTTATTGAGAATGAAACAATAAGTAACTTAAGCTTATGGTTACTTATCCTAATAACTAGGTATACAAATAATGCACTGGCTGCTTTTCCGCGCTGGACAGCCAGGCTGATCCTTTACGCGAAAAATGAGCCAGCCCTTCTGTCACCAGTTGAGGCAACTAGCCGTGGTGAAATGATTCGAAGGATTTTTTGGCCCTGTGACTCCATGGCCCAAGGGTCTCCACGGCAAAAGGAACAAATATGTAACTCTCAGGCATACTTGTGTCTCTTACATTAGCCTTGGTTTTAGCTTTTTCTGTTTTGATAACTTCAACAAAATATCATGAACCGTATTCCCAGTCGCCATACCCTAGCTTCGTTGTCAACTCTTCACTAGAGTACAGAATACATATTAACTGTGTTTTTGTAGAGTTAAAAAATACCGCTTTGTATTTGGAGGGTTCAGAGTCTAAAACCCTTGAAACATGTTACCTTGCAAAACCACCCTCGGCTTTAACTCCATAATTGGCGTAGTTAGTTAGGTAGGTAGGAGCATAAGCTGGCAAACTTTCTGATGAGGTATGTCTGACTTACGCAGATACGATAGAGTTACAGTATTTACTTCACAAGAGTGGTTCGACAGTCATAGTTGAGACATCACATACATAACTGTAGAAACATTTCATAATATTAGTTATCTTACTCTGACACTTTATTGCCGAATGTTTTAGGTTACTTTAGGTATTCCATCATATCTGTAAGAAATTTCTTTGGCTAAAGATAACTATTTCAGTAAGAGAATTTTACCGCAGTTTATAGTTATTGCACTACCTAATGGAAGTTCTTTAAATTTCTGCAATGTCAAGCAAATTATGATTTTTACTTTTACGAATACTTTTAAATCCTAAAAACTCCAATACAATTTTTTTGAATAAACCAAAACCATTTCTGATATTTACGAGTAGGTGTTTGTTAACCAAATAATAGATTTTGTATGGAAGTTCGTATTTATATTAATTTTGTGTATTAAATCGAACTATGAGTGTTTTGGTATAAATAAAAACCAAAAACGTTCAACCTACCAAATCTAAAGGTTTGCTTCGGCTTTTAAATGTACATAGATACATAAATAAAGATGATTAACCAAGTATTTTAGTATATATTAGACATTTCTAATCAACGTATCTTAATTTATAAACACATAAATATTATTCGAAACTTTCGTTCGTTAAGTACATTCCCATAATATTCGTGGACGGCCCATCTCTGAGAGAGGCTTATTCAAGAGTTCGTACAAAATATTCCGAGTAGTTTCGAGGAGGTAGAGCAAACAGTGACCGGTCTTGGACAAACACACGACCTCTGAGCCCACACAGAATATTGACATAGCGTATTTGTATATGAATATTGTAATTTTATTAGTATGTCTTAGAAATAAATCCACATATTCATATTGCTGTGCTTTTGTCATGCTTACAAAACGTTTTGTAATAACCAAGCCTAGTTTTAACGCTAACTCTAGTGTCAGAGCTAGAGCAAGAGCTTTTGCCGCCAAGCACTGTTGCTGTGTTTTAATGCTATCTCTATCGCTAATGCTGTGTTTTAACGCTAAGTCTTGTCAGGAGCTAGAGCTATTTTTACCACCAAACACTATCGTTTTTTTTTAAAGCTAAAGCTGTGTTTTAACGGTAACTCTAATGTCAGAGCTAGAGCTATTTTTGCCGCCAAGCATTATTATAATTATTAATTATATAATATAATGCTGCTGATGTCCTTAAGTTTTCCTAAACCGAGGGTTGCCTGGAAGAAATCGCTACTTAACGATAAGGCCGCCTTTTGTATGCTGATCTCTTCCTAATTTGTTTTTTATTTCACTTGTTTTTGTCTTTGTGGTGTGCAAATAAAGTATATTTATTTATTTATAATTTGCGGATATTGTTACTTGTGAAATTACAGGCACAAAGAAATCTAGTTTAATATTTAGATGGCATTACATTATAAAGGCGAAAATTTGAGTATAAGTGTGTATGATTATTCCTCCTTTGCGCTGCGGCTACTAAAGCGATTTGTCTGAAACTTGGAATGCAAATTATTACTATGGGTTAACACATAGGCTACTTTCATCCCGGAAAAATTCATGGTTCCCGCGGGATTTGTGGAAAATTGAATTCCACGCGGACAAAGTCGCGGGCATCCGCTAGTATGACAATAAAATACTATATGTACCTAGACAGCTAGGTATATTGCATTAGTCTCGAAAACGGAATTTCATTTTAGAGCAACGCAACCGCCGAAGTATTTTTAACTGTCAAGCCACAGAACAGGTTTAAGTATTTCGAAGTCTCATTGTTATGAATATAAGAAGAAAGGTATCCCAGGCGACTGTCTCTCGACCATTAATCATATGGCGATGCCGAGATAAACTCTCGTGGGGACACTCACAAATGCGCAGGCATGCTGTTATGGATAGGCAGGTAAAAAACCTCTAATCTTGATTGTTTACTATCGACTGTTGAGCCACTATTTCCGCGAGATTTTTTTTTTTTTGTTATGTTAAAGGTATACGAAGGTAGGAAATGGCTGGTATATAAAGGTAGGATAGCCTTGATAGCCCAGTGGGTTTGACCTCTGCCTTCGATTCAGAGGGCGTAGGTTCGAATGCATCTCCAACTTTTAAGTTGTGTGCATTTTATGAAGTTAAATATTCCGTGTCTCAAACGGAGAAGGAAAAACATCGTGAGGAAACCTGCACAGATGAGAATTTTCTTAATTCTTTACATATGTGAAGCCTGCCAATCCGCATTGAGCCAGCGTGGTGGACTATTACCCTAACTCATTCTGACATGTAGTTTATTTAAAACACTTCCATTCTACGGTTTAAATATAGAGATTTGCTACTTACATATATTTTTATAGAGCCTCTTACGATTAAAAAATTGAAACTTTACTTTATCTAAGATCTTAATAAAATAATTCTCAGCATAACACTAAAGGAATTTATATTAATAAGTGTGTACGTGAGTAAGGGAAGGTTTTTAGTTGGGAGATGTTATCTGCGGTGATGTCCACGGGGTTCGAACGCCATGCCCGACCGGTTGTCCTTGGCTGTGAACCCGTATAGCCATGACTTTCCCGTACGTAGCATGTGGTGTAAAATTATGTTTCACTAGCAGACGCCCGCGACTACGTGTGTTAATAATTACAACGTAAAACATTATTGCACATATTCACTAACGCTACTGGCAGCGGTGACGGTGTCTACGCTGCCTAACAAACAATTGGGCTCAAGTCATCAAATACCCTCTTATTTATACCATTACTAATAGCTCCCCTCCACAAAACACAAATAATTAATGATAATACCACCCCCAATCGAGGAACTTCGGGAACAATAGATTTTCCAGGATAAAAAGTAGCTTAATTCAGGGTATATTCTATCTCTGCTCCAAATTAGAGCCAAATCAGTTCAATAGTTGCGACGTGAAGGAGTTACTTACACAATTACACACAAACTTTCCTCTTTGTATTATTTTTGTTTTATGATTTCTTGTGTAACCATTTTGTTAGCAATTCATATAGTAATAAATTCGTGTAGTTTTATCATCTAGTTCCTAGACTCTAGCAGTCACTAAACACTAGTGGTTACAAGAATCTTATAACTACATTTTGTACTGGAGTAACTGAGCAGATCACATTGCCATTTCAATGTAAGATTAGGTCGAAAATTAAATTCAAAAGATAAATTAAAAGACTACAATCACTCGCCTAACTACGAGTAAAATTATGTTTCTATAGCGGATGCCCGCGACTACGTGTTACAACACAAAACAGTGTTAATAATTACAACATAAAACATTATTGTACAGAATCACTAACGCGACTGGCAGCGTGACGGTGTTACAAGTGAAAAACCAACAAGTCACCTTTTCATCTTGACTTTCATTTTAATCGTAATCTATAATAGTATTCTCGAATACATATAATTTAGTGAAAAATATATTTAGGCAGGTACTTAAATAACCTACGCAATATCAAATATTATAATATATGTATATTATAGCCAAAAAACGTTTGGCTAGTTAAAGTTATGAATAGCATATTTCATTGTACAAACTGTTAAAGCATAATACAAAGCTATAAATAAGATTTACAAGCGAAATTACGTTTTTTACATATTATATTCCATATTTTTCCGACTATTCTTATATACAAAATATTTGGAAGCTCATTTCAATTTTAAATGTAAGGATTAAACCGCGACTTTAATACCTTTAACAAAGTGGTTTTTCGATTGAATCCATACAAAAAAGCAGCTTCAAGAAGCCTTAAGCCAGTTCTGAGGAAATAATCGCGTTATTTATTGCTGCTGCCTGAGAGGAACCATCTTTAATCTCTTTTAAGCACGTACACAATCATCGAAATAGATGTGGGAAATAGTGAATCTTATTACGTTAAAAATAAAAGTTAGAATGCAGTGACAACTTTCATCGGTCGTACAACACGATTTTATGGAAGATTAAAAACATCGATCGTTTCCTAAACATTTTTGATAGCAATAATAATTTAACATCAAAGCAGATTTCGAACTAGGTACGGACTTAATTAGACCAATTAATATGCGATAGCCGGCCTTTAAAAGATCAAAATTTTATTTATTAAAATTCATACTGTAGACTTCAAACGAATCCGGTATATGAAAACGTGCACGTTTAAGGCTAATTTGTATGCTTATGTGTTTATCTTCATCTCTAGTTTGCTGGCGGATACTACTATTAGAATACATTTTCTTTTTTCGAATACAAGCTAGTGTTTGACAGTAATCACACTTGCTATCCAGTAACGATATAGTGTACAAAGTACACTTTGTCCATTTTACGTCTCTAAAAAACGAATTATGATTACATATGGCAGAGAATGGTATGGTAGAGAATGGCATGGATCCTAGCGGAAGACCTACGTAAAAAGCTGGAAGCCTTTGAGATGTGGACATATCGCAGA
Organism: Bicyclus anynana; assembly: GCF_947172395.1. NCBI lineage: Eukaryota > Metazoa > Arthropoda > Insecta > Lepidoptera > Nymphalidae > Bicyclus > Bicyclus anynana. The sequence goes on from NC_069101.1 coordinate 9,243,558, forward strand.
ATGCTCCGCATAAGCTGGACGGCGAAAGAGTCACTGAGGTTCTTGCCAAAATGCAGAAGAAGACTGAGCTTGTTAAGACCATCCAGCAGCGGAAGATATCGTACCAAGGGCATATTTTGTGACACCAAAGATACCGTCTGCTTCAAACCATCATGATGGGCAAGATTGCAGGCAAAAGAGGAGTAGGAAGAAGAATGAAGTCCTGGCTACGAAATATAAGGAAGTGAACTGGCATAAAGACAGTCGAAGAACTTTACCGCCTAGCCAAAGACAAGGAAAAGCTTAGAAAGCTGACCGTCGACCTCCAGCAATGGAGAGGCACTCTAAAAGGAGAAGAGAATGGCAGTGGTGCATTCCGCACAATATGTACCTATAAATTATCCGTTTATCACTGCTGTGTAAACTATTATTAGAGCTGTGACCTAAGCTAGGCCACTTCTGTGTTTTTTTATCATAAGGCCTGTGATAAATCTTTAGGCCTGTGCAATTAATCTAAAAAATTACAATGAATTCACACGATTCGTTCTAGTTTATACAATTTCTACAAATCCCTAATTGGTTTAGTATACTACGTCATGAACACAAAAATGCTAGTGACCATTTTTGCTGTTCGAATAATAAAATTAGCCGACAGTTATTTACTCTACTATAATACTACTAGACAATACTTGTGCAATACCTAAATATAGATACCTAAATATCTATTAATAAAGATACTAACGAAAAGGAGATTTAAACCCACGTCTTACTAGACACGGGCAAAAACTATAAAAAAATATAATTGTTATCAATTGTAAATTATAATACTGTAGTACTTTTTCATTTCAAAAGAGCAACTGTTTAGTTTCTTGCCGGTATCTTCTCAGCAGAACTTGCCTTCCGAACCGGTGGTAGAATCTTTACAAATAGTCAACTGACGTGTCAAAAGTGCTTGTAAATTGACCCTACTTGAAGTAATGAATTTTGATTTTGATTTTGATTTGATTTACTATAACACAATAGGAAACAAGGCCGCAACAGCAAAATTGCCTCGCTATACTTTAATTCGAACCTGATTATATATCAGGCAAAGTCGCGAGCGACCACTAAACCGTAACATAATCTCCAGATATAGATCAGAATCTTCCATCGATTGATTATTTTGCTCCAAGTACACCGACCACTTAGCAATTTCAAACACAATATCCAGTTACGAAACGCAAAGGGTGTATGCTATAAAGTGATTGTACACTGCAAGTCTAGCCGCTTGAAGTTCTTATAGTTTCAACCATTACACTGACGGGTAAAAAAATGTTACTAAATCGTATCTTCTACTATCATCACATAGTAGAGAATGAAGTCGCTTCCTATGTATGTTCGCATAGATATTTTATACTATTTGACGGATTTTAATGCAGTTTTTTTTTAAATAAGTATAGATTTTCTGTATAGAGCCGTTTTTCACAACACCCAGATGGCCACGGATCTCTTCTATATTTTATCTTCAAATGAAAAGTTTTTTTTAGGTAGTTATATATCGAAGTATACACTCATAGAGTATTATTATTATAATACATATTATTAATTTATTTACGGGTTTCAATGAGGCTACTACATAATTGATGGGTTCCTTAATGATAAAGATGCTTGGAGGCCGTTGGATCAGCTTCCACCTTCTCACAGGAAATAAAACTATAAGATATTGTAATGTTGTCATCAATTGTAAATTAAAATATTGTATGATTTTTATTAAAAGAGCAACTGTTGAGTTTCTTGCCGGCTTCTTCTCAGCAGAACCTGCCTTCCTAACTGGTGGTAGAATCTTTACAAATAGTCAACTGACTTGTCATAAGTGCTGGTAAACTGAGCCTACTTGAAATAAATGAATTTTGAATTTTCGAGTTAAAATCTAGTCATGTTCAATAACTGAATATGCGATGTACGTTACACTGTGCAACCAGCTTAACATTACCAGACGAAAGGCTCAATAGACATCAGCGATACGAAATTATAGACGATTACACTCAATTACAACCGGTACTAAAACTGAATTTACGATAAAACCAAAATTAACGCTCTCGTCCACCTCGTGGCCTAATTGCATCTCAACTTGTCATAAATCATCCCTTTGGATCGAAACGTAAAATTGTAACAAGAATTCCTTAGCTAAGGTTAGGTTCGGACTAACAAGTAAGACGGTCGCAGCGAATTAAAGTTATGAAAAATTAATTTATCAAAATAAATCAAACTGGTAATATGTTTGCACATGCATTAGACATAGATATATTGAATGTTATACATACATATGTTCTACATAACATACAATGTTATATTGCGAATGTGTTTCAAATAAACTACTAAGACCTATATAAGTTATTAGCGGATGCCCGCGACTTCGTTCGCGAGTAATTCAGTCTTTCACAAATCGCTTTGGAACATGAATTTGTCCGAGATGAAAAGTGCCTATCTTAATCCAGAGATTTCAGCCAAATCGCTTCAGTAGTAGTGATGTTAAAGAGTAACAAACATCCATATAAACTTTCGCGTTTATAATATTAGTAGAAAATGATTTATTATCATGAACACCGGTAGCTTATTTAATGAGAACTTTTTTTAAATAATCAAAAGTCTATCAAAAGTCTTTGATGTTTATACATACCATCAGCTACTGCTATATCATGCGGGTTTATGAATATTGTTTACTATCACATGCCAATAGAAGCTTAATTAAATTAACTTATGTAAACACAGGGAAAGTAAATTAAAATGACTGAAAAAAAAATAAAAAGATTTCGCACCGCAGTGCATGTCACACTTCTACGTACGCCGCATCTTCGCCCGACAAGCGCATGTAATGTCGAAACCTTAATTGGATTCATACGCTGGAGCTATCAATATTGTTTGATTAATGATATCGAGAGGCTTCAGTTTAATTGCCAACTGAGACCGTCATGAATCAACTGCCACAGCCATAAATCTGATAACTTAAACTAGTTTCAATACAAGCTGTTAGAGACATGGTGGATTATATACGCACAAACGAAGCGCAGGCGATGCGTGATAAACCGCTTAGACCAATATTTAGTCGCTGTAAAACTTTACATAGGTAGTCTAAAAATTATGTTTAGTGATTGCGACTATTCAAGCACTAAATTGTGTATATTATGGTTTAAAGATTCGAAATGAGTGTTATATTACGCTAAATAGGTAACTGTCCTTTAAAATCGCAGTGGTAAGAATAGATTGTTGAGTGCACATTGGACGTTTTGCGTAAGTAAAAAAAAACTTATCGTGTAAACATACCCTTATATTTCAAAGAGATTTATACCGATATTTATTTTCTACTACACTTCTAGCTTGATGATGACATTTTATTATTTTCATTCCAATTTTTTCTGATACTTTTTAATAAACCTCTAAAAAGTAAAAAGATTCTTCTTAGAAATATCAAAATATACCAAATACCAGTTTTACATCAATAAACTTTAATTTAATTGTTCTGTCTATTTGGGCCAATCTATATTTCATAAAGATCTGAAAACATTACCCGAGATAAGAACAAACTTCGCACTTGTACAATATTCTAAAAATACTTTTTAAAGACGAAGGAAATTCGTATCAAACGTTTCTTGGCATGTAATGTTTGAAACATGAATAAGATATATAAAAAACACATTAGAAATTTTAATTAAAATAAAACGATTACAACACACGGTCTATGTTGATTTATTTTTATTTGAACACTAACTAAAAAAGCGAAGGCTCAAATTTCGTAAATATAAGACTTTAAAATTATGTACCGAATTTATTCAAGCGCGAAGATGCTAGTATCGTGTGTCTGGTGTATATTTTTGTAGGACGGCGCCATTATTTTTGGAAGTTTTTTGTCTATTCAAAAAAGTTTATTATGTCTTTTTATTGTTCCACAAGTGTTTCGGATTTTTTTTTAAATGCCTTAATATAATTTAATAGTGTTTGGAAAAACAATAATAAAAATAAAAACTAAATAATAATAGGTTCTAATTGACTAATTTAGTGTCACAGATTACAATACTTGCTTTAAAAGTTAGGCAAAGTGTCAACAACAGTTAAGTTTTACGGATTAGTTATTTAGGATCCAGCAGGTGAAAAAAATGCTATAATAAAATACACACATATATTTGTAATAATATAAAATTTATATTAATATATATCAGTAAACTTGTAAACACATCAAATAAGGCGTACTTTATAAAATGGGAGCAAAAATAGCATCACTCGAATATACACGTCAATGTAACTTTCGAAATTAAACAAGAAAATAACTCAACCGTAACTAACACAGAAATAATCGAGAATACAAGACGCGTTCACAAAGAGAACGTGGTTGAAACATGGAATGGAATGGTGAAAGAGAGTTCTAACTGATTTCAATTATGAAATTTTTACAATATTTTTTTTATGCTTGTAAAATCTTCATATGCCCAAGAAGTTTGATTTATATAACTTTTTACATATGACTTAAGACTAAGACGTATTCTAGTTCAAAAGTACTTATAAAGATTTTTAGTACGTTGAAACCACTAAAGGGTACTGTTTATAATATTTTAAACTTCACTGTGGAATTGGAATTTCATCAAAATAACAACAAAATCTTTGTTAAAAACTCGTTACTTATAGACATTTTACAATTTCTACTTTCTGTAATATTACCTGAAACTTTTTAGTCAAAACGCACCTTATTTTTTAATTTATTAAATACAAATTAATTAAAAAGTCATGTCCACCATCTTTTTTCTACTTATAAAATTGTTTATGTAGTTTTCACGGTAATTTGGACTATTATTAACAATCGTTATCAATAAAATGCTTTAACCCACAAAACATAAAAACAAACAGTAATTTGGGAAAACTCTTTGTAAACTTTTGGTTTTTTAAACAAATTTTCTCCTAAGCTGTGCTTCTAAGCATCTATGTACAAGTCAAGCACCTGATACCAGTGTCTGTCTGTCATATGACTCATAAAAGCTAAACTAGTTTTTTCATGGGAAAACTCTGCATGAACTTTAGGGTTTCAAAACACATTTTGTCCTAAGCTATGCTTTATGAGGCATCTACTCTAAGTACATGAGGTAAGTAAAGCACCTGATACCGGTGCAAGTAAGCACAATGAATGTTTGCGTCAGTCAGAGGTGAAATTGAGTGTGAAGCGGCAGCGGGCAGCCGTCGCTCCCATTATGCCGGGCTGTGACCGCGCCGACAAACCGGCTGCGGATGCTGCGATGTATGATACTGCCTTGTTGTTTTGTTTAACAGCTGTTGTGATGTCATACTAATGTCTGTATAATTTAATGTACTAGATGCTGATGCTTTTTATTGTGATTTGATGCTTTATATCGTGTGAATAATAATAGTAAAAATAATAATAGTAATAACAAAATTTTATAATTTAAACTATCGTGAGTGTTATTCATATTAATTGATTATGAAATACGGCTAAACTCACGTGACATCGGCTAGTTTGTTATATTTTCACGGGACTTCACTCGCATTAATGTAGATTTCGTTGATCATTTTTGACTACACATCTGCCAATCAAACTAATATTATTAAGGCGAAAGTTTGTCTTTAGGTGTATGTTTGTTACGTCACGTCGTAGCTACTGTACTGATTTAGCTGAAGTTTAGAATGAATATCGATTTTACCTGAGATTAACACATTAGACCTTTTTATGTCGGAATAAAATCGTGGTTACCGCGGCAATCGTGAAAAACTGATTTTCAAAGAGACAAAGTTGCAGGCATCTTCTCTTTTATAATGAGTGAGAGTTATTCTTAGGTATACAAAACTATTTCTACGTTCAGTTTTACTTGGCGATTCTATTTATTTTCATACATTAGTAAATAATAATAATTACAACATTTTTTAAGTAATTTAAATAAACACTAACAAAACTATAATCACTGCAAAAAGTCACGAAAATTTTAATGTCTAAGCCATTGTTAGAAATATTGAAGACTAAAAAACCAACTACATACCACACCGCTTCGTGGACCAACCACTTCGGCGCGCTCCATTAGTATTTTCCATTTATTTTTTGTCCACGTACCTGTCCGAGTTTGGGGATTCGACGTTTTTTATAAAGCCGCACGACGAATACAAAATTTCTTTAGTATAACAAACGGAAAATAAATGACGCGGCGTGGAACTATGCGAGCCAACAATGTAAACTTTATTATTTTTCGATTAACTTTTTAGTGTAGTTGTTATGTGAGAAAAGCAATAACGATGGTGATGCTGAAGAAACTACAACATTGTTGGCTAAAGCCATGTCAAATTGTGATAAAAGAGATATTAGTGAAGAACTAACAGCGATGGAGTTTGAAATTCAATAGTTAATTAATATCAAAAATAATGTAAATATGGTTTCTTTGATCAATTGTGATATTAGAGCTTTTATTGAAAGGAAATTTAAAGGGCTAAAAAAGTGTACTTAACGGAAAATTTAAACTAATAAAATTGCACCTGCCTGATTTCATAGATAATAATTATCCTAAGTTATAATATACTAAATTCATAGTCAGTCTGAAAGTATTTTCAAATAATGTTAAGCATTATAACTGAGTATTTTGACTTGATAGAATAGTTGTTATTTAATATTGTTGTCATATTTTACTTTGAGTATCTAAAACAAAATTTGACATTATTAATTTGATTACTTTAATCATTAAATTGTTATCTTAACTCAAAAGAGAGTTAATATTAATTAACGCGAAACTAAACCAAATAAACCAATTAATAAAAGCGCAAGTACTTACCTTACAAAAATACTGTGTAATAATTGGAATCTTATATTATAGCGAACTTAAACACGCAAACTAAGCGTGTTTAACTGTTTAAGATACATATGAAAAAGATATGACAGATAATAAATTAATGACGTTGATGTTGTAAACGTTAAATAACAAGTAACACGTAATCCACGTACAGAACTACATGTCGTATTACCATTTGCTTCACTGCCTCGTCTCATTAGGGAAGTAGCTTAGTCTCGTACTTTAACGAGTGATTGTAAATCCAGTGGACGCAAAACGGCTAACAAGCTATCGAATGTATGTGAACGGTACTAATGATGCATTATCTTGACCACACACGTAATCATTAGGGATTTAAAACATTCTGTGTAGGTGCCTTTAAATCTCGTGGTGTGTGGTAGAACATTATATTACCTAGATGTTTATGGGGAGTACTGTTAACAATTTCATACTTGGTAATGAAAGTAGACAATATTGGATTTTTCTTTCTTGTGAGAGTTCAGAATTGAAAAGTTGGAAAGCTCGTGGTGTTACAAATACAACTCATGTCTTGAAGAACACGTAAAACCTTTGCTTTCTGATAGTGATGGATACATCCCAAAACCCTACTACTGATGAATGACAGAATGGTGATGATAGAAGTGCAAAAGGCAACTTTATAGTAACTTTTGCAATTATTTTACTAGATTGCAGACATCTATTGTTATTATTAATACTCCCTTCCTTATAAAATATAGAAACGTTCACACTAATTGTTTTAATAATCAGGGAATGTTTCTTAACAAGAAAAAAAACGCGTTAAACTTTGTTAAGTTAGTATAGATTAAATATGTTGATTTTTAGTATGTACTGCGTAACAAACAATAATAAACAGTATTTAATGCTTTAAGAACAAGATTTAACGTCAATCCTTTTACATGACGAGCACTTTTAAATGAAAACATTCAGAATTGAATAGTTAGCGTATAAAGCCTTCCAATACATAAAGTTAGTAAGCCTTTGATTAATCTACTAACTATTACTATAAGAGATAAAGATAAGGTAACTAATAACACTAAAAATGGTTCCAAACAAAATGTCATGACAAATCGTTATACAAGTATTTAGTAAAGGAAAAAATATGATTTATAGAAGTTGCATAAAAACGTACATCTCGTTTGTTCGTCTCAGTTTAAAGGCTACAAAAAACTTCCACGAGGATTAACCAATGCCACTGAAGTTGTTACGAAAAATCGTATGAAAAACACTCATTTGCATTGTGTCATATCCGACAATATAGGTACATAACGTTTGCTACTGCGTTTGAAATTTAAAATCATGATTAAACTAGATAGAGATATAATATTTATCTTTATTATAATAATTAAGATTAACAATTCAGACGTGATAATTTATTTAATTAGGTTTAGTTCTACATTAAATATTATGAGCTATCATCTTAAACTGCAAATAAAACTAACATCAAATAATCATAATAATAAAATATAAAGTGTAGTTATAATTAAAAATATTTGAATCGTGCAAAACAGAAACAAAGATTGTAAACGTTGTAGATAGAGCAAATACATTATTCGTAGAAGTGTACCAACCAGGAAGAAAAGCCAACCCAGTTAATGACCTCAAGAACAATTATAGGGACACTAAAGATTTCGCCACGACTGAGTCAATATTTCAAACTAAGTCCATTCTAATGCTAATTAACTGAAAGTCGAGCGTTGGCGTTTGTTCCTCATTACAGATGGTAGCTAACGACAAATGTCTTAGGCATTATACATGCTTGTAAGGATATTTTAAGCCTTTAACAGATTACATATATTTTTTTAATCTTTACAAGTTAGCCCTTGACTACAATCTCACCTGATATTAAATGATGATGCAATCTAAGATGGATGGCTAACTTGTTACGAGGAGGATGAAAATCCACACCCCCTTCGGTTTCTACACAGAACCGTCCCGGATCGCTAAATCGCTTGGCGATATTTCTTTCCTAGTCTAGCCTCCCACCAGCCAGACCTGGACCAATTAAAAAAACCTCGATCAGCCCAGCCGGTAATCGAACCCAGGACTTTCGTCATGTAAATCCACCGCGTATAATTTTTAAGACCGTGTATATTAATGAGAGTTAAATCTTCTTGATAATATGTTAAATTTCTCGAATATGTTTTTTTAACCCCTTAGCAACCAATTTCCAGATAGTGAAAAACATGTATTTCCTTTAGAAATAAATGAGATGGTAATAAACATACCAGACATCAGATGTAAGTGTCATGCGATATCAATGAATGAAATGGAAACGTTTCATGTAACAGACGATACAATATGAAAGTTATACATACCTCGATATAACATGAATGTGACAGACAAGGCTGTCTGGAGTATCGTGAACAAAATGTGCACAAGCCTTAAAAGAACGAAGTAAGTAGGAGATAAAACGTTGCGTGGGCTCACACGACAAGCAACGGTTGCTTAAGTACTTTTATAAACCTTAATATGGTTGCCACTTCTTCGAGTTTCATTTTAAAACGAGATTTAAAGCCTCTAGGTGCGCTATAGATAAATAAACTGCTGTTTGAATGGTTGAAGGTGTTTGAATTTTAATATCTTTATCTTAATATTTAAGTAAATAAGTACATTTACTTTACCTATGTTTAAAACTTAACTTAACTTAACGTTAAGCCATTGTTTTTTTAAGTAAATAAGTATTTTATCTTAAACATTGGCGTTGAAATCGAATATTTGTGTTTTGAACAAATTTCTTCTTCTATTTAGTATGTAACTTTATTTTAGGCAATTTCTGGAAAGACTTTAGTTTAGTTTTATGCGGTTTGCAGGGTAGATTTACCAGATTTCGAGTCATCATAATCATAAGAAACAGTCACATCAGATCATAATCATAAGGAACAACTAGTCCTGGAACGATTGTAATTTTACGCAAAGAAGTGTAATAATCATGAAGCAAATACCACAAACGTACGAATTGAAAATTAAGATGACCTAAATAATTCGATAGCATATTAAATACGCGATATTTTTAATGATTTTAAAGTAATTGAAGATGCGATTCATAATAATGGAAGATGCGAAAAAAACTCTTATTTATATAATAAGTCTATGAGGTTTAATTCTTAATATAAACTGCAATTATTCCAAAAATATATATTTTTAATTTAAAATGGAATTTTAGTTGGATTGGTCTAAAAGGAAAAAGCTTAAAATTAAAATAGTATTGAGATGTAGTCTGTTGGTGGTCTAAAATGTGCAGTCTAGTATATGGTCAGACCACCAACATTTTACAGAATTACTTTTAAAGACACTCGTATTTCAAACTTCCACTCACACGGATTACTATAGGACGTAATAAGTCAATTGATATGGCGTGATCGATGCCAGATTCTAACCTTTACCATATTTAGTACCTATCAGTGGTATACATATCATTTACTGGAGGGATTAAAGATTAAATTTATTTTATTTATCTTTAGAAGAAGATTAAATTTTTTGTTTTTGAATAAGTAATGAAGACAAGTTTACATCAAGATCACATTTCTGACATTTATTATTATGTTATTTCCCATAATAGCTTCTCAGAACAAAACGCACAAATTAACGATTCACTAGGTTATTATGAAAACTAAAAAAGACGCTACAAAATTTAGTGCTTTTATTAGACATAGCCTTTGTTTTTACTATCTAACTAATTGTAAAGATTTTCATTACTTTGAAGTATTAATGAGAATATACTTTAATCGTGAATTATTTTTCCCATCCACCTTACTCTTTAAACACCAAAAAATATAGAAATCTATTCCTGGCCTGCTGCTTGGTGCAATTTAAGTTAAACGGTAGTACATCCACAGAGGAGTTCTTACACTTTATTTTATAAATAATGCGCTTCATCAATATTATATCCATGTTTCCTTCCTTAATTCCTTATTCCTGCTTAACATTTTCTTCATATTCTTCCATTTTACTTCTAACATTAATGACAATTCATCTTCTCCCATAATACATTCACAAATTCTAAAGATCGATTCTCTGATCTTTGTTTCCTCTTTTGTTATTTTACTTGTAGCTCTTACATTGTCTACTGCATAATATTATATTCTCTAAACCACTATTCTAAATATAATCCGCAGTCTAATTATACAAATGGCTAGATTATGTTAATTAATGCTGTTTATAAGTAGTTTTGATTTAGTTATGACTGTGCGCGGCATGTAACCATTTCTGGCAGAAAATTTATGGATATCTTGTCGCTACTGTGTTGGGCTGGTGTGGGTGTGCAAACACATTAGGTACTGATTAAATTTAACGTTTGAATTTATTTGTAACTGTTATATTAGTTCAGTGCTTAGCGTGTGTGGTTTTGGATCGTGAGTTCTTGGGTTTGAATGATTCGGGGAATTAAAAATTGAGTACAGTCATCATTATCAACCCATATTCAGCTCACTGCTGAGCTCGAGTCTCCTCTCAGATGAGAGGAGTTAGGTCAATAGTTCAATATATAGTTTTTCCTTCAATGTTTTTGAGACTCGTGATACATGGGCACACTAAAAGTTTTGCGCTTCTAATCGGAACTATTTGAATTTTGCATGTTATACTTTTTGAAGCGTTGCTTCTTAGTAATAAAAATAAAATGTGCGAAAAACCATTTGTCAATTGTTTTTTATCACACATCAAAGTTCTACTTGAAAATGAAAATGGAATTAAGTCGAAAAGATTTTAGAGTGATGAATTTTTTATGATTTTAAAAGTTCTCTCACTCATAATGTGGCTACTGTTAAGCGGCTCATTGAAGAGAACCCGCGGATTACCTATGAGACATTTCGAAGACTATTGGGGATTGGTATTCTAGCCACGGCCGAAGCCTCCCACCAGCCAGACCAATTAACAAAATCTCTATCAGTCCAGTCGGGGATCATACCCAGGACCTCGGTCTTCTAAATCTACCGCGCACACCACTGCACACGGAGACCGTCAAATATATATATTTGATTTAGTATATATAATTTAATAAATAATTAAATATATGATACCCCTTATGAGAAGCATTTTATAAATCACTTAGCCAGTATTCCATAAACAATCTACCTACCTAAAATATTAAGTAGTGCTTAGCTTAAAACTAAAAAAAAACATTAAGAATTTTGGTAATGGCACTTGATCTTTAAAAAATGTAAATTACGTTGATTGCTTTATAAATTAAAATTTATGGTTTCGCATTGCCCAAAAATGGGCACTTAACTATTCGCAAAAAATAGTAAATTAATTTTGAGATTTAATTAACTTTGGATACCTACTTATATTATTCTATTTCAAAAGTTTGGATATTTGATTCTATTTGTACTTTAAATTAAATTATTAATAACCATCAGAAGATATTTATGTTGGTACCTAACAACATTAAAATTAAAATGTATTTTTTTCCTATAAAAAAAGAACAACAATAAATGAGTACCTACAGTTCCTGTTTCTTTAAAAATATTACATACTGTCGAACATATTAGTCATTTATCATAAACATTAAAATATTATTAATTCCAATTTATACACATAACATAAGGCCATGACTACACAAATGGTAATTATGTAAGGTAATTTAAAATTAAAATCATAAAAGTGAAAAAAAATACATGACCGTAGATAATCATAAAGTAATGAGTAAAGTTTCATCAATCTAGGCGATAGAGGCTTAGAGATGAAGCAGGATAGGGCGTTGACCTCGCATTCCGCAGCGTTCGGACCTGCTTTCTTTGGTGTATAAAACATTTTTGAAAACCATATTTTTTGTACATTCTAGCTAAAAATGACATTTTTGATATTTGAAGGTAAATTAGGCATATATTTTAGCATGAACTTTTGCGTGAAAATGTACAACAGTGTCGTTTTATGTGAGTATTGAAATTAACGACCTCTCTGGCGCAGTTGGCAGTGCTGTGATTCTCAACAGGGAGGTCGTGGGTTCGATCCCCAGCACGGGTCTGTATAGGATTTTATAATTTCTTAAATGGCTTAGAACTGAATATAGAATAATTGTACCAAGTTTCATTACAGACAGACAAAAAATTTACTCATTGAATTTTTGGCATCAGTATCGATCACTAACCGCCCCCTGATAGTTATTTTGGAAATATATTTTATGTACAGAATTGACCGCTTTACAGATTTATTATAAGTATATTTTTTACAGATATTTATAAGTAGATTATAAACAAGTAACCTGTATTGCTATTTTTTACATTACCAACCTTTACCAATTCTTGGAAAAGCCAAGATACTTCTTTTATGTTAAAAGATTTTATCATTCTACAAGAATCTGGCTTAAGCCTGAAAATACTTGCGAGGCTATCACTTTCAAATAACGCCTAGTACGTTTAATGACCAGATGGCCAGCTCGATTCATACTTTGTAAAAAGAAATAAAAAGACTAAGAGAAATTGATTCGCTCCGAGTACGTGGCATAGAACTAAAAAAATATTAGAATAAACTACTATGCAAGTGAGTTACTACTAAACATTTCATATTCTATCTTTACATCTATGAGAATACTTTTGTTTATTGTCCTAGTCAGGTATACAGCCCATGCAAACAATTATACGTGACTTTTGTAAATTAGGCAGATATGTCTAAGTTTAAAAGAAACGTCACGTTATGACAAAACTTTCTTTAATTTCTTCCTTTTATATTTGTTGTCGATTTATAAATAGAAATTCAGAGTTTGTTGTAAGTAGTCGTTAAAATTGTTCTTCTTCGGTAATATCTTTCAAAGGTTTCTTTTCACTGAGTTGTCTCGCGTCTTTATTGTATTATATCATTCAAATCATTGTACTTATACAATTAATATCACTTTTCGATTTTCTGCGAAGATATATTTGAAGTGAAAACGTCATATTTAGTTATCACTTAAATAAATTTCTCTTCAATTAACGGAGCCGAAGTGTCCTTTAATGAACATAAGATTAATTAACGTTAAATTAAGTAACACTGTTTTACTAAAACATTTTTTTTCTTTTATAGCATTTTACATCCTGGAAGCTCTAAAAGTTACATCGATCTACGTCAATTATATCGTTGTTAGATAGGCAATCTCGGGCTCACGATTGAATTGATACAAAAAAACTTGGTCCGGCTCGATGTGAGAAATACGTTCCAGTGTTGTAAACCGAAGTGTTCTGATTCATTTCATTAGCAGTAGTTCGGCAATATACATCGTACAGGCTTTGGGAAATCATAATCATTAATCAGGCTATTTGAATGGTCTACCACAGAGGCTGCCTCCTTATATGGTTGGGAATCATAGTCACATTGCTCCAATGCAGATTGGCGAGGTTGGACTGTTACATTTAACTCTGTATTGATCAGTATCAGATGTTAATGATAATAACCACGACCAACGGCTCAGCGTGCTCTTCAAGACCCAAGGTTACCACCAAAAACCAACTCTAGACTATTACTGAACATTTAAAAGAAAAAAAACCCAGTTTTATCATATCGACATAGGATTCAAACCCATTATGGGTGATAGAAGCGAATGCACTGCCTTGTGCTCGTTCACTTGTAGAAAATATATGATTACACAATAATCTGCCACATACGAGCAACTTCTATATTTACTTTTAACGTCTTTTTTATTATTTTCCTCTTAATTATTGATATTACTATGCTATCGTTTTGTAATACTTTTCTATGTTTATCCAAGTTCCTACTAATGTTTCATTAGATTTTACTGATGTGATTTTGAAAACTACGTTTTCGTATATCTCTCTCTGCCTCTTCGCTTGCCTGTCACAACAGTTGTACTGTTTGTACAACGAAACGAGGACGTTTTCGAGAACCTGTTTCTTGCACTGGCAAATGCCGACGCGTTTCCTCAATGAATTTTGTGCTTGTTCGTTTTTTTAGACCGCTTAGTTGAGTGACCGAAGATTCCTGAGGTTTTGTCCAATTACACCGAAGAAGATCCTCAACTATTGTGGGTCCGTGTAATTTTGTCATTATTTTCAATATCATGAGTCACTTCCCCGTTTTCTTCGCCGGCGCCTATCTCTTGTAAGTGTCTCTTCGGACAAAACACATTATACAACCGGTAACCGTAATGGAAAATATTTTTTAATGTAAGCCATTAGCGCGGGGCCACGGTCCTCTCTGTAATTTCGAGCCACACTTTTTTTAATCTCCGTGCCGGGTCTTGATGGGATTCTGAGCGACTGTCCATCGCGATCCTTATCTCAAAGTATAATAAGAAGAGACAGACGTTACTTATATTTTATTTAACGTCAAAATTGATCGAACTGGTGCGATAAGGTGTTCGGAGGGAAAGATTTGTTTATGTCATTAATTATGTATACACTTTACGATTATCATCTTTTTAATGTCCATAATACGAGTTAGCTTTAGAGTTTAGAGTACAGGATTTCGGGATTAGAATATCTAACGATAAACCTTTTTTTTTTAATTTTTTAAATAGAGTGCTACAAGGTTGCATCGAGATGTTATGTTTGAGTTACGAGAAATGTAGATTTTATTGTCTCAGTCGGTTTTAAGCTAACGTTTTCAAAGTAAGTCGGTAATTGCCTTGTTAATTTGAATCCGTTGGCGGTTCCTTTTGATCTCGGTAAAGTTGTCCGACTAGTGGTTCCAAATCCGTCATCCCACGTAGTTAATCACGCATAGACTTCTCAATTTATTTCAGAATTAAGATATCACGTTCATTAGATATTTCTAATTTATTGGAAGTCGTTCCGAGGCTGATATTTATGTCAGCTTTTTATTTAATTGGTTCTATTTTGAGTTCGGTCATTTGAATGATTGAAAATTTGATCACTCGTGCGTCAGTAACCAGTTTCGTTTAGAGTGACATTTAGGTTATTATGAACATTTTAATTGTAAGTTACTTTATAAGTTCACTGTTAAATTAAACTATTGCCTTGATCCTTTTCTTATATCTGAAATACAATATACACAATATTTTATACCTGTAATGTCGTTTCTTATTGTTACTATGCTGTCTTATTATTACACAGGAAACAACTTTTAGGTCCACCATATTGTATTAAAGATGAATTAATCTTAGATGATAATGGTTTTTAAGTGTTATTGATAATGACAATCACTATTACATTTATGATTTAGTAACCTTCATAATATAATAATGATATTAACAACCATTTTTTAATACTCTTAAGATCTTCGAGTGATAACATTTTTGTACAAAATTATATTATTAATTTTCTCTATAGTCATGAGACAGGCGATTAAATTCTAACCTCCGGTTGTTGTACCGAGCGTTACTAGTACACTATTGACAGAGTTAACGTTTATTTCAAAATCAACTTTATGTAATTGACGATAAGAATTAAATTTGTTCGGTTCAAACTTCAAACCGGTCAGTTCACTCATCTCTATGTTTGCGTGACGCTAAGCAATGAACATCGTTTTGTAGAAAAGCTTAAAAATTAACGTAAACACAGGTCTTTGTTGACAGTTTTAATTATTATATTTAATGAGCATTTCCCAATCATAATTAATTAATCAGGTAACTTCATAATCGTAGGTATTTAGTAATGTATAAATCATAAATTAAGATCTATTGACCATTGATATTTCAGCAAGTAATGTCAGAAATGTTTCAAATAAGATTACAACATTCAAATATTAAACGTGTTTTAGTATACAATGTAATACTGTGGAGTAGAGGCTGGAGTATTATGAATTTTGGCACGTACTAAAAGCCGAGTCTTATAAAGGAAATCTTCTAGAAATATAAGTGTAATAAATCTCAGCAATAGCTTTATGACGCCGAGACACCATCAAATTCAATCTTGATGAAACCAAAAACCTCCGTAACGCGAGATGTTTGAGGTCATTACACTTTTTTGTTTATCTTCCATAGTAATGATATATTATTTACGGGGTACATTCTTTGCATGACAACGTCGGGGAATTTAAGGATTTCGACTCCATTATCATTAAGTGCGCTCCACTAAAGCCGTATGTTTATCTCGTTCTTCGAATGTTTAAAGTCTTATTTTAATAATTAAGGCGGCATTACATTCCAGTTTCAAAATTAATATCACACATTAGGTTTCAAGTTACTTAACTGTGCCCGTTTTAATTTTGTTGATTATACTCGCATGCATTTGACGATTTTGAAAATTTTGGGTTCATTAACTTTATACAACAATTCATAGAATTCAAATTGTTCATTAAATTGAAATCTTATTATTTCTCTTATGACCAGTTTTTGTGAATTTAATCGCGTTGCTAAGATTTTATCTTTTTAAATTGAATATGTTTTTAAAGTTGCGAACAATTGTTTCAAAAATTATAATAACCGTAGTGACTTGTGATGAATTGCTATTTAATATTTCCGTTGTTCAACGGCCTTTATGTTGTTCAACTTCCTTAAACAGAATACTCAAGCACCGTTCGATGTAATTAAATATTGTGAGCATAATTTATTCGCTTTAAGTATCAAACAAGATCTAGTGTAGCGATGCGTTGTTTATATTTATACTTAGTTCAGACAACCAAATTAAAAATCTTCAAAAATGCATCATTTCAACAAAAATAGAGCTTTGTTTCATTACAATTTGTTCGCAATAAATAATCGAATTCTTATGCATTGGCAACCCAACACTTTGCCGCGTTAATAATATTAATCGAAGCAATTGGCCACAAAATGCTTTTAACGTAATTCGATTCGGCTGAACTGGAACTCTTGTGGAACAAAACCAAATAAAAATGGACTCGTCTGCCATTTCTTTACCGCTTTTATTATACAAGAGAGCGTATCTGAAGAGGTCAGCCAAAGATGGTGGTTGTAACGTTCGCTCGCGTATACTTCGTCTAAACTCGCCTTGAGAATATAGGCTCGGATTACTCAGATCACGTTCAAGGTGGTTTTGTGCAAAATCGTGGTCAGCTGAAGTTAAATTGTGACGTCACTTCATACTGTTGCGTAGATCCATATAATGTTCACACGAGACTATCATAACTATTCAAAGATGTCCTAAGATCTGTTATAAATACCTGAATAGTTATTAGTTTTTAGTTTTTTTATTAAACAAAATATCAATTCGGAACTCCAAAGTTAACATGATTTTAGAATAAAATAATTACAGACAAGTGATTTAAACCTGTAGTATTAATTAGAACCAGGCTTGTTCCTTACCTACATTTTGCAATCAAACTATAAATAAATTCCATTTTATATAGCAACATGAAACTTATGTTCGATACAACTCCTCCCATTCTCAGACATTTAATTAAACCACGATATTTTATGGTATGAATCATTAAAACGTTGTCGATGAACGTTCAGAAAGTAATAACCTGATATACACGTGTACATTAAGTTAAAAATACCTTGCGCTCAATTTCACTTTCTTTGTTGCAGGTACATACATTCAAAAGAGAAACCCTTTAAGTGCACAGAATGTGGAAAAGGATTCTGCCAGTCGCGGACTTTAGCTGTCCACAAGATTCTCCATATGGAAGAATCTCCCCACAAGTGTCCTGTCTGCAGCCGTAGTTTCAACCAGCGCTCGAATCTCAAAACACACCTTCTAACCCATACTGACCACAAACCTTATGAATGTAATTCATGTGGAAAAGTATTCAGAAGGAACTGTGACTTGAGAAGGCATGCTTTAACACATGCTGTAGGAGACGTTCCAGCAGGTGACGTATTGGATGTAGGTGAAGAAGATATTGGTAGACCTGGTTCACCTAATGAACCCGGTTTCGATGACGATGACCCTGAATTGTCATCTCCAGAACATTCTCCAGTAAGAAGAGCACGTTCTTCATCAATCGAAAGCATTGGAAGAGAAAAAAGTGAGGAAAGACCACGCCCTGTATCTCCGTCCCCAGTTGAACGCACACACTGCCACCATAATGAAGCCAGAGATAGGGCGAGTCCTTATACAATGCGACCTCAACATTTTGACAAGCATCGAATGATGTCGTCAGATATTTATGAAAAAAGACGATACACAACAGACGAAATAATAGAAAAAGAAATGCGCTACGTTGATATACCTGAACATCAAGTTCGTCATCCACAATTACAGATTCGTCGAGATTTACACCAAGTACCACCGCCTGATCCCTCGAAAATCAATCAATTGGCTAGCCCACCAATAGATCCTGGGCCTACAGGGATGTATTTAAGTCCATTTAGAAAAAGAAGTCATCCACCCGATATCGGTGATAATGTACGAACTTGCGCAGCTGTCTATAGAAGTCGATCACCAGAACCCACAAACTTGACAATGCCCAGACATGCGATTGGTAATAGTGATGTCGTAATTGGCATACCACCGACAATGATGGCAATGCCGCCATACCATAAGTTTGGAATGCCATTGCCCCCGCCACATACACAAATTCCGTATGGTGCAGTGCAACATTCTGTTCTTGGGCCTCAACAAACGGTAGCCCAAGATTTAATTGTGAAACACGCTCCACCAAAAGATACAATACCGAGCACTTCAACAAGCGTAACAAATTGTAAAGACACAACTCAAAACATCATGAAAGATAATCTAGATACAGACTCAAATTCGATTGCTAATGGAATCAAAAATATTGTTGGCATACAGCCAAAAATTAACCCCAAACCGGGAACAAGTCAATCAAGTGGTCCTAAAAAAGGCTTTAGCATAGAAGATATAATGAGACGTTAAGTTATTTGACGGATTAAGTGATAATGTTTAGACATAACTGTATATAAAATTTAACAGCATTTTAATTTTAAAGTTAGCGTTAATTTTTGAGAAGTATTATTAGAACAAAGTTTTGTAAGAGAGATTTAAGGAATTCCTAGAGGTATGCTTGTATGTATTTGTAACGTGGATTTGGTTTTCGTAAAGATCTCATAGGATTTGTTTGTGCAGTGTTTTGTTTACGTCCAAAATTTTAAGAAACTAGTTTATCAAAATTATAAGCCATACAATAATTATGTTTAATTATTTTTTACGTTTAAAGTTCCAATGTAGATGTGTTATAATTTTATTTAAGTATGTGTGGTTCGATATGACTGTATCAGAATAATTAAATTGATGTGTTATTTATTATTTAGATATTGTTAAATAAAAATACATTAAGAAAGCAATGTTAGGTTAATGTTTTAGATTTAAATTTATTGACATATTTATAATTTGTAAGAGATAACGTATGACAATTGGATATGCAATAAGTATTATTGAAGCCCTTTTAGAAATAGAGATTATGTAATTGCATTGTAAAAATGATTATTTCGATTTATTACTATATCTAAGCGATATACAGATGTTGAGTACTTATCCTTCCATTAAAAAGATAAGAAAAAAATAAATGTACTTTTTACACGTCTTTTAAACTTTTAAACATTGTAAAAGAAATTACTTGTTGCTCAGATTTTTATACTTAAGTGTTTTGACTCAGTAATGTTATGTATGTATATTCTTATTTTTTATCTTAATAATAAATTATCAGAAAAGCATTGTTCGTTGTTTTTTTTTTTTGGTGATCCATTTGCATCTTTATGCAAATGGATCACCAAAAATTCAGATCAGATCTTTATCTGCGAGATTAAAAACTCACACTAAACAAAGAAGTTTAAATTAAAATCGTGTTAGGAGTGAATTTTGAAGGAATTTGATTACACTACAGAAAAAAGTAATTAAGTTAAAACATTTGCAAAAAGCTAAGGAGATGAAATAAAAACCGATAAAGAAATTAACCTTAATTTGTTTTTGTTTTTTTTTTATATTTGTAAAATATTGGCCATATTTTCAAATATGATCAATAGGATCTTCAGGTCTTCTTCTGCCCTTGACTACAATCTCACCTGATGGTAAGTGATGATGCAGTCTAAGATGGAAGCGGACTAATTTGTTAGGAGGTGGATGAAAATCCACACCCTTTGCGGTTTCTACACATGTGTAAACGCTTAATCGCTTGGCGGTACGTCTTTGCAGGTAGGGTAGTTTTTGACGGCCTCCGTGGCGCAGTGGTATGCGCGGTGGATTTACAAAACGGAGGTCCTGGGTTCGATCCCCGGCTGGGCAGATTGAGATTTTCTTAATTTGTCCAGGTCTGGCTGGTGGGAGGCTTCGGCCGTGGCTAGTTACCACCCTACCGGAAAGACGTACCGCCAAGCGATTTAGCGTTCCGGTACGATGCCGCGTAGAAACCGAACGGGATGTGGATTTTCATCCTCCTTCTAACAAGTTAGCCCGCTTCCATCTTAGACTGCATCATCACTTACCATCAGGTGAGATTGTAGTCAAGGGCTAACTTGTAAAGAATAAAAATAAAAAAAAAGTAGTAACTAGCCACGGCCGAAGTCTACCACTAGCCAGGCCAAATTAAAAAAACTCAATCGGCCCAACCGGGATCGAACCCAGGAGGAGTCGTCTGGATGGAGTGAATCTAGCGGGGACATACACCGAAGGACCCACATACCGGCCAATCACATGGCTAAGTGCGGAAACGGACCAGAAGATAGAAGAAGAAGAAGGGAGGTCTGGTTCTGTACTGGGTCGTTAAAATAAATAGGCCAATAATGATATTCATAAAAATATACTCGTACCTAAACCTATGTGCATAATAGCAATGAGATACGTTGTAAAGTTAACATCTCCTGAGGATGCTCCGGTTTCGGGGTGAAACGTACGTTGAGAGTATTTTGTACCTGGGTGACGTTGTCGCATGTGTTCGTCGGCTTTTCGCGGTTGATAGCAAAATAAATAAATCATTATATAATCATGATGAACTTCCGCAAAGTAACGCCTGCTTCTATCCAATATTCCTCAAACGTCATTATTATCATCATTATCAACCCATATTCGGTTCACTTCTGAGCTTTAGTCTCCTTTCAGAATGAGGGTTAGGCCAAATAGTCCACCCCCTGGGCCAATGCGGATTAGTAGACTTCAAACACGCAGAGAATAGAGAAAATTCTCTGGTATGCAGGTTTCCTCACAATGTTCCTTCACCGATTGAGACAAATGATATTTAATTTCTTAAAATGCACATAACAGAAAAGTTGGAGGATGATGGAACGGATTCAAACCTATACCCTCCGGAGGCAGAGGTCATATCCACTGGGCTGTTAGCCACGGAAAGAACCATTATAGCCCAGTGGTTAATAGCAATATGATACTTACTGCAGTATCAGAAAATTTCCTCTTACGTGCTCAGTAATAAAAATTATCGTTAAAAACAAACCAGAATTGCATCTTAATTCAACGACCAGTACACATTAAGAAAACCTTTTATTTTTTTTTTTATAAAAGGTGTTTTATTTTATTATCACCATTTTATTGCTTTCCATGTTTGAAACCATTACAAACGCTACTTCTGAACGTCCGTATATCTTTATAATTTCTAGAATAAGTTTTCCATGATGCACATTGGTTTTGCATTGCCTTAAGTCAGCCATTGACGGTCAATTATTCTCACGTTTCTGCAGCGCAAACGGCAGCGAAGACGTTTCATAAGTCGAGCCGTCATGCACACAGCGACCAATACACAATCAGTATTGTTGTGGGTGCTGCAGAAACGTGAGAATAATTGATCGTCAATGGCGTGCATTATATTAAGCCAGAGGACGACCGCAATTCAGTTTGCAGATACAGATTTCCACAAATCACACGGAAAACATGATTTATTATCCATACCTAATGCTTCCGGGAACGAACGTTCTAAGTTTTATTTATTTATTTATTAAGTTTGCTAGCGATTTTTACAAAGTTTTACACATTCAAAAAAAAAACAACTTATTAACTAACATGCTTAGCTTACGCAAAATCGTAATAAAACAAACATTGCTTTTAATCAAGGTTATCTAGAAATATAGCCCTCATTCGCACGAGAGCTTTTTTAACGGACTTTAAAAAGGCGTTTAAATACAACAAATGCATTCCCAAGTATACGAGTGTGTTCACACGACAGCATTTTTAAAACACGAAGATTTTTTATCGGGCAATGTTGCATTTTCAATTTTGGGCGTTGGAAATAGACCTTCATTTAACTTCTTACTATATTTGAACGCTTTTTTAACGTCAGTTAAAAATTTAAATTTTTTTGAAGGTTGAGTATTATGATATTTTTACAACAATACCTACATAGTCTATGTATGTAGGTATGTTTTGTAAGTAGAATATTATCATTTCCTTCCTTCCTTACTATGAAAAAAAAGAAAATATCCAAGGAGAAAACCTTTCCCATGTAACTAAAAGCTTCGTACTGGACAGCAACGTAATCAATTATGCCTACTTTATATTTGTAGAGTCTGTGAATAATTGTCAGAGCGTGGTGATTGATGGTCTAATGACGCCAAACGCTGGTAAGACGCCGGAGTGAAAAATGATTTTATCACATCCATCTAACAGAGAATTGAAGGAATAGTGTGGCATTTTATAAATATCTTAATTGGCTTATGATAATTAATTTATTATATTGATAGAGCCGTGATAGCCCAGTGGATATGATCTCTGCCTCCGATTCCGGAGGGTGTGGGTTCGAATCCGGTCCGGGGCATGCACCTCCAACTTTTGTTGTGTGCATTTTAAAAAATTTAATATCACGTGTCTCAATCGGTGAAGGAAAACATCGTGAGGAAACCTCCATACCAGAGAATTATCTTAATTCTCTGCGTGTGTAAAGTCTGCCAATCCGCATTGGGCCAGCGTGGTGGACTATTGGCCTTACCTCTCTCATTCTGAGAGGAGACTCGAGCTCAGCAGTGAGCCGAATATGGGTTGATGACGAATTAATTTATAAATTTACCTATAACTGACGCCAATGCTCCTGACACGCAACCTATGTGGTTTTTAGTTGTCATCATCAGTATTATCAGCCGATGGACATTCAATCTTGGCAGTAAGTAGGCCTCTTAGGAGCTTACGGACTTGTGCCGCTTGGTGTCATCGGTCCAACGGATGGGGAGTCGACCAACACTGCGTTTACAGTGTACGGTTGCCATTGCATCTTGAAATGCCAACATCTATCGGCTCGTCGCTTTATATGCCTCGCCTCTTGAAGCGACTCGTTGAGCTACTCGTTTTTAACCGACTTCAAAAAAAGGAGCTTCTCAATTCGACGCGTATGTTTTTTTTACCTTTGTTACCTCATAACTTCGTCATTTATCAACCAACTTTAATTTTTTTTTGTTTGAGAGAGTATAAGTACTTCCAGATTGGTCCCATTCCATTTTCATACAAATCAATTTAGTAATTTTGTGTTAATATCAAAATAACTGAAAGACGTCTTTGAAGTCGGTTCCATTTTTATGTTAAAAAGATTATTTGCTAACTAAAGCTCTTGTCAAATAAAACTGTTTTACTCGCTCGCTATAATAGGGCCGAGCAGGTTAATTCACTAACATTGACGTACTAATATTAATTGGCATAATATACGAAATTGAGCCTACTGACAACCCCTCGTGGATATTTTACAGTAGTTAGATGACTTTTCATAGTTGATTGGATGTTTATTTTAATGTGTTGTATAATAAACACCAAATTAGTGAATAGGCCAGCTGGCCTTCTTTGTGGAGCTTAAATCCAGACGCTAAATCCATTGCTGTTAGGAGGGTGATAATATATGAATTTTTTGAATCAGATTAGGATGACAATTACGGGAATAGGCTACTTAACTTTATTACTGAGGTACGGGGTTTGTAAAGCAACCAAATTTCTGACCCCGGGCTTAAGAAATATTACAGAAAACTTCATGTAAGAAAGAAAAGTTCAGGACTCTCTCAGGAGGTGAACCAACAAGGCAGAATAATCATATAAGGATGACTAAGCCATCCTTATATGACATGGACATGCTTAAAATTCTGTTCGTTCTAATGGCTTAGGTAACCTAAAGATTAGCTCATCAAATGCAAATAATTTTTTTCTTTACTTGAAATTTCGCAATTTCTATTGAAATCATTGCAAATGAGTTCATAGCATTAAGATACATGGTTTAGTAATCATGCAGTAGGTAACTTTACCTTCTAATACATATCTATACACCACCTAATTATCTTAAACTAATTTGAATAGTTTTACAAAAGTCGCTATGGTGACCAATTTTATATTTGTTTTTCGATTTTTTTTAAATTTTTCTATTTTGGATCAGTTTTTTCAATGCTGCTGCTTAGCTGCTGTAATTATGATTTTAAAGATCGGATTTTTGTTAAATATTACGAAATAAATTACCAACGTACGTTAATATGTACTATTTTTATAAATAATGTTTTATTTGTTTTGTAGAAGAAGCTTTGTGTGCAATAATTATGTTTCCTTCATTAATATGGCACGTTTAAAAAAAATGTCCTGTAAAAAAATGTATGGGACTGAAGTGTACCATCATTTTAAAAACTTAAACACTTATCGAGGTTTATAAATTGATATAACATTTGGGTCTACTTTTTTAGGCACAAAATGATTGGTAAAAGTGTATGGGATAGTCTGAATTTTCAATACAAGAAAAATTTTTGAATGTGAATTCGGTCTACTCTTTTATGTCGTCTAGCCATATTGTATGATAGTTAAACTGTGTTTACCCGGATTCAAGCAGTACCGAATAATCGTAAATCTACCACGTGCATGGCATCCAAAACAGCAAGTACACAATACCGAGTGGGAAACCCGTGGAGGTAATCAAAACCACTGTTCACTACGTGATGAGAAAGCGTAGTTAGGGCATAAGTAACGATGATACATGCTGTGACAACGTCGGTAACGTTAAACAAAGCCTTGATATGTACGGTCTTGATTGCAAAAGAAAATCTAGATTTATTTTTAAATGTTTAAAAATTTTTGTTTCACATTGTGCGCTTGGATGCAATCACGCCATGCAGCACACGGTGGTAAGCGCTTGCTTCGAAGGTACCTATTCTCTCTGGACCTTCTACAGTCTGCACAAACAGTGCCACATCGAGTATGGCTTAAGTTTAGTTAAAAAACTAATCCACACAATATTCGAGATCTCATGATATCGCTTGCTAAGCGCGATACATTTGTCAACAAAATTCTCTTCTAACTTCGTACCGAAATAATGTCATGCTAGATACCTCAGGTGTCGTAAACACTTTGAAGGATAATCGTAGGATTTTTGTCGTCTTTGAGGAAAATAATGTTTTTCCGCTAATTCTGAGCGTTGAGGCTCCAGAATGGTTGGTGACCAAATTAGAGAGAGAGAGAAGTCTTCCTTTCAGGAGATCAGGAGCACAAAGGTCACACACACTTAATGAATATGTTATCAACATAGATACCTGAAGCACTGTTTTTAATTAATTTCAAAATTGATTTACATGTCTCACGTACGCCGGCCATTGTTTCGATGTTAAAACGAACGGTTAAATACACATTGGCATGTTCACTCGCGTAATAACTAAATATTTTATGCTTTTTACGTAAAATCACTTATCACGATAAACAAACTACGGTTATATTACGCACGGTTAAAACAAAATAATTAATATTTTTTTTAAATCGTCGCCTGTGCTAAGTAATGCTAGCCATTGACGATCAAGTATACCCACCGCAGCGAAGACGTTTCACGTATGCGTCAAGTCGACCCGCCATGCGACCAACACACGATCAGTTATAACCGTGGGTGCTGCACCTGTGCCCGCCACGGTCCTCGCCTGATTCTGCATCACCTTCGACTGGTAGTCCACGGTCCAGAGCACTCCGCCTCGCGTGCCACCGATGCGTGAACTCCCGTAGCTTGCCGAAGTTGACCGCCGAGCTAACGAGATCCTGGAAGTACACCGATCCCACCTCATCTTTGACAATCCCTTCCAATTGCACTCCGGGAGTCCTCGTACTCTGCACATTCCCACAGGACATGGTAGAGGTCTTCTGCCGCCAGCTTACACACACAGTCGCCAGTCTCGCTGAGGCACATATCGCGCAGATGCTGCCCGCAGCGAACACGTATCATGTATGCGTTAAGCATCATAAATGCGTCAGGTCAAGCCGTCAAGCCGTCATGCACGCAGCGACCAACACACGATCAGTTATAGCCGTGGGTGCTGCAGAAACGTGGGTATACTTGATCGTCAATGGCTAGCATAACACGCGTCGGATACTAACTGACATTTATTATCAAACTACCTTCTAATTTATTTCAAATGCACTGATTCACTACTCAAAAATACCCAGCTTGCGTATTATTAATACCTATATTGCCATTGTTTGGAATCAGAGACCAATACAACCTATAATTTAGGTCCGTCTTATCATTCACAATATTTTTAGTACAAGGCCTTGGCGATACGTGTGGCGTGAACAGATCATTTGAAACTTATAGAAATAGTTCTGGCTATTCGATACATAATTCTAATATAGCTACAATAATATTTTAATATATAAATGCAAAAGACTCGTCATTCATCACGAAATCTCAAAACCGCTTAACGTACAAAGATGAAATATGGCAGGAAGGTAGTTTATTGGTAGTAGAGGTCTGTTGCTGAGGTGTGAGAGGATTTTGCGAGAGGGTCGGATTAAGGTCTAAGGGCAGACAAAGTCGTGGGCTAGTAATTTTTATTTTCGAGGCCATAGAGTTGGTAATAGGAATACAAAAATTTTGTAGTCGTTACTACACGGAATTTGATACAGAATAGCTTGCGAGATTTATTTGATACTGACGCCTGAGACTTCGTCAGCGTGGAAATCAATGTAACCTTTCAACCCCTCAAATCAATGTAAAAGATTTTATTAAAATTCAACTCTTAAAGTAATGAAACTTTAAGCGTTGAATTTCAAAAATTCTCTAATCACGTTTTATTTCATAATTTTTTATAATTTATGAACTAAGTTTTTAAAACTGTAACTAAAAATGTAGAACTTTCCATACAAACTTTCAACACCTATTTCCCCCTTCTATTTTTATTTTAGGGTCAAAAAGTAAAGGCCCCATTTACCATTATACTAAAATTTATCTTGATCGTTTCAGCCGTTTAGCCGTGAGAAGGTAACAGATAAACAGACAGACAGACCGACAGACTTACTTTCACATTTATAATATTAGTATTGATTATGCTACGTAAATCCTCATTTTATTACTCAATTTTACCCTAACTATTATTAAATAGACTTCCACATTATTAAGCCTTTATCATTTTAGATACATATACGGTACATATTAGTGGTATATTCACATATTAGTATTTAAAAATTGCTAGGTGATTTTAAAAATTAATATTCAATGTACATTCAACCCTATGCTAATTGTTATGTGAAACATAAGAAATAACGAAAAGTGCGGCATCAGGCATCAAGCCTATTATATGAACGGGAATGTTCAATACATATGTTCGATTCAAGCCTTTATATGTATTGGGTTAAGTTTGAATATGGGTAAACCATTACTACAGGTATTATCTCGAATGCACTGGACAGCAGATCGTAAGCGGTATTGTAGAATAGGGTTGTCAGTTAGGTAAATTATTTTTTCTACTCTCATCTATATATCTATCTATACTTATAATAAATCTGTAGAGAGGTCAATTCTGTACATGAAATATATTTCCAAAATAACTATCAGGGGGTGATTAGTGATCGATACTGATGCCAAAAATGCAATCAGTAAAATTTTTGTCTGTCTGTCTGTCTGTCTGTCTGTCTGTATGTTATTTATAGAAACAAAAACTACTGGACGGATTTTAACGAAACTTGGTACAATTATTCTACATACTCCTGGGCAGGTTATAGTATACTTTTCATTACGCTACAATCAATAGGAGCAGAACAGTAAAGAGAAATGTTGAGAAAACGGGAGAAGTTACTCAATTTTTTAAGCTTCCGTCGCGTGTACAGCCTTAATGGTTAAAGCTACATGGAAATTATGTATGACGGAAATATTTTCCTTAAAATTATCTATAAAAACACAACAGCATATATATATGTCTATCTTATATGGTTGACTCACAATAACACGTGTAACTCCCGAAAGCTTAGCAATTCGGAGCTTTCTAATTATATTTGTCTACTCTTATGTTTATAACACTCATCACTCATCCCTAACTAAAAAAGTTAACATTATTACCTATTCAATAAAAAAAGAATCATAAAAATCGGTAAAGAAACACCAAAGTTATACAAGAAGTACGCTAAGCCATCGCGCGTGAATATACTAATTCATGCTATATGGATTATTTTTGTGTAACGGTTGCCGCGCTCGATGCGACTCGCGGGGGGAATAAATAAAGAAGTGCAGCCTTAATGAGTAGGGTGGGGGTAGGGTAGGGTAGGAGTAGTGTAGGGTAGGGGTAGGGTAGGGTAGGGTAGGGGTAGGGTAGGGTATGGGTAGGGTAGGATAGGGGTAGGGTAGTGGTAGGGTAGGGGTAGGGTTGGGATAGGGTAGGGTAGAGGTAGGGTAGGGTAGGACAGGGGTAGTTGAAAGTTTACAACGACTTTCACGCGGACGAAGTCGCGGGCGTCCGCTAGTTTCGTAATATATTCAAAAATCTCAAACCATATCACAAAGCTATTCATTTCTACAGGTAGTTAGGTAATGTTCATTACCTAACACACAGAAAAACCTGCTACAACGATTTTTCGTATTACTCAACAATTATTTTCCTGA
Organism: Bicyclus anynana; assembly: GCF_947172395.1. Classification (NCBI taxonomy): domain Eukaryota; kingdom Metazoa; phylum Arthropoda; class Insecta; order Lepidoptera; family Nymphalidae; genus Bicyclus; species Bicyclus anynana. The sequence goes on from NC_069101.1 coordinate 9,272,912, forward strand.
CAATTTGTTATTTACAGAGCGCAGACTCAACAGTCGACACTTTCGAACTTTTGAAAAAAAAAATAGAAGTTTTGAAACATTATTATTGTACAGTGATTTTTATACTCGTAGTATGTGGTTCAACTGAAAATCATGAAAACCCTAGAAAATTAAAACATTCCCAAAGGAACTTATAGAGGGTGTTTACGTACAACCAACCAACCAACGTTTTAGCTGGTGGGAGGCTTCGGCCGTGGCTAGTTACCACCCTACCGACAAAGACGTACCGCCAAGCGATTTAGCGTTCCGGTACAATGTCGTGTAGAAACCGAAAGGAGTGTGGAATTTTATCCTCCTCCTAACAAGTTAGCCCGCTTTAATCTTAGATTACATCATCACTTACCATCAGGTGAGATTGTAGTCAAGGGCTAACTTGTAAAGAATAAAAAAAAAACAGACAAAAGGGCAGATAATTTAGCATAGAGCCCAGAGGTTTGTACGAGATTGATGATATTAATTTAACTACGATATATTGCGGCGTTTCAAAATTCTATTGAAAAGATTTGATTGGCAACCCTGGAGCCAACCTCTCGATACTACCGCCTAATTAAAACGGTGCAGGGGACCCTTTTATCGGCTCCGAAGATATTATAGTTACTGGCAAGAGACACGCGAGCGGTCGGCACTTTTCGGCAAACGTCGGCGTCCGAGATAAATCTCGCGAGAGGCGATGCTGCAATTTTTGTACGAAATATTTCGGCAACAGATGGGCTCGTGTTGAAATTGCTGTTAATTGATTGTGTTATAATGGAACCGTTTTAAATATTGACGGGCTTGAGCTTTGATGGAGGGTTTTAAATGTTTAATAGATAGGTACATTGTGTACATATAATTATATGTAACGGCTAATAAAGCTTTTTAAATTAGGAAGTATTAATATAAACAAATAAAACTCAGGTAGATGTAATTTCAAAATAACAGTTTTTACTAAATGTTTGTGAAATTCAAAGTGGGTATATAGTGACATGAAACTTATAGCAATTCAGTCACTACGTATTTGCAATTTTGTACCCACCTAAATAATTATATTAATTTTCATTTTATTATTCGTCAGTATCAACCTAGTTTTAACGGCCCAAAATATCAGGCTGCCCTCCATGTGATGGGATATGGAGCTTAGTCCCACGCTTCATTGAGGGTTGGTGGATTTAGGGCGATAATGTAGAATTCTCGAGCTAATCTCTGGATTGGCTGAAGCGATAAAAACGGGACTTGTACCTGGTAGGTAAGGGAGGTTATTGAGAAACATATAGGTTACTTTTTATCTCGGAAAATCCATTACATGGTTTCCGCGGGATTTATGAAAAACTGAATTTCACGCTAGCTAGGCAAGCGCATTCCACCAGAGGCTGCATCATCGCTTACCATCAGGCATGATTGCAGCTAAGCGCTTGCTTATTCAAAAAAAAAAAAGAATTTGCAGGCGTCCGCTAGTTATAATAAAAGGAAGCTTTTCCTATAATATAATATACCTACTTATAGTTTGCTGAGTAAACGCATTATAACAACTGTACAAAAATAAAATTAAAATAATTTACTAAAATTAAAATTAAAATAATTTCGAAAACCTAAAGGAGTTATTATAAAAAGTTTCAAGTTTTTGGCTTATCTTAATCTGATTTATAATAAGTAGCCAATATATAACATTTAATTACTTCTTCAGTGCGATAAAATGCAAAGGAATTTTAATGGCAAAGGGTCTAAATGATCACAGAAAATAAAATGAATGTAGCTTTAAATTCTTACGCCTTGAAAAAATCTATATCTATATAAACTAATATTATATTATAGAAGTAAAGTTAGTGGTATTGTAGGGTAGGTAATCTCCGGATTTACTGAACCGATTTTGAGAATTCTTTTACCACTAGAAGCTATATTAACATAGGCTATATTTTATCCCCGTAGGCATTGTCACGACAACGAGAACTAAGCGGGCAAAACCGCGGGGCGTCGGCTTGTATAATATAAAAATATAGATAACTTACATTACTTGCTAATAATAAACCTATCCATAAGTGAAAAACTTTTTAAACCCCAACGCAAAAAGAGGGGTATTATAACTTTGATGTGTCTATCTGTCTGTCAGTTAGTCTGTTACACCATAGCTCCCGAATGGATGAAGCGATTTCAATTTAGTTTTTTTTTTTTGATTTAAAGGTGACTTATATGCGAGTGTTCTTAGACATGTTTGATGACAATTGGTTGAACACTTTAGTAAGTATATAGGGGTGAAAGTGGGGAAGAATAACCGAATAAATATTTCCGAGTGAGTCCCAAATGAAAGTGCACTGAATGAGAACATTAATGACTGGATCGAGAGTGTAATTAATAATTTCATGACTATCGGAATTTTTCAAAATTTTCTTGTTAAAATCAGTGTAGTAGTAGGAGTGAAAGTGTAACTAACAAACTCACATTCATCATCATCATCATCATATCAGCCGATGGACGTCCACTGCAGGACATAGGCCTTTTGTAGGGACTTCCAAACATCACGATACTGAGCCGCCTGCATCCAGCGAATCCCTGCGACTCGCTTGATGTCGTCAGTCCACCTGGTGGGGGGTCGGCCAACACTGCGCTTACTAGTGCGGAGTCGCCATTCCAGCACTTTGGGACCCCAACGTCCATCGGCTCTTCGAACTATGTGCCCCGCCCATTGCCACTTCAGCTTCTCACATTAGCATTTATTATAATTGGTAAGATAATCATGTTTTAAGTCTGAAATATTAAATCCTTATAAGAATCTTTATAGGTACATATAATCTTTTTCATAGGCCATTTCTGTGTAGCGGCATTTGGTTGCACTTCGGTATAAACTCAAGATAGGCGTCTCAGGCTCCGAAACCAGTTCTGTTCCCTTTATAGTGCGGACCGCCTGCGCTGCAGCTTGCGTAGGGTGACCAAGTATTCTTAGTGTATTTAAATATATAACGGGGGAATAGACTAAATTCCATTTTTGAATATCGGAGGAAGACTAAATCTCACGGGCTGAATATCGGTATATCGTGGTATGTCTTAACTAGGTTCTACCCTTTATGACAGGGATGACAAGTAACACCACTATCAATCATTAGCGGAATGACCGCTTAACTTACTTATACCGTTCTATCCTCTTATTACAATTTTGATCAAGTATAGCGCTGATACTATCAATACGGACTGGCAACCGCTAGTAGGGTTGCCAGTCCGTAATTTCACTCGTGGCTGCCTTACTGCCATACGCTAGTTAATCCTGGTTTAGTTAATCCAGGATTAAATACGTCTTTTACAGCTAGCCAACACTCTTCTTCCCCACTCGTGTCGCCTCCCAGTCAAGTAACTAACAATGCAATGTTATTATAATGGCCTCACTTTACAGATAACTGACTTACCCAATTCTCTCACTCACTGCTAAACTGACTAGATCCAGCTAAAGCGTTAAACCACTTTCAACTAAATAAACTTGAGAGCTACGCCGTGCTCTGTCCAAGATCGTCAACTGACAGTGATGTTCACAGAGAAACAACTGACAGTTAAGAAAGATTGAACAGGCTTTATGATCACAAACCAATGCCTGTACTTGTGGAGACTTTTTTTTTTTTTTTTTTTTTTATTCTTTACAAGTTAGCCCTTGACTACAATCTCACCTGATGGTAAGTGATGATGCAGTCTAAGATGGAAGCGGGCTAACTTGTTAGGAGGAGGATGAAAATCCACACCCTTTTCGGTTTCTACACGGCATCGTACCGGAACGCTAAATCGCTTGGCGGTACGTCTTTGCCGGTAGGGTGGTAACTAGCCACGGCCGAAGCCTCCCACCAGCCAGACCTAGACAAATTAAGAAAATCTCAATCTGCCCAGCCGGGGATCGAACCCAGGACCTCCGTCTTGTAAATCCACCGCGCATACCACTGCGCCACGGAGGCCGTCAAAAAACTAACAAAACAAAACTATCAAAACTGTCAAAACTATGCAAAAAAATATGGTGATAACTTCACTTAGCTAATATTTTAATCAGGAATGATTTAGAATTTAGAATTCTGCCATGATGAATTTACGTTCAACTTATTCCATGATCTTAAGCAGAAATAGATCAGATGACCTAGTGGCAGTTTGATACTGTGACGATCGCGTTGACGTAAACGCAAATTTCTAAAGAATTGAAACAGTGTCATCTAGTGGCACTACTGCACAACTCTTTCAATTTCGTATAAATTGGCGTTTACATTAACGCGATAGTAACAGTATGAAAATATTGAAAACTCCTACTAGGCACACAGTTCAAATATATGTAAACTAAAACACCTTTCATAATAAATATTTATCTCGGACGCACCATGGTCGCCCTATTAGATTTACTCTCGTATGAGCTAGAATAATGAATCAAAGATAGCTATTTTCTTGAGCTCTCTTTTATAACTAGTGTAATTAAAAACCAAATAACATAACTATTTTGTCCTATTTATAGTTAAAAGGTTCGCGGTACACCAATCGTGTAAAATCGAATCAACACCGAATGGTACGAATTAATAGTTATAAAAAGCGAAAATCCATCATACATCCAACATGCATTTTTAATCCAGCGCCCGAATAGTATGTTGCCAGTTATGACTAACGGACCCTAAACCTGATCGCTATGGCTCTCATGAGAAGGCTCAAAGTCACACAACGGGCGATGGAGCGACCTATGCTTGGAGTTTCTCTGCGCGATCGAATCAGAATGATCCGTAAAAGAACCAAAGTCACTGACATAGCTCAGCGAGTCGCAAAACTGATATGGCAATGGGCAGAGCACAGAGTTCAAAGAGCCGATGGACGTTGGGGTGCCAAGGTGCTGGAATGCCGACCCCGCACCGGAAAGCGCAGTGTTGATAGACCCCCTACAACGTGGATCGAAGACATCAAGCGTGTTGCAGGGAGCCGCTGGATGCTTGCGGCTCGCAACCGAATAGTTGGGTTGAAAAAAAAAGCTAAAAGCCAAATATATAAAGACATTTTATAACAGAAAGAAATTCAGACACAACATCAATGAAGAATTATAACTTTACGGTTTATCCTCTCCTGCTTCGTTGATCTAGTCACCCAGTCGCTTCAAATCACGAGGTTCGAGTTCTGAGTTGAGCTATTAAATATTCAGCTACTCTAACTTCAAATAAATCTATAGTAATATTGTAAATAGGAAAGTAAGTCTGTCTGTTACCTTTTCCCGGCTAAACGGCTTTACCGATCAAGATGAATTTTGGTGTAATAGTAAATGGGACTTGAAGCAAAACATAAGATATTGGGCTGAAATAGGGGTTGAAAGTTCCTATGGAAAGTCCTTCATTTTTAGATAGAGTTATAGTTTTAAAAATGTGTTCATAAATCATAAAAAAATAAGAAATAGAATGTGATTCAAGAATTTTTAAAATTCAACCCCTATAGTGGTGAAATAGGGATTGAAAGTTTACATTGATTTCCACGCGGACGAAGTCGCAGGCGTCCGCTAGTTCTTATTATAAATTCTTCATCATCAGTGACGAATCGCTATAGCACGCAAAGTTGATTAGCCTGAAGCAACGACTCAACGATGCACGCTTGTCGGTTCTACATAGAATATACTTAAGTATATCTACCTAGGTAGTTTTGCAGATACTAGGTAGGTAAGCACTAAGCACCAAAGCCTTAATAGCTCCGTGGTTAAGTTATCTGAGTTATCTAAGGACCTACAAACTAAACTAATTTCGAACGCACACCTAATAAACGCTGCACTCGAAATTGTAGATGAATATGTATACCTAGGACATATGGTCCAGTTAGGTAGGTCAATTTCAAGAAAGAGGTGAACCGTCGAATCCAACTCGGCCGGGCAGCATTCGGGAAACTCCGCGATATCATTTCGTCCGAAATTTCTCAGTGCCTGAAGACAAAAGTCTTCGAACATCGCGTGTTACCAGTGATGACCTGTGGTTCCGAGACTTGGTCGCTAACTATGGGCCTTCTAATAAGCTCAGATTCACACAGCGGGCGATGGGCCGACTTATGCTCGGAGTATCTCTAGTGATCGAATCAGAAATGAGGAGATCCGCAAAAGAACCAAAGTCACAGTTCAACTAGTTGCGAAGCTAAAGTGGCAATGGGCGGGGCACATAGTTCGAAGAACCGATGGACGTTGGGATCCCAAGGTGCTGGAATAGCGACCCTGCACTAGAAAGCTCAGTTTTTTTCGACCCCCCCTGACCACCAGGTGGACTGAGGACATCAAACGAGTCGCAGGGATTCGCTAGATGGAGCTCAGGATGTTTGAATATCAAAGGCCTATGTCCTGCACAAAACTCCTGACAAGTTAGCCCGCTTCCATCTTAGATTGCATCATCACTTACCATTAAGTGAGATTGTAGTCAAAGGCTAACATGTAGAGAATAAAAATAAAAAAATAAAAAAAAATTGTGTTCCATCAAGACTTGCTAATCATCTGAAAATTTTAATTCCTGTAGTTACGGCAATAATAATTCCTAAAGTGAAGTAAGCTTTAGTATTAATATCTATACCAACTGTAAATATGTGATGAGCTGAAACAATAATCCCTAATAATCCAATAGCTAGTATAGTTAGTATAAATTATTCCTAAATAACCAAAAGTTTAGACTGAGTACAATTATTATGAGGGAAAGCAATAATGAGATCTCTATTCTCTATTCTAATAGGTAAAGGCAAGCACGCTAGAGCGTACTTGCTTAGAAGATACCTATTTGCTCTTATCTTGAAGGTGCATAATAATCATACTTATAGGACTGACGCTAAAAGAGCAGTCCCTCTTACATGTCCTAGACTTATATTGTACAGAAAGTATAAGAAATAATAAAGGTAATAGAAGAGACATGCCATTTTCAACAGACACAGCGAACTGAGCATAAACAGGCATGTTAGATTTACCATATTTGCCTTCTTTTCGCTTCTATTTTGTACGAGTGCCAGCCGTCTACACAGACTAGTTCTAAATTCTAATAAATGGTAGTTACCAGTCTACACTAATCTATACTCTATACTAATATATAAAGCTGAAGAGTTTGTTTGTTTTTGAACGCGAAAATCTCAGGAACTACTGGTCCGATTTGAAAATTTTTTTCAGTGTTAGATAGCCCATTTATCAAGGAAGGCTATAGGCTATATATTATCCTCGTACTCTTACGGGAACGAGAACCACGCGGGTGAAACCGCACGGCGTCACCTAGTCTTCCAATAAAGACAATTGAACGATTCCGGCACGATTCCTCGTAGAAAACAATCAGGAGTATAAACCTATGTTTTTTCTAGAAAGTCCAAGTTAGTGTAGATATAACCATTTTAGAATATTTTGCTTTTTAACTTGTGATTTCTATTTGCATCCTAAAATATCGTTCGCAAAATCGCAACAATATTTTCAAGAAAATATAAATCCTGTAGGATATTATTAAAATGAAAAACGAACACCATTTACTTCCTTTGAGACGTACTAGTATCTCTATCTCATTTTAACTTTGGAATAATGCCCATATCTGTCTCTGTCAGCAAACAATGGCATATCATCTACCATAAAAAGTAAAAGACAATCATAGTGATGGAAAGATAAAACAATTTAAGCGATATCGATAAATTCTTTGATTTCTTCTCATTACCATCATCATCACTATCATCATCATATATCATCACCCATATTCGGCTCACTGCTGATCTCGAATCTTCTCTCAGAATAAAAGGAGTTAGGCTAATGGTCCACCACGCTGGCCCAATGCAGATTGGCAGACTTTACACACGCAAAGAATTAAGAAAATTCTCTGGTATGCACATTCCTCACGATGTTTTTCCTTCACGGTTTGAGACACGTGTATGTTGCTTTCAATATCTACGCCTGAAAAGTGAAAGGTGCGCAGAATAGGTAACACAGTCATCCGTTCATCAAATTTTACTACCCATATTTTTTTCATAGCAGGGGCTATATATGAAAACTCGATTCTTAAGTAGTAAGCTCCAAAAATTGTTTTCTTATCGGTCAAAACGCTCAGAAAGTGTAGAAAGGATAACTTGAGTTAATATCAAAGAAAAACAAAACACTGCGTAAATAAAATAAATAAATAATTATAATTGCATAAGTTGATAAAAAATTAAATAACTTCACCGCGGCAGTCCCCGAGTACCACTCGTATTTTTTTATTGTAATAAAACTATCGATAAGAATTTGTATCTTTTATCGACATAGTCACAGCTCTATCCCGCTACCGCGACAAAAAATATTTTATCGAGCACGAGGCAGCCTAAAAAAACAAACGCCCGGTAAGTCACTACGTCGCGTGACGGTCACAAAGAAAGTTACTTTTTTTTTGTCAACCGATGCGATGGCCGGGAAAGCGGTCAACTTATATTGGAGTTGATAGACATTTAGCTTATCCTGGAATCTAGGCTACTCTAACGGCCGTCGACTATAAGTCTATTCGAGCAAATATCTCCAGCTTAGGTCATCACTGGCAGCACGCACCGTTCGAAGACTTTTGTTTTCAGGCACTGAGGAATTTCGGACGAAAAGATGTCGCGAAGTTTCCCGAATGCAGCCCAGCCGAGTTGAATTCGGCGGTTCAACTCTTTCTCGAAATTGGACCTACCTAACTGGATCATATGGATCATGCCAAAATAATTTATTGACGATAAAAGGTAGTAAAAACGTATTAGATACAGTTCGACACCAGGAAAATATTAAAAATCAGGTGGCATAAATAAAAAACACTACGATTTATCTCAAAAGCTTGTTCACGTGAAAAAAAATAGTTTTTTTATCAACATAAAAATGAAAACGAAAAATGATTCGAGATAAAAATAATTTAACACGAAGGTTAACATTATCAAACTATTTTTTATCTTATCTGTACAAATCTCGGGCCATCTTTGATTACAGAGCATGCGCGTCTCCTGCTGCGGCCACGCCCCTCACGAGGGGTGCAATGAGAGGGTAGGGGTCAGAGATAAGGGAGGACCCCCTGACTGTGTAAATGGTGATTCTGATCAGAGGGGAGAACGATTTAGATGGTATTTTCAACTGACGAAAAACGGAGAGAAGGTTAGCAATTCGACGCGTAGGTATCTTTTTTTTATGTATACTTTAACTTTTTATTAAGAGGTCCTATTTTGATATTTCTTTTTTACTGGAAAGAATAAATTTCGAATTTGGTTTCATATAAGTTTGGAAAAAAAATCCAATCCTAAGGGTAGGAAAACAGGGGAAGTTTATTATATAATCATTTCAATTTTAATATCAATAAGACTACGCATTCCTTTATATAGAGTAGTTTTATTTTGATATTTATTGTTTTTATTGGAAAGGAATCCCAAAATTGTTCCTTTAAATACAAAAAACAATTTAACCCTAAGGGTAGGAAAACAAGGGATGATTGATTGCAGCATGAGACAAAGTAAAACTTTTCAACGAGTAGTCTGATTTTGACATTCGATAATTCGATAATAATATAGGTACTTAATATATTATCAACTCATAAAAGAAATTAAACTTTTTGACTGGGGGGACGAGTTGATGAAAAATATAATCGAAAAGATATACCGTTGAGTTTTAAAAGCGCCATCTGTAGTTACACTGTTAAACATAACACAAGCAAGTCCAGCATCTTTTATTACTCTTGGGCCAAAAGGCAAAAGCAACAAAAGCACCCAAAAGGGGCTGGAAGAACATGACCTGGGGAGCAACATCCTCGGAGCCTTACCCGGGCAAGGAGATATAGCCCCAACCGGATTTATATCTGGGAGGAGATGACCTGCCTACGAAAGCCCAGCGCCGAACCCGTAAAGTCTTATAATGGCAAAATTGTGAACTTCCCTTACATGTATTATTTTATTTTTGAAGGAAGTTTTACTACAGTTATGTGATAAAATTTTTAAAACACGTTTTTAATTAGAAGATAAACTCTGGCATCGATAACAAATACTTTACTTAGTTTTGTTGGCTTCAATGTAATTTTTTACTTAGTTTTAATGTCAGTGTACGTCTCAGTTTTGATTGATAAGGTTGTTAGGGCTGTGTTCGTGCCGACACCCGATCTGTGGTTTCAACGGAAAATCAGCACTACACTGGCTACACGACCTATTTTAAAAAGTCATGTAGCATTATACGGAATCTGGGGCCATCTTCTTGGTTATGCCACACATCGCAGGGTATTGTCCTAGGTGTATTGGAGAAATAAATGCACTTTTCTTTGTTCTTTCTTATATACTACGTAACCGGGCGCATCCTTATATGAATAGCGCCGAATAAATTTAGACTACTCACACCACAAAAAATAATAGAAAGTTTCAACAAAAGTTTTGGGACTCTAGAGTGAGCGGACTGGGGTGCGATTCCGCTATTATACATACACTCGTCGGCGAACTTCTCGCCTGTAACACATCTCGAATTTAACGTTTATAGGTTGATATAATTAAAATATCACTAACAACAAAGTTGCCATAGAAACGACCGATATCACAACGCTGTAACTTCATAGAAATTAGAAGATCGTGGACGCTTCAAGCGAGCGCTCGGAGTAGCGCCAGCAGTGCCATGACAAGCGGCATCACGAGCGCGCTTGGCGCAGCGGCAGCGTCGCACGCCTGCGGGCCGCCACCGAAGCAGCCCGCGTACGCCATGCGGTGCGGCACGTGGCTCTGCTCGTACAGGCCCGAGAACATTTCGTGGTGCACACCCCACGCGAACACCGGCACGTCGTCCGAGCCGTGCGTCTCGGACGCAAGCGGCACGTCCACGTGCGTCCGCCAGCGCGGTGAGCGGAAACCTTCTTCCAGGGTGACGTCCGGCCGGCGCCCGTCGACGTCCGGCCGGCGTCCGGGCCCGTTGGTGTACGACAACGTCATGAAGGGCACGCCGGCTGAGTCGCGCATATTCGACGGGCCCAGCACGTCGGCGCCGCGCGTGCTGTACCCGTTGAAGGCCATGACGTGTGTGTGGTCTGCCGTCACCACTATCAGCGAGTCCTTCTCGTCCAACAGTTGTAAGGCGCGCGCGACGGCGGCGCTCAGCTCGATGGTCTCGTCCAGCGCCAGATGAACTTGGTTGTCATGATGCGCGTGGTCGATGCGGCCTCCCTCCACAAACAAGAAGAAACCCTTCTCGTTGCGGCTCAGCATGCGGATGGCCACCTCCGTCAGCTCGGCCAGCGTGGGCTCGGTGGTATGGTCGGTCTCCAGATTGTAGCGCAGGTGGTCACTCTCAAATAGGCCTAGCAGATACTCGGGCAGCGTAGCGTTGGCCTGCAGCAGCTGCTCATGGTTCCACGCGTACTGGTACGTCACGTTGCGACGCGCCTTGTCGGCTTGCCACTCCTCAATGAGGTTCCTGCCGTCAGTACGCTTTCCGGGCGTGCCCTCGTCGTCCACGCTCGTAATGTTTAGGAACTCGCGCCGCCCTCCGCCTAGGATCACCTGCGAATGTTTAGATAAAATGTAATTTTATCTGTTTGAGGTCTGCCAGGATCAATCATCAATCAATCATTGCATTATCATCATCAAACGCGTCCGCAATATACTTGTATACTCTCCGTGTACACACATCTCGGTGATTCGTTTAATTCGGAAACCTTTAATTAGATCAGCATGTCATACCTTGAACTGGTTCCCGGGTGCGAGGTGTACTAGCTGGTGCGCGATGTCAGGGCAGGCGTCCACATCGACACCGTCGGCGAGCACGTCGGCGTCGGTCTCCCAGTTGCGCTCGGCAGCGCGCGCGTAGATACCCGCAGGCGACGCATGCGTGACGCGCGTCGTGGTCACCACGCCCGCGTCCCGCCCCGCAGCCAGCGCCCACGCCGCCACCGAGTCCAGCCGCGCAGCCGGCACCTGCGATGCCGCGCAGTCGCGCCGCGGCACGGCAGCCGTCAGCCCCAGCGTGAAAGCGTTAGACTTCACTCCGCACAGGAGCGCCGTCGCCGAACACGACGAGTCCGCCGTCTGCGAGTTCACGCAGTAAGTCTGCAGACACATACAAGAGGATTATAGAGACGGGAGGGCAGACAAAACATAAAAAATATATATATTTGGCTTCAGTATCGATTATATGTATAAGTCACCCATATGGCTCAATGAGTCGCGAAGCTGAAGTTGGCAATGAACGGAGCACATAGTTCGAAGAGCCGATGGACGTTGGGGTCCCAAGGTGCTGGCATGGCGATTCTGCAATAGAAAACGCAGTGTTGGTCGACCACCGCTAGGTATAGGAGTCGTAGATGTTCGCTGGATGCAGGTGGTTCAGAATCGCGATGTTTGGAAGTCCCTACAAAAGGTCTAGGTTTTGCAGTGGACATCCATCGGCTGATATGATGATGATGACTCGCTTGATGTCGTCACCAACACTGCGCTTTCTAGTATTATAAGTATAGATGTATATAATACTTATAACGTAATTTCATTCTGACCAACGGCATATTAGGACGCAATCTTCATGACGTCTCCAAAATAAGCCCCAGGTATATAAAGTACGCTAAAATCAAGACGCGTGAGGCGATTTGGTGAGATGCCCCGCCACCGTGCTCCTGCTTCTCACATAATCATATACATATTGCGCAGGTTAACGCACGATGTTCGGAAACGTCATAAAGATTGCATCGGACTATACAGACGAGGCCCCCGCTAGCACGAGGCCCGAGCTCACCTTCGCGAGGCCGACAGTGGGGAAGGCCTCGAAGGAGAGCTGCGTCTCCTCGCCTGGGCGGCCGGCGCGCTGGCCTAGCAGCGTGCGCGCCGCCGCCAGCGTGGGCAACGACATGCCATCACCCATGAACATGACGACGTTGCGAGCACCAGTCGTCGGGCCGAACCGCTGAGCTCGTCGTGCCTCGATGGCGTCGTGCGCGTCGCGGTACCAGTAGCTCGCCAGCAACTCCTTAGGCGAAACGGCACGTGAGCCGTCGGGCGGGTTGGTGGCGCCGAGCGATGCCAGCAGTGCTACAGCCAACATGCTCGCGAGCATGGCTGCGACAAGCAGAAAGCGTGGCAGAACCGCGGTCGGCGCTATTTCTGCACAAGCGTTATCGGCACGCCAATACGTGGTGGCCGTATCTATAGACCTTTGATTTATTACTTTTTTATCAACTTAATCTTTGTGTTCCAAAAGACTGGAAACATTTTAGCCCCAAATTTAAAACGACGAATAGTCTCCATCATCATCAGATCAGCTTTAGGATATAAAATACAGTGTGATTTAATGAATACCTGCAAACTCGCTTCTGTTGTTTTGTTTTGAATACTCCGTTGACTAAATATAAGAAATAGGTTTTTTCCGCCTGCCTGTCTTTGAATGCATCAAGTTATGTCTTGACGTTTCAAAAGTAAGTACTTTTGTGGATGGAGATTAGACACTTTTAGGATCACGTTATGCTAGTTTTAACATATTTTAATTATTCCTTTTTTTCTCTTTCTTTTGTGTGATTTGTATTCTAAATAATTTTTTCTTCCTTTATTCTTAACAGGCTCTTGTTTTAAAAAGGAAGAAATATTCGTGGTCGTAAACCACCACATAACTAAACCATCCACATTTAGTTCCATAAATTGTTTCCGGGGCATAATTTCGACAAACATCATCTCATTTAGGGTTGACGCTAATGAAAAAAATAACAATAATTAAAAAAAAATAATGAAACAATACAACCGACATCTAAATCACAAAAATGTTTCTATTAAACTAAAAAGTGAAAACTAACATCATATGTGCTACCTCCTGATCAGTTTGAAGGCGGTACCAAGTTAGTGATGTATTAGTTCAAGCCTTATAAACCACAAGTTGTTGGATTTTCAGACAATTCTTTCAGAACCGACTTTAATTCACACAGCACTGGCTTGGTACCGCCTTCAAACTGATCAGAAGAAACATTTTCATGATATCGAACTTGTATATTTTTGTTAATATTTTTAAATACTGCTTTTTTTCTTTCATTCTTTTGCGTGATGTATGTTCTAAACGAACTTTTCTTTCTTACTTTCTTATTTTCTAAAAAGAAAGAATTTTTGTGGTCGTAAACCACCAAGTAACAAAATGTACGTCCATATTTTAGCACCATCAATTGATCCCGGAGCATAATTTCGGCAAACACCACCACATTTAGGGTTGACGCTACTCAATCAGTTTCATTAGATACGGTAATAGCCACACATCGGCGTTTGTTTGTCCAATATGTTGTGTGTAGGGCGGAAATCGATTCGTGTAATTACTGGCCTGGATGTTACTCGATTGAGTTGATTTTCGGACGGGATTGATGGAATTCTGTAACATAACCTGCTTTTGTTTATTTTACTGGTTCGTGTAATATCGGCTGATTTTATATTGGTATTTGTTTAATAGTTAAATACCTAGCTAACTACTAAGACAGTCGAGACAGATTGGTAGTTTGTTTTTTGTCGTTTGGGTAATTATGACTGATTTTATTTTGGTATTTGTATCTCTGGTTGATACCTACTTAGAAAATTAGACAGGTTGTACATTTTATATTTTATCTATACTTCTATACTAATATTATAAAGAGAAAAACTTTGTTTGTATGTTTGTTTGTAATGAATAGGCTCAAAAACTACGAGGCCGATTTTAAAATTTTTTTCACCATTCGAAAGCTACATTATCCACAAGTTACATAGGCTAAATTTTATTTAGGAAAAAAATGGGATTTCGTAGGATATTTGGGTTTTTGGACACAAGCTGTAAAAAATCAACTAGAAAAGCAACTTATTTTGCGTACGCTGCCTAAACTATAAAAGATAGAACCATAAAATGTTCTAATTAATTGTAGATCTCATAAATATCTACAAAAAAAGTCCGCGATACACTATACCTATCTATGTCGCGAGTGAGGCACAACAATCATTTGTTTATTTAAAAAATTTGTTTCTTTTTTTGGACTATATTTAAACGTAAATAAATGCGTTTAAATATAGTCCAAAAAAAGAAACAAATGAAATCAGAGTTGTTCTAACTCTGTTTTTACTGAGAATCTTACCCGATTACCTAAGTAGGTAGGTACTTTCCTAATTGTTTCCTTTAGACAATCAAAAATTTTCAGTAAACTCCGAATATACATGGACTTTGTTAGTTTGAGATTTTTTTTTTTATTCTTTACAAGTTAGCCCTTGACTACAATCTCACCTGATGGTAAGTGATGATGCAGTCTAAGATGGAAGCGGGCTAACTTGTTAAGAGGAGGATGAAAATCCACACCCCTTTCGGTTTCTACACGGTTTCTTTCGGTTATCGTACCGGAACGCTAAATCGCTTGGCGGTACGTCTTTGCCGGTAGGGTGGTAACTAGCCACGGCCGAAGCCTTCCACCAGCCAGACCTGGACAAATTAAGAAAATCTCAATCTACCCAGCCGGGAATCGAACCCAGGACCTCCGTTTTGTAAGTACACCGCGCATTCCACTGCGCCACGGAGGCCGTCGAAAAGATGATGAGATGCTGGTAAAATAGCCTTATGTTGATTATGTAAATACTAAACCATAAGTTTTCCTAGATTTGTATGGTTGTGATTTTAGCAAATCAAACTTGCTCATCATAACGTATCAGTTTATAACCAAGGGTGGAGCAACTAATTCGGTGTCCGACACATTAATCGTCCCAATTCGCTGTTTATGAGTTTAAGCGGCGGCGGCGGCGGCTTTCATTACCGAATGAAACCGAATGTCGTAAACTCCACGCTGCCATTTTGCCCCGAATCGTATGTTGTGGAGGACATGACTTATTACTTGGGTGTTGAGTAATATTTATATATAATATAGCTAGCAGACGCCCGTGACTTCTTCCGCATAATATAGGTACCTTACGCTACGTTTACACGGCATTGTCCTGCACTATTTTTACAGTAGGTATTACGATTTTACCGAAAAATAGTGGCATAATATGTATAAGTTGTTTAAATAACCATTCACACAATAAAACGTACAACAACCAAGTAAAAACCTGCAAGAGAATTACCGAGTAAATCTAGTCTTACCATATAATAATAATAAATTCAACTTTTAAGAAACAGAACAACTCCTAGGTATTTCAACTCCTATTTTTACCTCTTCCTTTTTTTATTTTCGCGACAAAAAGTAGCCTGTTATGGTCCTAGGTTCAATTTTTTTTTAAATTTTCAATCGGTTCAGTGCTTTAGCCGTGAAAAGGTAACAGACAGACAGACTTACATTACATTTGAGCGCTCTACACTCGCACCACAAATTCACGAATTCAAACGCGTCATGTACTACAGGAGAACGTCATGTTCCTTCACAATCGCAAAACTTACGAGAATGGACTAGGCATATGGCTGATGTAAAATTCAGATTTTGATGTTATTTAATAATTATAGTTACGAACTTTACACCGACAGTTTTAGGACTTTTGCAGTGTTAGCGACGCGAGTGTAGAGCCCGCATAAAGAAGTTTAGCGCCATCTTGTGGCGATCTTAAATATCCAATCGATATCTTGTTTCAATCCATAATATCTTGGTTTAATCTTGGTAGTTTTGTTATTTTCGTAGAGATGGCGCTTGAAACAGTTGCTGCACAAAATGTTTTAAATACCATACTTGACTTAATAAACAAATTAAACACTTTTTACATTAAATTAAACGAAAAATCATATATTAAATTAATATTTACTGCGTGTACCTCCAATATTTTTTCAAGTAAAGTGACCCGAAAACGCGCCATCTGTTGTAAATATGGTGAAACACTAAGTGTAATCGATACGAAATGCTTAGACATTGACGAAGCGATTTGCCGAATTGAATACAGAGGGCGCTTTTAATCAACCAATTAATCAATTTATTTCGCTAAAATATGGTACATTTACATACGTCTTTTAAAATATATGTATGCGAAGTATATTTTTATTATTATTCCACTTTTAACAATTCTTTCAAACAAGTTCGTTAGGTTACGGTAAGTACTTACTTCTCTTGACCTGGTCTATATTGAGAATGTCCTGGATTTGGTCTAGGAACATTCACCGTGGCCTTCCCTTTCCAACATTTCTATGGCTTAATATTAATAAATATATCGTCGTCGTCGTCATCAACCCATATTCTACTCACTGCTGAGCTCGAGTCTCCTCTCAGAATGAGAGGGTTTAGGCCAATAGTCCACCACGCTGGCCCAATGCGGATTGGCAGACTTCACACACGCAGAGAATTAAGATAATTCTCTGCTATGCAGGTTTCCTCACGATGTTTTCTTTCACCGATTGAGACACGTGATATTTAATTTCTTAAAATGCACACAACTGAAAAGTTGGAGGTGCATGTCCCGGACCGGATTCGAACCCACACCCTCCGGAATCGGAGGCAGAGGTCATATCCACTGGGCTATCACGGCTCCCTAAATAAATATATATTTAATAAATATATATTTAAGAAATAAATATTTAATAAATAAATATTTAATAAATATATATTTAATCCATATTAAACGTTTAGAATTAAAAACCCAGAACCTCCTTACTGAATCCCACATCATTATCAACTGCGCCAAAATATTCGCCAAAAAAGTTGAACCCTGGATTTCTTACAAATACTATAGAAATTTATAATTATCATGCCTAAGTTATCATTAGGTAGGTACATAGTATAAAATTATTTATTACTTATAGCATTGACTTACCTATAAACTACATAGAACTGTATTATACTCGTATTCTTTATATTTAAATAAAATAGCACATAGTTCCCCTACCTTCAGCAATACAATTTTCCGTACCTCCGCTTGGCAAATTGACAATTTCCTCCAACCCGCCACCCCTAAAATTTGCATGCAGAAGCGCCACTTCAAAGGTAACCGTTGATAACTTTCCGAGTAGCTTATTGAGGTCACGACAAAACATCAAACAATTTTGAACCTTATTTCCTTAAACCAAAAGTTGATATTTATTGTTGGTGTAAAATTTCTCCGTGTTGATAAACAAAATTAAACTTTGTAGTATGGAAATAAGGTTCAAGTTAGGAAATCTCAGTTGGATGCTACGTCGTTTTTGGACTTTCTGCAGGAATATAGATCAGTTTATTTGGCAGGCGAGTGGTTGCGCAGTGGGGTGGTTTATTTAACTCGATTTTGTACCGGTGAATGAGTTTTTGGTAGCCGCCAGCTATCTTCCAGCTTTATATATCACTAACTAAAGCCTGCGACTTCGTTCTATTTCAACTTAACTTGAGATAGATATTAGGTATTTTTGTGACATAAATTATACTTAAGTAAGTATTTTTTTTTAATTCTTTACAAGTTAGTCCTTGACTACAATCTCACCTGATGGTAAGCGACGATACAATCTAAGATGGAAGCGGGCTAACTTGGAGGAGGATGAAACTCCACACCTCTTTTTCGGTTTCTACACGACATCATACCGGAACGCTAAATCGCTTGGCGGTACGTCTTTGCCGGTAGGGCGATAACTATCCACGGTCGAAGCCTCTTACCAGCCAGACCTGGACCAATCGGTCCAGGAGGGATCGAACCCAGGACCGCCGTTTTGTAAATCCACCGCACATATCACTGCGCTACGGAGGACTGCTCATAGAGTCATTTCACACGTAATAATAATTATAATTAACTTGTTCTTAAATTAATGAAAATAAATTTGATTAATAAGCTCAGAACAATTAGAAATGGTTTAGTAGATTGTTAACCGAGGGTGGAAAGAATCAATTCCCGAGGTATTTAGACTATATATTTTTAGGCTATAGTCCGAGTAGGAATTGATTCTTTTACCCGTGTTACACACTCTACTTTTCATTTCGAATATGAGGAAATTTCATTTCGATTATGAGGAAATTATAATTATTGTCTATTTATTTGGCCCGCTCTTGGAACGTCGGTAAAACAGTCGTCAAATTGGACGACTGCTTTACCGACGTTGTGACTACTCCCCGCTAGGCGGCTCTCTCTAAGGAGAATGACTTACGTAAAAATCTTGTTACATCCTACTCGAATGTTATAGAATTCACTTTTCCTTTGGTGGAATACCTATATTGCTTATTGCAAGATAAAATTACTGGTTCACATTTGTATTTTTAAAATAAACCTTTAGATAGCACTATGCACGCTATGCACCTTAAAAACTTCTTGTTTAATCCACCATCTTGAAGAGAGAGAAAGAGAGGAAGCGCGAGAAGAAATGAGACGGCAAATAGTCGTTCGGAAATAACTTTAGACAAAGTTCAGTTTAGATTTTTTTTTAATATTAAATAACTATATATATATAATATATAATATTTAAAATTAATGGTCATTATATGTTTTAATCATTATCTATTTTTTTTAAACTCCGTCACTGTTATGTAACAGATTAGTATCCCGCCAATTTATGTCGACTTTTCAAATTTTATTTAGGGAACTCAACACGTTATTGTTGCGGCTTATTCCGATTAAGAAGTTTGCGCTAAATTTACACTGGCTGTTTAGAAACTCACATGGCCGTAGCATTTTTTTTTTATAATTACTTTACTTTTTACATAAAAGTTTTCCTCTAGAACTTTATTGACGTCTGAACAGGCTGTATGGTCAACGATCTTTGCCTGCCCCCGAATTTAGTTAGGGACAAATTAAAAAAAAACACAAAACTCTTCACAGCTAATGACAGCAGTTCTATTTTTAAAGTTCATTCCGGCCCTTAGGTGGGAAGTAATTTGTATGAGTTATTCCCTCCCTGTGTAGGGAAGCAGCATTTTCCACCCAATACTCAGATCAAAACAACACTACTTTCCGAGTATGAGAAATGAAAAATATATTTTATATTACATTTTATAAACAAACCATACATAATTTAAAATAAATAAGTTATGAAATGACATGCATTTTCTACCTTCATTTCTAATTTCTGTGTTGGTTAACAGTACTCATCAAGAAAGGCTGTAGTATAGATATTATTTTACTGTCAATAAAAGAAAATTATGTAATTTAGATTGGTGGGCACTTGCTTGTAAACAGACTGCCTAGTGGAAGTTTTCAATATTTTCGTAGTGTGACGATCGCGTAAACGTAAACGCGAATTTAAATGGAATTGAAACAGTGCAGTAGCGCCACTAGATGGCGCTGCTTCAATTCCTTAGAAATTCGCGTTTACGTTTACGCGATCGTCACAGTATGCCACTAGGCACACAGAGTGCATCAGCAATATAACTTGGTGACAGAAATAATCATACTTACCGGTAGTAGGATAGGATCCACTTCACCGGGAAACTGTTTGTGACAGATAAAGAGCTGACAGATAATCCTGGTAAATAAGATGCCAATCCACATTGGCCCAGCGTGGTGATTAGCCTATTTCCCTCTTATTCTGAGAGGAGGCTCGTGCTCAGTTCCTACACAGTCAGTCGAATATAGGTTGATAGTGATGATGATGATGACCAATTATGCAATACATGTAGGTACCTAAACCTAAACTAATGTTTTTTTAACGATTATTATTTTATGTACCTACTGTTATTTTTTTTTATTTATGTATAGGCACAGAAAACATATGGTTCAGGCCTATAGGGTAGGTTTTTACTACCTACTTATTTTTTTTAATTTCTTTAATTCATTCAGCCCTTTTCCTCTACCCGTGAGTAGAGTATTCATTAAAGTAGGTACTTATACGTCACACCATCATTCCTAACACGGACCCAGATGCGGTGCCGACAAACGATAACATATCTCCCATCGTACATAAAATGATCGGCAATCACGATTTATGATAAGTGTGATCACTACTTTTTATCTTTTTCAGAGTACATTATTCGATGCGTTTGAGAGTTCATAAGTAGGTATAGATCTAGGCAAGTAAGTTGAACCAAAATGACGGTCATCATCACTGGTTCGTAGTACTTACCTTTCTATGGTTGTAATGTCGTCAAGATGTAGGTACTATGGTTACCTAGTCGTCTGCACGTCACTATGTTTTCTGTGACGTCACTAAAATCGGAAATGTGTTATGTCAGCCACTGACGATCAAATATCAAAATTAAAAATGTCAGTGGCTGACATTAACCGCGCATAGGTCAACCTATAGGCCGCGTACTATACCTACATACTCTTGTAAGAAAGCTTTGCATTATACTCGTAGAATATCTACCGCCATTCGAGCTTCTGTTGCCAATTTGCAATTTACCAAATTTCTAGGTAGGTGCGTATGTACATTTGTCAGTCAGTGATAGCCCAGTGGATAAGACCTCTGCCTTTAATTCTGGAGGGCGTAGGTTCGAATCCGGTCGTGGGCATGCACCTCCAATTTTTCAGATGTGTGCATTTTAAGAAATTAGGTACATACGAAGTGTCTCAGTCAGTGAAAGAAAAACATCGTGAGGAAACCTGCGTAATTACCTGAAAATTTTCTTAATTCTCTACGTGTGTGAAGTCTGCCAATCCTAGGCCATATCTGCCAGGCCTAACCCCTGTCATTCTAAGAGGAGACTCGTGCTGATCAGTGAGCCGAATATGGTTTGATGATGATGATGAGTCATAAATGTGAAAGTTGAGTCATCATGAAATCTCGAAAACCACTTGATGTATATAATGAAATTTGGCAGGGAGGTAGCTTAATGTTAGTAGGCGTCCGCTAAGAACGGATAAGTCAAAGGGCGGACGAAGTCGTGGGTGTCCGCTAGTGTTTGTATATGCCTCAATATTTAGCTACCTATGCTTTAAGATGTAGGTATACCTAGTTATGTGCTATTTCTGTCACCTATTAGGGATGATTTTAAATATACCTACGTAATATCCTTTGCCACTTCAGCATTCTAAGACTAAAATTACCAAATTTAGCCTCATAATGATGATGGTGCAATGTGAAAAAAGAAAAATGTTGTTAGTTTAAGTATAAATAACGTAAATACGTAGTTTATGAGGTCTTAGCCCCCATTCGCACGAGCGCATTTTTAACGGACGTTAAAAAGTGTTCAAATAGAATAAATGCATTCCTAAGTATGGTCACACTTCAGCGTTTTAAAAACGCGACGCTTTTTTCGAGCTGTGTTGCATTTTCAATTTTGGGCGTTGGAAATAGACCTTCATTGAACTCTGTACTATATTTGTACGCTTTTTTAAAAGTGTGCAATATGTAATTTGGTGGTTACAAATGGTTCTGGATCTCAGATCCTGGAAAAGTTAGGAGCCTGATATTTGGGTAAATGATATTTCAAAGTGTTAGCTCCGTTATGACTATACAAAGTACACAATTTGTAAAACTATTCTCGATAGTTTATTTTTTTGAAAAATGCATGTTTTGCTCACATTTTGCTTTCAATCTCAGGAAAAGCAAACTTGTTTTCTTAAATTTTTGTTTTGAATAGAAAATTAGGTATATATCTTGGACATGGCCATTTTGTTTTTCGTCATGTTGTTTAATTTACTTGCAATTAGGTAAAAATAAAATTTGCGTCGAGCGTCAGCCGCTCCGTGCTTTTCACTCACGTGAAAGTCATAATTCGGCGTCTCGTTTGCGCTTCCAATTTTATCCATATAAAGCGCGCTCTTAACGCTCGTGCGAATGAGGGCTTACAAATAATCATAAGTCAACACGCGGCAGAGCAAAAGAGATAAGTCACCGTGTTACTCCTCAAGTAGTAGCTGTCAAAAACGTCGAAATAAGGTAAACATTTACTTATTTACACATCACAGAACGTTCCCACAGATCATGGCGCTTATTAATCTAAATGTGCCAAACGCGGTCGAATGTTATTTATTAAGAAGAGAAATTTTAATAGGCCAAGTAGACGCCTCTAGATTTTCGCACGCTTATCTTATCATAAACATACAATAATAAATATTTTGTAAGTCTGCAATTATTATACGCTGAAGTAGGCACAGAATAAAGATGATCCAGAATGAGAGAGAGAAACCCATAAAAACCTCCAAACGTCACGCGTCTCTTTAACGTCTGCATTTATACAAACTTTTTCAAAATTTAACACTAACAACAATTACGTAAATTAATATAATAACCATAATTACCAATTTATTATGAATCATCATCGTCATCATCATCATCAACCCATATTCGGCTCACTGCTGAGCTCGAGTCTCCTCTCAGATTGAGAAGGGTTAGGCCAATAGTCCACCACGCTGGCCCAATGCGTGTTGGCAGACTTCACACACGCAGAGAATTAAGAAAATTCTCTCGTATGCAGGTTTCCTCACGATGTTTTCCTTCACCGTTTGAGACACGTGATATTTAATTTCTTAAAATGCAACTAAAAAAATTTTAATAAAAAAAATTCAACCGACTTCCAACTCAAAAAATAACTTTAACTAAAAAGCAAAAAATAACATCCTACCTATGTGCTACCTTCTGATCAGTTTGAAGGCGGTGCCAAGCCAGTGATGTTTTAATTAAATACGTTTAAACTACAAAACTTCTGTGGTTATTCCAGAAACAGCTTTAATTAAAACACGACACTGGCTTGGCACCGCCTTCAAACTGATCAGAAGGTAGCACATAGGTAGGATGTTATTTTTTGCTTTTTAGTTAAAGTTATTTTTTGAGTTGGAAGTCGGTTGAATTTTTTTTATTAAAATTTTTATTTTTTTATTTTTAGTGTTAGCATACCCACTGCGTGTCACAACCTATCTAAGTGGAAAGTTCTTATCAATACAAAATTATCAAGTCCAAACACAAGGTAGCTACTGTGAGCCGTCGAGGAGTTCTCTTCAGTGTGCTTCGTCTTCATCACCAGACCCTTAATACAGTCGCAATCCATCTAGGTGGAAAGTTCTCATCAATACAAATTTATCAAGTCCAAACACAAGGTAGCTACTGTGAACCGTCGAGGAGTTCTCTTCACTGTCCCTCGTCTTCATCATCAGACCCTTAATACAGTCACAATCCATCTAGGTGGAAAGTTCTCATCAATACAAATTTATCAAGTCCAAACACAAGGTAGATACTGTGAACCGTCGAGGAGTTCTCTTCACTGTCTCTCGTCTTCATCATCAGACCCTTAATACAGTCACAATCCACCTAGGTGGTAAGTTCTCATCAATACAAATTTATCAAGTCCAAACACAAGATAGCTACTGTGAACCGTCGAGGAGTTCTCTTCACTGTCCCTCGTCTTCATCACCAGACCCTTAATACAGTCACAACCCATATAGGTGGAAAGTACTCATCAATACAAATTAATCAAGCCCAAACAAAAGGTGACTGCTGTAAATCCTTGACGAGTTCCATCGTCTGTGTTTCGGCTCCATCATCAGACCAACTCCAAACCTTCATAAAGTTGTAGTGGTTTAAAATACCTTATGGAAACACTAACAAACGTACTAGCCGTCTCTACAACTTTCGAAAGTTCCCCTCAATTTCTCCAGGATGCCATCATCAGATCCTGACATGAAAAAAATGGGACCACCCTGGAAGTAAACCCTACAAAACAAAAAAAGAATTTTCAAAATCGGTCCACAATTGACGGAATTATCGCTGGACATACATAAAAAAAAAAAAAAAAAAAAAAAAAACATACATACAGCCGAACGTAGAACCTCCTCCTTTTTGGAAGTCGGTTAAAAAGTTGGAGGTGCACGCCCCGGACCGGATTCGCACCCACACCCTCCGGTGTCGGAGGTAGAGTTCATATCCACTGGGCTATATTATGAATCACTATATATTATGAATACTCCATAATATTTCTTTACTTTTTGTGAACGGTTTTTAAAATCTATAAAAACATAAGACGCCATTTTTCTTGAATAATATTAATTACTGATGCGACGCTTCGTGTCGTACTGACTCGAGAATGTATTCGTTTTTAATCTTGTATTTGAAACGGCTACGACACCGTCGTGTTCCGTGTGCTCTATCTATCTATTATTCTGTAATCTGTTTTAGTAGGTAGGTTATTTACATGTAGGCACAGTATTAGGTTTTGTACCAGTAATACATAGAATTTCTAATAAAGATAAATTGCACTAGGACGTCGAAACTGAGGCGGACAAAAGTGGCTAATTTTCTTTATACCACATCATTATCAACCCATATTCGGCTCACTGCTGAGCTTGAGTCTCCTCTAAGACTGAGTTAGGGTTAGACCAATAGTCCACCACTGTGGCCCGATGCGGATTGTCAGACTTCACACGCAGAGAATTAAGACAATTCTCTGGTATGCAGGTTTCCTCACGATGTTTTCCTTTACAGTTTGAGACACGTGATATTATTTTTTTTTAAATGCACACAACTGAAATGTTGGTGTTGCATACCCCGTACTTCAAACCCACACCCTCCGGAATCGGAGGCAGGGTTCATATCCACTGGGCTCTATACCTCTATTAAAGGTATAAAGTAGCAGTTCAGTAGGTTTTAAATCACGTAGATACTATCTTATGCTGTATCGTCATGCAAAATCAAATGATATCGCAAATAACTTAGTATCGTTGATTAAAAAATATTAATAGAACGAGAACCTGTAATAGTCAGACATTCCTCATTTTATGAAGGCAGCAAGTTGGTCAGTCTTCCGTACTTACCAATATGTTTTAACCAACTTCAAGGTGGACTACTCAATTCGTGCGCGTATGATTTTTTTGACGTGACAACGTCTTATAATTCAATGAAACCAGACGAAAATTTGAAAAATGATGACGTCATGCGTCGTTCCCTCGCTCTAGGGCTGCCAACTTTTTTAACAAGAAATAAAGTATATTCTGATCTATGAAAATTATTAAACAGTGTTTTAGAAAAACGAACATTTTCTTTTAAAAAATGCAACCGTTCCATTAGTATTTTCTTATGACGTTGTCACGTTCAAGTATCGTCAGTAAACCTACTTTACAGACCAATGTATTTTTTTCCATGTTTGTTACCTCATAACTTCTAACGTCTAGACACTTGATATCTGCTATCATCCAAAACGATCGTAATTGGCTACTTATGATAGAAGCAAAGGCTGAAAACTTTCAACCTTCATAAAATAAGGCGTGTCTGGCTAAGACAGGCTCTTAATTCATAATATCAGCTTATCCAGATATAGATATTTTGAGTCACAATGATCAGTAATACAATGAGGAAAATGGTTTCTTTTTAACAGCTACACATCGTCAGCGGTAGTTTGGATTACTAATCTTAAGATAATAATATGATATAGGTACGCATGATTTATTATTCTGGAAATTGTATATTGTGAACAATGGCGATAACTGTGTCTTGTCTTTCTTTTAACTGTGTATTTGCTTATTAATCTCACATACACGCATTTGGGAAACTTCGCGATATCTTTTCGTCCGAAATTCCTCAGTACCTGAAGACAAAAGTCTTCGAACAATAGGGATGATGACAGATTTTAAAATTGTATATAAATTAAGAGTATGCTTATAGTAAAGCAATTTTCTAAAAGTAACAGGATATCTGCGATCATTACTTTCGGAGTTACAGGGATTTAAAGAGTCAGATTTGCGGCGCTGCCGCGGATCCCTGAAAAACGCTCCATACAAACTGGCACGAACTAGTGACGTCGTTGGCTCGCTGATCGTTAGATTTGTATGGGCGTTCAAACAAAATCACTAATAACTTTGTTATTTGTGCGTTTATGTTTATAGTTCATTTATTGAAAAATGTCACATTTAATGTAAGGAAGCTAAAACTGTATGAATTTTTATCTAATTACGATAAAAAAATATGATAGATTTTGAAATTTTATAATCTTATTAATTTTGCAAATATCCAAACATTCTTTGTTTTTTTTTGTATAAATTAGTTAACATTTACCTTATTTACCCGAATGTATCATAAAAATCAATTTATTCAAATCTAGTCATCATCCCCATTGCCAGTGATGACCTATGGTTCCGAGACTTGATCGCTAATTATAGGCCTCATAAGAAGGCTTAGAGTCACACAGCGAGCGATGGAACGAGCTATGCTAGGACGCTCTGCGTGATCGAATCAGAAATGAGGAGATCCGCAGAAGAACCAAAGTTACCGACGATTAATGTGTGGAAGTCCCTACAATAGGCCTATGTCCTGCAGTGGACGTCCATCGACTGACATGATGATGATGATAACATATCACACGGCATGGAAACGACAAAAAATTGAAAAAAAATATGATGATACTCGTAGATGCAAGAATACACCATAAGTGCATGCCCTAGTTAAAGTCCTTGCACGCCACTGTGCTTACACCTAAGACTTTAGACGGTACAGGACCGGGATCTACGCAGATGAAACGGCGGGTAATTAGTACGTATCTAAGAGTGGTTATAAATTCAGATGAAACAGATCAATATTTCTAACCCAATTTTTTTGTTGTGGTTTCATTGTTATAGCATTACGTATTACATACATAGTATTACCTAGTAAGAAGTCTTAGCTTATCTATAATAAGCCAAAAATACCAGGTGATTAATAACTTATTAGGTTTATAATAATTTTTGCTATTTCTGATGAATAGTGAGTACTTATTGATGAGTAATTTGGCACTTACAAGAATGTAATAAATTACTAGGTAAGTATGACAACATACTTGAAGATAGATCTACTCGTATATGATGTCACTTGTCATATCTTCCTCCTTATAAATAAAATCCACGAACCACGCTAATTCTTGAAGCGGCCTATAGATCGAAAACAAGAAATTGTGTTGTAATCTAAAATTATTTTTAGCTGACTTGGTAGCGGGATACGCTACAAAATAATTTCAGTGCATAATTTCAGAGGATGACTTTACGGCGTCTCGATATCCGGTGGTCCGTAAAGGCATCATCTGCGGTTGATGTCCACCAGACATTTTAGTAGTTGTTTGTACATCTTCCGATGGGATGTCGGGTGCATGGTTATTCCGCCATTGATTCGATCGTCAGAGCCTCGTTCGTTATCTAGCAGAATGCACCGCGACGGGTAATGAACTCCGCTGCCAATTCACTGACGCGAGCAAGTAAGGTTGACATTTGTGCCAGTTAAGATGTTATAATCGTTCTCCCTTTACTCCCCACACTCCACGGATGTGCTAAGAGAGACACACTACAGGAAGAATGGTGACGGATAGTCAGGCTTGCCACCACACCTAAGAGACGAACACGACCACTCTGTCAAGTGCGTAGCGACAAAGAACAAGATGCAGTTACATACTTTGTAAATAAAGCAGAATCTACCCAAAAATGCCGACAAAAACTATACGATGACTAAAGTAATAACGAAAATAAGAAAATTTAAACATCTTTAACTTACTAGGTTCCTACCCACCATAAAGAGGTACCTGTAGGTATAACATAATGCATGTTAGAATATATATATAAGTAGGTATCATGTTTCTCAAACGGTGAAGGAGAACATCGTGAGGAAACCTGCATACCTAAGAATTTTGTGAAGTCTGCCAATCCGCATTGTATTAGCGCGGTGGACTATTACTTATTAGTCTAACCCCTCTTATTCTGAGAGGAGACTCGTACTCAACAGGGAGCCAAATATGGCTTGTTCATAATGATGATGTGATACATTATGAGTTGATAACTCATAGTAATAATCACAAATAGCACTTTACACTTGAAACTCCATAGTTGTGATCAATGTAATATCCATAAGTAAAACGTGCAAGTAAGATCTCGATCACTTTTCGGCGGTGTCACAAGCCACTTGACTGATAGCGGGTGATCACACGGTTCCCAAGTAGCGACTCGTTGCGGTTATTGAACCATAGGAAGAATAAACACAAAGAGAAAATCTATTTATATGTATATACAAGTGGCGAAGGATGAAATTTTGATGAAGTTAAGCCGTCCTAAGAAAAGGAAATTACAACAGCAATGAATATGCATGCATTTTAAAGGTAACCCGGCGAGAATCGGATTGCATGAACTCTTCGCCGATGGTATAATACCTACTTATAATAAAACTGTAACTGTGTATTTTGAAAATTTTCGTTGGAGAGCATTATATAGAAGTATATATGTCTGTCTGTGCGTTGTTTTTTTGTTGACCGGCCATCAAACTGAAACTACTGAAATTCAAATTAAACTTATATTAATGAATATTTAAATTAATTCCAATGAAACTTGAGACATTTATACAAAGTAGGTTATGTAATCCTTTTTGTCGCGAAAATAAAATTAGAAGGGGGTGCAAAATTAATAAATAATATTTTTTTCCTTAATTACATTAGTAAAAATTGGCATGTAGGTACTACCTACCAGAAAAATACTAAAAATAATTTAATTTTAGCTTTTTCAAATTCTACCCCTCAAGAGTTAAAAAAGGGTTGAAGTTTTTTTTATTATAAATAATTATAAATAATATTTTTTTTTATTCATAAAAATACATATTATCGGAAAACATGCGAAAATATAAATAGAAGGGCGTGAAATATGTGTTTACATCAATTTTTACGCGGACGAAGTCGAGGGCGTCCATCGAGGTAGTACACAGATATTTATATTTAATAGTAACCCTTTTCATACATTCCCGTAACTTCGCAATAATTTAAAGTGCAAAGGACCTTCAGAAATGACGTCATGCGTTATCTCAAGACGTTATCATTGTAGATGCGAAAATTATTAACTTACAAGTACCTATTTATGTACTAACGTCTTTATCATTAAAATTACTATAATCCACTATTGACCTAGACAGTTTATAGATAAGCGATCGTGAGAAATTATCTAGATAAAAAAATTGCTTCGCTTGTTTAATTTTTTTTTTATATCAAGGCTTCGTTACTATGCTACTTGATAGACGTCAAAGATTGATGTTCGGTAATCAGTCAATTTATTTAATTTATCAATTGTTTTTTTTTTGCATTTTTCTTTGTTTTATACAATAAGGATGATGACTAGGTTTGAATATATTGATTTTTATGATACACTAGCTGACGCCGCGCGTTTTCACCCGCGTGGTTCTCGTTCCCGTAGGATAAAATATAGCCTATAGCCTTCCTCGATAAATAGGCTATCTAACACTGAAAGAATTTTTCAAATCGGACCAGTAGTTCCCGAGATTAGCGCGTTCAATCAAACAAACAAACTCTTCAGCTTTATAATATTAGTATAGAGTCGTGTAAATAAGGTCAATGTTAACTAATTAATATATAAAAAGCAAAGATTGTCTGGATATTTGCAAAATAAATAAGATTATAAAATTTCACTAATAAACATAAACGCACAAATAACAAAGATATTAGTAATTTTGTTTGACCGCCCATACAAATCTAACGATCATTATGGACCTACGACGTCATTAAATCGTACCATTTTGTATGAGGCGTTTTTCAGGAATCCGCGGCAGCGCCGCAAATCTGACCTTTTAAATCCCTGTAGCTCCGAAAGTAATGATCGCAGATACCCTGTTACTTTTACAAAATTGCTTTACTATTTATATCCTAATTTATAATACAATTTAAAAAACTGTCATCATCCCTGTTCTACTAGAAATTCTTCTCACTCAAAAGGTTTTTAAGAACCGGGACACGGGGGTGTGACAGCACCAATTTTCCAAATCTGGGCATAGAAATTGTTCGGAAAAAGAAAATTGACGATAATTCATAGTTCGAACCAGGTGTCGATCCCACAACCAGAGATTCAATACCACATAGATTAACCAATGGGCCTAACGAGGCAACACCAGAGGCTGATGCAGGCATGATTCTATTACAAATACTACTTGGTTTTAAACATCTTTTTAGGGTTCCGTATCCAAAGGATAAAACGGGACCCGATAAGACTATATTAAGGCTCCGCTGTCCATCTGTTCGTCTGTCACCAGGCCGTCCGTCTGTTTTATGGACCGTGATAGACAAGATTATCTATTTATATTGCTGCTCTACAACAAAATAAAATAAATACATACCTATCTCTATGTTGCATAGATATATTTATTCCGATTTTTTCCATAAAAGATACGTGATTTTTCTCCCGTTTATATGTTAAGTTATGATGTTAAGAATCCCTTCGTACACGATTCCGAGCTCCATCTTGTTGGTTGTTGTCGGATTTTTTTTAATTTGTGTACAATTGATCTGAAAAAATATGCTCTAAGGTTGTAATATTTAAGAAGTTAAAGAACGGCCATCTTTGAAATATTTTGTCACTGTTAACTTTTTGTTGTCTCAAGAATCTTGGCGCGCTCCGACCACGCGCCAGGGCTATAAAACAATTTATTTGTACAAAAGAAAAATAACTAATAGAAAATATGAGAATTCTTTACGGATCATAACAGAGGGACAATATTTTCGGAAGGTCGCACTAAAGGACGACTTTACTGTTTTTGAATCAAGGTTTATTGCGTTACTTTTTGCGTAAACAATTTTTTTTTGTCAAATGTTTAAAAGTTATGCTGCTAGGTATTATAAAAATGTGACGCTTAACTTACGAGTATAAGTACCTTTACCTTCCCAGTTAAAAAATATTACTTAATGTTTTTACAATTGAATACCTAAGTATTTTTTAAATTGTTTACAGAAAAATATTATAGGTACATTATATTATTTTTAGTTCTTTTGGATTTCTTTGGCGTACTAAAACTCATTTATCTGACTCTAACAGATAATTCTATCACTACTAGGTACATTCTGGTGTTAACTATATTATTTTCCCTCCACAGTTCATGACAGTTCTTTCGAGTATATGTGCCATGTATCTATTGTAATTTTAATTAATTTGAACACATTGTAAGCAAACTTCGAGTGAAATACTTTGTAACATTGAAAAAGTATTGTTATTTTTACATATTCTTTACCGACTTGGTATTCAATGACCACCATTAAGTAAACAATGAAACTGTACACTCATTATTTTAGCATTTCTGGCAAACAATACAAATTTGCACAATGTAAAAATATTGCAAAATCTCCGCAAACAGGTTTACGATTCCTGGTAAAAAATTAAAAACTTTCATTTTCAAAAAGTTCTTCAGAAGCATGACACGTGGCTGGGATGTTTTTTTTTTAGTTTTTGGTTTCGTATCTAACTCTAGTAAAATATTATAAAACTAAATAATAGGGTCCTTTTTTAGTTTATTTCTCCTTAGATTGGCTTTTGAAATATTTCGAGCAAATAGAAAAATCGATAAAGTAGAAGGCTGATCACTCAGGGTTATTTTATATAATTTGTTCTTACTCTTCAATCAATCAATCAATCAATTTATTTATTTGCAGATACATGCATGATATATATACAGGTGGTCGGTAGATGTAGATGGTAAATGTATCTTGCCAATTTGGCATGCAAATTATTTATTAAGTTATGTGTTATTAAATTATTCGCCATCATAATTGCATCAGACGATGGATGTCCACTGTTGGGCACATAACTTTTGTAAGAACTTTCAAGCATCACGTTCTTGAGCCGCCTGTATCCATTGGCTCCCTGTATCCGGTTCTTCATCGAGTCCACCAAGTGGGGGGGTCGCCGAACATTGTGCTTTCCAGTAGATCCAGCTACTTGAGAACGTCAACATCCGTCGGCTCTTCGAAGTATGTCAGTAACATTGGTTCTTGTTTAGATCTCCACATCTCAATTTTACGCAAAGATACTCCGAGCAATGCCCGCTCCGTCGCTCGCTACCTACCTTCCTATCTCTTAAATATATCTTTATTATGGGTCTCTTGCACATATAGTTACTCATCATCATCATCATTACCAGCCGATGGTCGTCCACTGCTGGACATAGGCCTCTTGCGTGGACTTCCAAACAAAACGGTCTCGAGCCGCCAGCATCCAGCGGCTCCCTGCAACCCGCTTGATGTCTTCGGTCCACCTAGTGGGGGGTCGACCAACACTGCGCTTTCCGGTACGGGGTCGCCATTTTAGCACCTTGGGACCCCAACGTCCATCGGCTCTTCAAACTAAGTGGCCTGCAAATTGCCACTTCAGCTTCGCGACTTGCTGAGCTATGTCAGTGACTTTGTTCGTCTGCGGAACTTCTCATTTCTGATTCGATCACGCAGAGAAACTCCAAGCATAGCTCGCTCGGTCGCCCGCTGACTGACTTTGAGCCTTCTAATAGGTAAGGCCCATAGTTAGCGACCAATTCTCGGATCCGTATGTCATCACTGGCAACACACACTGTTCGAAGACTTATAGGACTTATAGGAGGTAGGTTTTTCTACTTATTTAGTTTAGTAATCTCAAGTGTACAACCTTGATGTGCCTTCCACTTAGCTGGCTGGCACTATTGTCATTAAAGAAAAGCAGTACAGTATATTATTTAATCATTGAATATATATAAATAAAAACATATCTAGACAAGTGAAAAACCTGTTGCATTTAAAAAAAAGTCCAAACCTGTAACGTGTTAACCTGTAACTTACAAAATACGATAATTTGGCCAGCGGGGCGCATTCGGCAAATGAGTCGCTGCAAACATCACTAACGCGCGTTAAATGCATTATCTACACACAATCGGCGGACACATTAACACGGACAAAACAAACACTAGCGACACAATACGTCGGACGAGCGACACAATGCGTCGGAGGAGCGACACAATGCATCGCACGATCGAGACAATGCGTCGAATGAGCGACTTATTGTTTGCGACGGAAAACCATTAAAAATTATCGACCATGCCCGGAGAAACATAGTGTTTTTATAATTACATAGAATCTGCGATTTGTTACGTTGCGTTTTTTGAATCGGTAATGCTTGTTGCTTTTTAACCGACTTTAAAAAAGGAGGAGGTTCTCAAATCGTCGCGTATGTTTTTTTAAATGATTATAACCATTTCGTCATTTCTTAACCAATTTTGAGAATTCGTTTTTGTTTGAAAGAGTAGTTTTTAGTTCCAGTTGCATGGATCGTGGTCCCGTCGTGACCACGATCCATGCAACTGGGTCGAAATATCGACAATAAAAATCTCGTCGTTTTATCGTGGTATGTACCCGTTTAAAAAACATTCATATATGAGTTGTGTCTGTTATTAGGGGTCTGATGATGAAGACCAAGGTCAATTAAGGGAATTCCTTAACGGTTTACGGTAGCTACCTTGTGCTTGGGCTTGATTAATTTGTATTGCTGAGAATTTTGTACCAAGATGGGTTGTGACTGTCATTAGGGGTCTGATATATTCGTTTGAGATGAAATTTTACACTAAAAATGGAAAAATAATAAAAATTTTAATAAAAAAATACAACCGACTTCAAAACCTAAAAACGTACCCACTAAACTAAAAAGCGAAAAATAACATCATAATATGTTCTACCTGCTGATCAGTATGAAGGCGGTGCTTAGTGCTTTTATGTGTTAAAATGACAATAACGAAATTTCCCGCACTGTAGCGCTTTCGTTCAATACGAGTACCTATGCTAGGACAGACTAAATACAGAAAAATAAAACCTTAATATATATATTTTTTTTAAAGTAATTTTAACAGACTAAATACAGAAAAATAAAACCTTTTTCATTTTTTTTTTTGTGATTTTGAAGTTGTTGGTGTATGTATGTATGTGTATGTATGTATATGTAATGTAGGATCTAATCTGTCTTATTATAAATAGTGCCTCATTGGTCCATTTGTTGACCTATTTGGCTTCAAATGACGAGGTCCTGGGTTCGTTGGATGGGTCTACGAAATCATCATCATCATCATCATCGTTTTTTTTACGAAGAAATTTTCAATACAATATCTCAGCAAGGAGTCGGGACGTTGGTGGTGCTTGTGGTGTTATTTCAAGTAATTATTTAATTAATCATGGTGAGCAAACAACCATACGTGTCACCGAGGGTTGAGTGATTGTCGCCCATAGTCAAATGCAAAACCAGACCCTTTGCTTATGGTTTTGTTGAACCGTCCCATAACATAGGGTGTGGTACTCGTAATATAACCTACGGCAACAGGTAGTAGATTCTACAATTAACAAGTTTTTTTTTATTCATAATAGACTTGCGCTTGACTACAATCTTGCCTGGTGGAAAGCAATGACGAGGTGAAAGCGCGCTTGCCTAGAAAATGCCTATTCACTCTTGTCTTGTTTTAATTAATTAATTATTTATTATTACTTACAGTTTACACTATTTCATTTTCCGATTTCATTTTACCCGCAATTTTGGAGCTAGGTAAGCTCCAAAATTGCGGGTAATTTACAACTCGAAAAACTAACCTACCGTTTTTATTACCTTGCCACCCCTTTGTTGTTAATCGTAAATAAAATCCATTTCAGAAGTGTATTTTATATCCCTAAAGAATTGTGTCCAAAGTTTTTCTGAAGGAAATTCTAAAAAAGTTTACGGTGTGATTTACTTTGAGTTTTGTCACCACTCTACTCCTTTGTTTTACCACTGACTAATGCATTCATTTTTAACAATTTTAACCCTTATTTGTATACAGAAAAGGATTTTTGAAAGGCATGATTTAAATAGTAAAATTTTTCTTTAAGCGGTTCAGTGATTGACATTTTACGGTGACTCCGTAATAAAATTTATAGTTTAACAATTCGCGGAACGGTTGTTTGTAAACCCTTTAAGTTGCGTTTAATAGAATGACATTCTATAAGAATCCTACCATGTACCCATAGATTTTTAATATAGCAAAAACTTGGTATCACCTGCTGTTTTAGCCGAGTTCCAAAATGGTCATTTTATGGTGGTATTCACAGATTAAAATAAGTAGTTATATCGAGTGTTCTCAACTATAACTGGGTGTAGCATTACACAATATTTTTGTTTGGCCATGTTCATTTTCATGCCCACCTGTTGAGAAACCCTGATGAGGTCATTGAACATGGTACTAAGGTCATCCAGAGTCTCTGCTATGATGACTACATCGTCCGTTATAGTTATAGTTGAGAACGATACACTCGAAATTGTCGACGAATACATATACCTGGGACATATGATCCAGTTAGGTAGGTCCTATTTCGAGAAAGAGGTGAACCGCCCCCTATCGTTGGCCGACCCCCCACCAGGTGGACTGACGACATCAAGCGATTCGCAGGTATTCGCTGGATGCAGTGAAAGTTATTCAAGCAAATATATCACATACTTACCCAACAGAAGCCGATGGAAGGCGTGGACCCGCAGGAGGCTGGGATCTTACCAGGACCACGATCTTCAGTAATGAAGGAACGACCATAGAGAGAGAGAGAGATCATATACCTAAATAGGTCTACAATGTCGAGTTGTATGTTCAGAAGGTGTAAAAACTATAGATATATACAAAATATATAATGTAAGTAAATACAAAATTGTGCAAGTGTGCGTTCAGTGGAGTAGCTAAATTCGGATCACTTTTTGCGGTGATTTTATAACATATCTAATACTATAAAATCTTTGCCTATACATATAATACAAATACTAAATTTATACATTTCGTCTTACAAAACAGCTTGGAGTACGTAAATTCTCAGCCTCCATTTAACTTTAACCCATATATTAAAATAACCATAAAACGCAGCCCCTTTTTTAAGTAGCTTGACAGCCTAATCATCATCGTCAAACTACTTAAAATTCTTCAAAACGCGAAACACATGTCGCTTGTCGCCGTGACGCGTTATCTCGAGTCGATTTACAATAAAAATTTTAGATACCGCACTTACGCGCTCATGTCTGTAAAAACACCCTCTTGTACACACCCCTTTAAGCTAATAAAGCGCTTTATTTGCTAGTGTAATCGAGCTTAAAGCTGTTCTTTCAGAAGACATGCACGTTATGAAGTTTGTGTAATCGAGCTGAAAGCTGTTCTTTCAGAAGACCTGCAAGTTAAAAAGTTTGTGTAATCGAGCTTAAAGCTGTTTTTTCAGAAGACCTGCAAGTAATGAAGTTTGTGTAATCGAGCTTAAAGCTGTTTTTTCAGAAGACCTGCAAGTAATGAAGTTTGTGTAATCGAGCTTAAAGCTGTTCTTTCAGAAGACCTGCAAGTTATGAAGTTTGTGTAATCGAACTTAAAGCTGTTTTTTCAGAAGACCTGCAAGTAATGAAGTTTGTGTAATCAAGCTTAAAGCTGTTCTTTCAGAAGACCTGCAAGTAATGAAGTTTGTGTAATCAAGCTTAAAGCTGTTCTTTCAGAAGACCTGCAAGTTATGAAGTTTGTGTAATCGAGCTTAAAGCTGTTCTTTCAGAAGACCTGCAAGTTATGAAGTTTGTGTAATCGAGCTTAAAGCTGTTCTTTCAGAATACCTGCAACTTATGAAGTTTGTGTAATCAAGCTTAAAGCTGTTCTCTCAGAAAACCTGCAAGTTATGAAGTTTGTGTAATCGAGCTTAATAACTTACAGACGTCCTCCGTGGCGTAATTGTATACGCGGTATGGATATCAAGGGTTCGATCCCCGGGTGGGCCGATTGAGGTTTTCTTAATTGGTCCAGGTCTGGCTTATGGGAGGCTTCGGCCGTGGCTAGTCACCACCATTCTGGCAAAGACGTACCGCCAAGTGATTTAAAGTTCGGTGCAGTTTAAGGTTAAAGCTTTAATTTGATTGGAAATGTGTGAAGTCACTTACTTTCTTTACTTTCAAACTGAGAAGTAATAACTATTGGAAATAGTTTGTATCGAATTTTATTAAAGTTATTGCGAATAAAAATAAGTTATAGGTTTGATTTAAATGTTGAAAACAATTTTGAATTCGTAAATGGAAAATTAATAAATTCTCCATTGAATAATAAAACGACATTTTATAACGACATAAATATCATACTTCTAATTATATTATTGTTTATAAATGGTAGGTATGTGTGGTTAACATAAGAAAATAGACATTGAATTCAGTAGTTTTGTAGTTTTTTTTTCATAAAAGACTTAATGGCTGACAGCGCTTTTAGCTAAATAGTTAAAAAGCCACTTCACAGGGCTCTCTTAAGAACTAAAGTGATAAGGGGTGAAAATGTTCACAGGGTAGGTGTTCATTTCGAAAACTTATTCCTGACACTTTGTTTTACGATAGTTCTTGTTTAAAACACTTAAAACGATTTAAAAATGTTATGACGATAAGCCAAATACAGCTTGCAAAATATTGTAACACATTTTGATTTTTCAAGAACTTCACTTCTGGAATTCAAAAATTTTGCAATCATTTTTCATTTTAAATTTTGTATTCGTTTTCCTAATGTTTACTTTCGATTTGGAATTCCATGAGTATAAGAGCCGAGCCGTGATAGCCCAGTGGATATGACATCTTCGATTCTGGAGGGTGTGGGTTCGAATCCGGTCCGGGGCATGCACCTCCAACTTTTCAGTTGTGTGCATTTTACGAAATTAAATATCACGTGTCTCAAACGGTGAAGAAAAACATCGTGAGGAAACCTGCATACCAGAGAATTTGCTTAATTCTCTGCGTGTGTAAAGTCTGCCAATCCGCTTTGGGCCAGCGTGGTGGACTATTGGCCTAACCCCTCTCATTCTGAGAGGAGACTCGTGCTCAACAGTGAGCCGAATATGGGTTGATAATGATGAATATAAGAGCGGAGGCACACGATTAGACTACAAGCCCTTGAACAAAAATTACGGCATTTGTGCAATTCATTTTGTACACATATACAGATATTTTACCCGAAAACGGCGTACATTTTTCCGGCGCAGGAGTCGAAATATAAGGAACGCAAGCCTTACTCTTCACTCGCGTACTCACCTGTACCGCTCAGAAATTACGGCATAGTGCTCAGAGTTATTTTCTGATATAGTAACAGACTTATAAGCGTTATTCACATTGGGTCATTTCACATGTAATTTTTGTTCACGGGCTTGTAGTCAAGATGCGTTGCGGCGGCGGTGCGTTGTTTTACATAGAAATATCTATGGCATGTCACACGATGCGCACCGGACTTGCAACCACCGAGACGAGGCTGGGAGGGGTGAATGCATTGCGACATCGGAGCGGTACCGCTCAGTTGTTACTTGTTTATGCGTCATAACTTCACAAGGATCTACAGAGTTAGCCCAATCCTTAATATCGTCCACCTATTTAAGTCGCTGTCGCTCTGGTGCCCTGTTTCCGACTATTATATATATCTAAATCTTTCTATATATCTAAGATTAACCTAGGAAACTTGTAAAGGGGACCCCTTTGCAGATGTCCGAAAAATGCAACCTTCCGCCTCATTACCAGGTCACATCAGCTCGCGCTTGCCATTTGCTCTCGCCAGTACTTGAGCATTTGAGACCAAAATGATTCCATGAGTGTCAGCAGTCCTTTTTCGCTCGTGTGCCCCGCTAATACGGTGAAATCGTGCTCTAACGAATAAGGAAAACGAGTGTTTGCGCCCGACCTTAATCAACATATCTTTACATACTGATTTTCAGATTGAAATAGCAATCTATACTGTCACAATTCAAATATAATATGCTTGCGATATGCTTTTATCTGTGTAATAATCAGACAGTCACTCCGGGTTTCCCATCATCATCAGCTATCAAACTTGTAACTACGCGTTAGGCGTGCTGATAAGGGAGCCAGATGCCGTCCACCCAC
The DNA here is from genome assembly GCF_947172395.1 of Bicyclus anynana. Classification (NCBI taxonomy): domain Eukaryota; kingdom Metazoa; phylum Arthropoda; class Insecta; order Lepidoptera; family Nymphalidae; genus Bicyclus; species Bicyclus anynana. The sequence continues at coordinate 9,312,257 of NC_069101.1, forward strand.
CGATCGTGTTACATAATTACTGTTTGGATAATGGATTACCAATTCTATACTGCCCGATGAATACATAATTGCATACACAAGTAATAATTAGGGAAGGCACTAGACATATAAATTTTACAAATTTTGTTTGTGTTTTAATATCATGTAAATAAATATAATATGCCTTTGATAAACAGTTATTTTGGAATCCCAGATAGACACTGCAATTTATGGTATATAATGTATTGCTTTTAGCAGTTACTCTTACTCGTAGATTAATTTTGTAAATAATTACTAATTTAGCAAAGTTTAAAGCACGGAACACGGCAGTGTGGCAGCCATTCCAAATTCAAATACATTCTAGACTCATGTACGACACAAAGCTTCGCATCAGTAAATTTCAATATTAATCAAGAAAAAGGGCATCATACGTTTTTTAAATATTTTAAAAACTGTACTCAAAAACTAAAAAAAATAAGTATTTTATATGTGGTTTATTAGTCTATTAATGATATTAATTTATGTAATTTTTTGTTAGTAAAAGACAAATAATGAAAAAAATTTGTATATAGTAGATAGCAACATTATGAGGATATCAAGGAGTGCCACATGCCTTTGTTTTTTTTTTATGGGTTACACCGACTTCACTGCGCGGCTTTCTGTATCAATCTCTGTTCTGTGTAATTTAGTGATTACTTAGTAAATAATGAATCAATTCGGGTGTACTTAACTATGATAGCTTAACCAGTGACTAGGGTGGCAATTTGTAAAAAGCCAGATGCCTTTGCCAACGCCAGACGCCCACCTATCATGTTTCATATTACTGCTTACCTACTCTACCTACTGTTTACAACAGTATAGACAAATCCAGGTATGAATCATCATCTTATCTAATTAACGCCCCTCTAATGGGCTATTATAGCAGTGGATATGATAGCCCAGTGGATATGAAATCTGCCTCCAATTTTGGAGGGTGTGGGTTCGCTCCCGGTCCGGGGCATGCACTTGCAACTTTTAAGTTGTGTGCATTTTAAGAAATTAAATATCACGTGCCTCAATCGGTAAAGGAAAACATCGTGAGGAAACCTGCATGCCAGTGAATTTTTCCTTCCTTTCATTCTGAGAGGAGACTCGAGCTCAGCAGTGAGCCGAATATGGGTTGATAACGAATGGGCTATTCCAATAGGATCTCAGACGCACCGTGCATACAAAGTTTCTTTTTCCAATCAATAGGAAATCTATTTGACCCCATTTAAAATAATCTTAAATAGATCATTATCGTTCTACTAGATTGAAAATTTTATTTCATATTTTTTTGAGACGTGATTACATGAAAATTTTAGTTTTTAAATATGTTTTTGACAATACGAGTCAAAACGTCCGTCGGCCACGATGGTCTATATTTGAACTGTTTGATGACGTCACTATAACAAATCCTTACAAACGGAGCGTTTGTCAAAAATATTAGTTAACATTTAGTTTGACGTTTAGTACATCAAGTACATTGTGAAGTCACACAATGGACGACAGCGTTTTTGACGGTTAGAAAATTGAAAAAAAAAATATTAAGTTTTATAAAAAAATCCTTAACTTTTATAAAATAAAATATCGATATTATATTATTTCGGACCTTTATTCCATCTACCTACTATCAAAATAAATATTGTTTACATTAAATTTCATATAAGTCTACCCTACCCTACCCCATATACTACCCTATTCCCATAAATTGCAGTCATTAGTAAACTGAGATTTAACAAGAAAGTCACATTTTTTGTCACGCTTAATTTCACGTGCTATTTACACTGCGGGATTATCTACGGCGACATTTCGGTGAAGTTGACGCTTGTCGGCGATCTATCGAACTACCGACGGACAGACAGACAGAAGTCACACGAGTCGGCTCACATTTCAACCTGTCACATGTGTTTGTATTTTTTGTTGATTTCTGTTATTATTAGATAAGAGACGTGGTAGCCCAGTGGATATGACCTCTGCCTCCGAATCTGGAGGGTAAGTTCGAATTCGGTCCGGGCATGCACCACCAATTTTTCAGTTATGTATATTTTAAGGAATAAAATATCACGTGTCTCAAACGGTGAAGGATAAACGTCGTGAGGAAAGTTGCATATCTGAGATTTTTTTTTTAATTTTCTACGTTTGTAAAGTCTGCCAATCAGTATTAGGCCAGCGTGGTGGACTATTAGCCTATCCCCTCTCCTTTTTAGAGGAGACTCGTGATCAGCAGTGAGCCGAATATGAGTTAATAATGATGATTATTAGATATAACTGATTGCACGTAGTTATAGGTACAATATAATAATTTATTTCACAAATCAAAGTTCTTGTTTTGAATCAGCGAGTGAGTGAAAAAAAGTGTTGAAGTATGTACTTTCAGAAAGTGAGTCGGGTCATATACTAATATAAAAAAACACCCGGCACCCGTAATATATTATGTCAACTGTATAATTCGTAACATTAACGATGAAAGAAATTTTAAAATTTATAAGCAATAAAAAATCGCAAGAAAAAGAAAAACACTAGGTACTTACATTCTTTAGTATATGTGCTTAGTAAGTAGTCCTTACACTTTATATTGATGTTTTATGCTAGTTAATAAGAGAGTAGAATTTTAATAAACCTTTTACCTTCCTAATATTTTTTGGATCTGAATGATTAAATAATATATTTGTTTAATATAAGAACTAAGAAATATGAAATGAAGTTAATAGTTTCCCGTTACAAAACAAAAGCAAGCGGCCTATATTGTCCCAAACATTGTGATTGTAAGGACATTTGAAATTAAGAGTCCATGCGTGAAAATTTATTGTTCCGTGATACCCCGCCAGGCTACAGTTACGGTGCCATTGCTTACATAATTACATTGGTGATGAGTTCTTTATGCGACTTATTGAAATGGTCAAAACAGGCACGCTTACAACCCACGCGTCAGAACAAAAACCGTTTCATTCCAATTACAAAGGGACGTTCGTCACCGCACAATGTCAAAATTTCGGTTTCCTATTCCTGGAACAATCAATTCGCGTTTGTTTCTCGTCATGTCTAATTCAAGGTCCGTTATACAACTCGGCGACAGTTACTCAGAGTTTCAGGTCCATTTTTTTGTCGCTTGATTTATGGAGGCGATAAATATTTCCAAAATGGCCCAGTTTATTGGAGCAGACTTCTATGGTAGTCCAATAACTGTTCTTACTTTCAACGAATTGTTTTATTGTAACTCTAGTGTTTGGACTGCCGTTTTTTAATGTTGCCATAAAAATTTCGCTCTCATAGGTCATGCTAGCTTTGTTACGTTTTTTATTTCCAAACGAGTCTCATGCCTCACTTTTACTTCCTTGCAAAATGTTTGAATATTGATAATAAAAAACTTACAAAAAATCGTCGATTTAATTGATAAATGTAGTGTTTTTGTAGGATTTTAGCTTTTATGATTTTCATATTTAAGTGGTCAGCCAATTCAAAAAACAACATGCAACGTTTGATGACTATTAACATCTAAAAAGTTACGTTGAACAATGTTATACTTAGAAACACTAAGAGTCTAGACTATATTATTATCTTTATCGTCTAAAATATACGTAAAAGATAAACTCTAAATATACAGATATGTAAGTAAGACTTATATTTATTGTTATCATTTGCTCTTTCTTCGCAAGTTCTCTCATCAGGGGTTGACTGGTAGAGATTGCTTATAGTAATAAGGCCTTTGCATGCTAAGTTTAAGTTATTAATTTTTTACTGTTTTATTTATTATTGTGTTTTCTGTGCAATAAAGTATTTTATCTTCTTCTTCATTTGCATATTTAAAAATGTTTGTTTTGATGTGCCTCGTTTTTTCAGCATGTTGACATAAAATACTACAAATATTTATGAATTATATAGATTACTATCAATTAGATTAGCTGAAAGAGGTTAAAAATACGAATTTCTTCACGCTAAAATGACCATCAACAGAAGCCAATGGAAAACGTGGGCCCGATGGAGGTTGGGATCTTACCAGGACCACTATCATAAGAAATGAAGAAACGACCTCAGAGAGAAAAAGACCTATTAGATTAATACCTTTTATTCAGGAAAAGAATGTTCTCTAGTGATATACAAAATACATTGACATGATATAGCATGATTTAGCAGGCAAATAAATACCGATACGTCCATAGTTAAGGTATATTCCTATTCTAAAGTCTGACAGCAATTAATCATGTAATCCCAAGAAAGTAAAACCTATTATTTATCGATAGAAACGTGTGAGACAATAAATCGGTCGTGAACGAGAAATGGTGCAGTGAAAGTACCAACTCTTTACTCTAATAGGCGTTGCGAATGATGAATGCAAACAGAATTTCACTTTTACATCCTAATTACCCTTTCTCTGACTACCCTTTGTCGACGATTTATGATCGCTATTCGCGCAAGGCGACAACATTGTCATTTTGTCTATTGTCAGACAAACTGTACCCAATAAATGCAACTCTTTCTCAATTTAGCGGGTCCTTTTAACCATTGCAATTGTGGAACTAAACGGTCCGTAGTTACGGTACGTGAAAGGGTAAACATTGTTTTTGGTACTTCCCGAAATCTTTACAGAACTTTAAGGGCGTATGCACATTGACAAATTGAGTTTGGTTCTGAGACTTTGTTTAGTGTTATATAAAATTAAGGATGGCTTCATTAATCACGCATAGAGCCAAAGTTCAAAGAATGAATGTAGATACCTACCAATATGGATTTTATTGATATAAATATTGGTATAATGAAATTAAATAGTAAACAGTGCAGTACTAGAAATTCATCTATCAATTAAATTAATTTATATTATAATCAAATTAAGCTGTTTAATTTGATTATAATATAAATTATAAAGTATTTTACTATATAACAGAAGAATATATATTTTAACAGTATTTAAAGTAAATTAAAACAGGAGGTTTATGTATTATTCTAAAATTTTCCGTCGTTTCTGTAATAAATATACGAGATGTCTTCTTTTAGCAAATAACTACTGTTTGAAATAGGTACCTACTCGTCTATTCTTCATTTACAAACATTAAATAGTGATAGGCAAATAAATCCGTAGTGTGTGTTGCCGCTTTATTTTATCATTAAATAACATTTAAGTTCTAAAATTTGTTTAGAAAATGTAAAAAAAAATGTTGTGGCCTTCAAAAATTTCATACTAATTGCAACGTTTTTTTCATTAGGTATTGTATATTCGAGATGCAGAAAACCCTTTTGCAATATAAACCGTTAACTTAACAAATTGCGTCAGAACAGTTACTTTTTTGTTATTTTATAGTTATTTTTGTTGAGGCAATTAGCAAAGGGGTTTGCTAAAAGGGTTGCTATAAAATAAGTGCCGTTAAATTGCAGTTTTTAGAAATGGATAATGTGTTTACATACACTTTGTGTTTTTTTTTGCAATAAAGGGTTGCCAATGTTTTACAGTTTGCTTATTTTTAAAGTACCGTAGTGAAACAACGAAGCTCTTGGGTAGGTAACGTAAAAAAATGTAAAAACAAATTTCAATCAATAAACTTAACCGTTAAATATTAACATTAGGTACATAAAGTATTTAATTCTACTTCCTTCTACTAATAATTTAATATTAGAAAGGGTATCCAAAGCTGCTCTAATAGTAGGTATAAGCATAGGCTAGGCATGAGCAACACGAGCGGAGAACGATGCTAATCGATTGTCAAGGAATTTCTTAACCCTATGTCAATTACACTAATATTATAAAGGCGAAAGTTTGTGTGTGTGTATATGTTTGTTCATCCTTTACGCTGCGGCTACTGAAGCGATTTGGAATGGAAATAGATTATTTTCTGGATTAATACATAGGCTACTTCTACTTTTCGTCTCGGAAAAATCCATGATTCCCGTGGGAATTGTGAAAAACTGAATTTCACGCGGACGAGGTCGCGGGCGTCCGGTAGTTGGTCATAAGTCCAGGATTCTGATCAGACATTATCTTTCTGCCACGCGCTAGACCCGGTACCCGCACGGTGAATCCATGGATTGCTAAGATATTCGTCTCTGTGTTTTAAAGTCTAATGGAAGCCGATCCAATTGTCTCCAAGCATCTTTGTCATTATAGAGTAAGTAGTAGTTGACATTAGAGGTCCGTAGTATTTTTTTAATGAGAAGGTTATAAGGAATAATTGGAAAACCCATTTGCCTAAATGGAAACTTTTTTCATAATCTAGTACCTATAAAAATTACATAGGTAGATACGCATAAGTGGAAAGCTTCTTTCATAACAAATTTTTTCATTTTTGTAGATTTGCTTTTCATTTCAACGTTAAAAAATGTATTTTTTGTATTCCTTTAAATTGCATTCTAATATTTAACTACAGCTATCTGCCCACCTACTTGTTAATATTCGATCAGGCTTAGCTATTTGGCAATATACATACTTGAGTAAAATGTATGTAATGTAAGGTTAGTTACAATCCAAATTCCCGAGTAATTAATAAGGTCCAATATTAAAAGTATCCATTATTGACCATTAAAATATATCCTGTACACGAAGCGGAAAGCACGACTCCTTTGTTATTAGTGCTTAGTTTATAGGTTTTTGTGCAGTGACAATTGCCATTGGTACGTGTCAAATAATGTCCTGCAGTTTCCTATTAAATTAAGAACGAATGCTGTTAAAAGCAGAAAAGATTTACAAAAAGACTCTCTAATGCAATACAAATAAAGCTTGTTCTTTTTTATATGATCAGCATTATTTGCTGTGTAACTATACCAAATAATTAGTACAATGCGGAAATGATTGTTAATTCCAATTCGAACCTTAGTTCGTTGTGATAAAGATCTGTTATTTTTGTATTGGTGGCATTCAAAAGTTGGTTGATTTAACGCAAGCATGGTGTTTGTGCTTTGAGGATCCCCTGTTTGAACAACAAATTAGTTACATTATACGCTTGTAAAGGGAGGAAGTGCCGTTATAACATGCAACTACGAGTTAGGCTCGTATAGGAATTAAAGATTTTATCATTATATGGGATTAGAGCCGTGATAGCCCAGTGGATATGACCTCTACCTCCGATTCCGGAGGGTATGGGTTCAAATCCTATCCTCCAACTTTTCAGTTATGTGCATTTAAGAAATTAAATATCACGTGTCTCAAACGGTGAAGGAAAACATCGTGAGGAAACCTAGATACCAGAGAATTATCTTAATTCTCTGCGTGTATGAAGTCTGCCAATCCGCATTGGACCAGCGTGGTGGACTATTGGCCTAACCCCTCTCATTCTGAGAGCGACTAGAGCTCAGCAGTGAGCCGAATTGATAATGATGATGATGATGAGATTATTTTATATTTAGGTATAAAATTTGGGTACATATGACGTATGACGCTTAGTTTAAAAATGAATATTAACACTATCTTGCCTTGAAAACGAAAACCGGAAGGGCATTTGAAAAGCGTATGAGAAACATTAAGAAGCCTAACCCCTTGGCACGTGTCCAAAGGATATCGACTACGTAGCATCTGCAATATTTTCTCCTATTGAAAGCTTCAGGCGAAGTAGCCTTCTGACATTATAAAACGTTTTTAGAAATTACATCAAAAACTTTCTTTGTTTTTTTTCCCAAAAGTAGACGACTTAAAATAAATAGATACATACTTAATTAGTCACTGTATACCTATATTTTTATTTTGTTTTAGCATGTATAGGAGAGGTAGCTAAGGTATACTTTATCTACCTAAATAGCGCGTGTAAGCAAAAACGAAACAAAGCGAACGCGCACCCATTCTATCGGCAACTTTTAAAACTATATGCAAGAATGGTATTATCCATAGAGCAACAATAAGAGGTCATAAACGGTCATTCTTGCTGCAATAAACTCATTCGTTCCTACTGTTCCAATGCGAGTTGTAAACTCCCGAATTGTAAAGAAATGTTGTACGAAACATTAGCGGTGTCTTTATAGAGACACATTTTTGAAGTCTTTGATGTTTTTGCAAGCGCTAAAATTGCGTAAAAATGCACATAAAACAACATAAAGTTGGTAGGTAAGCACTTACTTATTGCGTAGCGAAATAAGAAAGTTTTAGAAATGTTTACTGCTCAAAAAAGGACGGTCAGAGAAATTGTGATTGAAAAAAGTGCAACAATATTTTAACTTTTATTATGCAATAAAATTTTGTGCAAACTTGTTCCTGTACTAATTTAGTTTGGAGAAAGCGTATTTTAATAGCCCAAATGTACAAATTAACCTACCTACGATTATGTAGAGTACTTTTTTTTGTTAACATTTTTTTGTTTTTCTTTTGAAAAGTTCAAACTTTTTTTTAACACTGTCAAATAAGGTAATTTTTGTAAGTCCGCAGGCGTGTATACCTTTATGTTATTACTCGTAGCTAAAAATCCAAACATGTTCTAGAAAAAGTTTTCTTGTCACTTGATACATTTTTGTCTAAATACTTAGTTAAATTGTAGGAGCAAGTCCTTAATAAGTTATAATATTAATCGGCTCAGAGTCTAGATAATTTAAAGTAAGAATATTTTATACAGACATTCAGTGAATATATCATAATCAAAACATATTAGATTCACTGTTGAGCACGAGTCTCTCAGAATGAGAGCGGTTAAGCTAAATAGTCTACCTACCACGCTAGCAAAATGCAGATTGGCAGACTTCACGCACCTATAGGTTTAAGTCAATTCTCAGGAATGTAAGTTTCCTTATGTTTTTCCTTAACTTCGTTCACTTGATAAAAGGTAGATATATCCCATAAAACCATTTTTTTGTCAAATACTCTCAACACCGCCAAAATGTCTGCAAAAATAATTTTACGTTTTTTTCCTTGGAAATTTCTCTAGTTTTGTGTTATCTACTTACCACTTGAAATAAGTACTCACACATGTTTGACACGTTTACGTCCAGAGATAGGAATTTGCTATTAGCACTTCTAAAAATAATACTTACTTAAAAATTTAGATAACCACAAAAAGTTGCTACTTTGGCACATGCTGATGCAACGCTTGTAAAGTTGTTAACATGACGATTGCTTGCAGCTTTCAAAAACACATTACACAAAAAACATCTTACGATGAAGATTTGAAAAAACACATGCATTCTTTGTTCAAAATACAAAAATCTACCTAACTTATTAGCCACGATTAATTATTAGTCACGGCCGAAGCCTCCCACCAGCCAGACCGGGTCAATTAAGAAAACCTCAATCGGCCCAGTCGGGGATCGAACCCACGACCTCTTGTAAATACACTGCGCATACCACTGCGCCACGGAGGCTATCAAATTGCCTCATGTACCTATAAAAATTCACTGGCTACTAATTCAAAATTGACAAATAATATGTGGGTAACATTACAAAGTTAAGTAAAAACTTGCAAGTTTCACGTGCGGTTTCACTCGCGTAGTTCCCATTCCCGTGGGAATATTGGGATAAAATATAGCCCATTTTACTCCCTAGTAATGTAGCTTTCTATGAGTGAAAGAATTTTTTAATTCAGTCCAGTAGTTTTTGAGTTTAATCCGTACATACAAAACATATAAATCTTCTCTTTATAATTATTACTATAGCACCGTGCGGTTTCACTCTCGTGGTTCCCATTCCCGTAAGAATACGGTTATAAAATATTCAAATTCAAAATTCATTTATTTCAAGTAGGCTCAGTTTACAAGCACTTTTGACACGTCACTTGACTATTTGTAAAGATTCTACCACCGGTTCGGAAGGCAGGTTCTGCTGAGAAGATACCGGCAAGAAACTCAACAGTTGCTCTTTAGATAGTGTAGCTTCCCAACAGTGAAAGAATTTTTCAAATCCGTTCAATAATTCCAGAGACCAAGACAAACAATCAAATCTTTCCTCTTTCTAACATTAGTCTATAGTGTAAAATATCTACTATGGTAAATAAACTTTCTGGAAAAAAACTTCTACAGAACGATAAACAAAAAGAGTTAGGTATATTTGAAACCTTTTCCAAGTGTATTTTCAAAATGTTTATTTATATTCCGGGTGCAACAATACAGTAAACGAACGGAACAATATCAAAGAGGTTTATGGTGCAACAGTTTTAAATTTTTATAACCAGCTACTTTCTTTCCGTTACTCCAGTTATAGTTTTTGAATGCCGACAAAGTTACCGTTTGCTGACAGCCCTTTGTGCGCAAGTGCAATACACACAAACATAACTGTAATGTTTGAACTATATTTGCGAGGCTTTCTTTTATTGTACCGATGGGGTGCAGTAACTGTAAATGGGAAATGACCTTCGCAAAATTGCCGTTTGTTATAAAAAAAAATAAACGGCGAATTTTTATGGTAGGTACGTAAAAATACTCTTTTAAACATATTCGGAGACTGCTGAATTCAGGGTAAATTGGTAGACCCTGAATTCAGCATTCAAAACCTATAGTTTTAGGTCAATCTCATGACACTTTGCCTGATAATAGGTATAAGCTAATACAGCTTATATGACGGCATAGTGAAAAAAAATGAAAGAAAGAAAGAAATTATCTTTATTGCTACCATTATGCCACACATCACAATTATCTTAGAATAATAAAAACCCTGCGATATGTGGAAACCTAGAAAAAGGTCCCAGCTCAGCATATTGCTATATGCTCCTTGTATGCAAAAAAGCATACAGCGCTGATTTTCAGTTCAGTAGTGCTCAGAGTTATTTTCTGATATGGTAACAGACATCCTTCTAAGCGTTATTCACATAGGTTCATTTCATAGGTTAATTTTTCCAATGGCTTGTAGTATATTACAGTGAATTCCCGCAGCTTTGACCGCGTGATCAAATACAAAATTAATTTATTTCAAGTAGGCTCAGTTCACAAGCACTTGTGAAACGTCAAGTTTGACTATTCGTAAAGACTCTACTACTCTTTCTTTTTGTATTTGTCTATTATCGCCTATCGATGTAATTTCACCAGAAGCTTAGGCGCAGAAACTCTGTCAGAGCTCGTAAATAAAGTATGCCTCTCTGACTGAGAGTTACATATTTGTACCTTTTACCGTGGATACCCTTGACACCGTGTGCCATAGCGTCGCAGTGCCAAAAATTGTTACCGAATCATTTCACCGCGGCTAGTTGCCTCGACTGCTGACAGAAGGGCTGGCTCATTTTTTGGCGCAAAGGATCAGCGCAGAAACTCTGTCAGAGCTCGTAAATAAAGTATGCCTCTCTGACTGAGAGTTACATATTTGTACCTTTTACCGTGGAGACCCTTGACCCGTGGGCCATAGAGTCGCAGTGCCAAAAATTGTTACCGAATCATTTCACCGCGGCTAGTTGCCTCGACTGCTGACAGAAAGGCTGGCTCATTTTTTGGAGCAAAGGATCAGCCTGGCTGTCCAGCGCAGAAATCCAGACAGTTTTCTTGCCACCATTCTACGTGGGAATGATTTGTAGAGTTATTAGGATAAGTTAGCTTAAGTTGCTCGTAAATTGAAGATATATTCACATTTTTCAAAGGCATGTCTCCTGAGACACGACCACCTAGATTTAAATTAGGGAGGCGTGACGGATTAATTGTATTTTTGGATCTACTGAAGTTCTGTTAGTATTCATCCCTGTAAATTAGGGACAGGGTAATGAAAGAAATCAGAGGGTTCGTCTTTGTGTATTCGCAAACGATCAAAATCAATCAATATCAAAGTTCATTTATTTATAAGTAAAACAACCATCTGTTCGGTAGGCACATACAAATGTCAAAAATAGCAAATCTGTAATAGGTAGGAACTAGAAGATGCCAAAGCGTAAGAATGAAAAGCAAAAACATGTAGTTACACAGCATCAACTGTCATTATTAATCCGGGAGTTAAAAAAAATATTATTGGCACTTCAGATTAGCAAATTCACGCAATAATTGCTCTTAAGTGTATGAGATTAGAGTGATATTACCTTGGCGTTAATAGTGAATTTAATGTGTATCAAATTAAAAGCGACAATTGTAGCAAAAAATATTACGATGTGTGGTCTGCGTATATGAGTAGCATTCACTACAATTGAAGTCAAAATGCATGAAATTGCATCACATTATCCTTATTCACCAGCGTAAGTGTGAATTCAAGTGAAGTGACAATCGTCCCACTAAAAGTGCAATGATAAGTGAAGTGACAAAAGTGCAATCGATGTGTAACTGTCAATGCTTCTTGAAAACGCGTACGGTTTGGGATTAGTGGGTCCGATACAATTTTAACGGTCCTTTGATTTGTAATGTTTGCATCATTTTGCAACTGATTGACATCCAGATATTTACAATCGTAGTTTTTGTATTATGCAAGCTTTTGTCCGCGACTTTGTCCGCGTAGATAGCACTACCGTATATTCTGTAATAATTTTTATCATCATAGCGTTTCAGCTATTGGAAATATTACATGTAAAGACTTCTAAACATCATGGTCCAAAGGCGCTTGCGTTAAATATTTGCAAAATAAAGGAGAAACCTAGTCTCCATGCAAATTCGGGCCCAAATTATACGAATTATAGGTACAGAGATGGAAATAATTGGCCATAAATTAGGACAATTAAGGAGAACTCATAAGACCAATTTTCAAATAAATCTATATTTGCTTAATCAGTCATTAAATATGCGTCAAAGAGTTTATATAAATTTCTACAATATTATGCATTTGAAAAGCTGGATCGGTGTGAAAATAATGAAATCAGCTTATTTTCCCTGTTGGCGAATATTATTTCGACTAAGATTCTAATGGAGTAATCTAGTAGGTAATATTTACAAGATATTTAGTAGGTACATTTTACATTTCTGTATCGTTCTCAAAACTGGGCCCAATTTCTAAAATCTCTTTTACCTACTTCTAAAAATAAATAACAGCCTTGTTATTAAGGTGGTGTAAATAGACGAATTTTAGGTATTTGGATGACGTTTGAAACATCTAAAGATTAATTTAATCCTGAATTAATTTTAGTACTTGTATGTAGCAGTTACCTATTCTGTGATTTTAGCAAAAGTTCTTCTTGTTTGCTTTGTCTGTAAACATTTAGCACCTAAAATAATGGTATCATTCAACAATACGTATGTTCAAAAATTTGCGGTTTGGAAATTTCATTCATAAACTGAGTCGTAAGTAAATATTTGGTTTAGATTCATAACAAAACTTGGATTCTTGTAACTAAATTTTGAACCCTATAATAAGTCAGTAATAGAGTATATTTTCCAATGATAAATAGTTTTAGAAGTGAGAGTGTAAAAACGAGATTTAGCATACACTGACGCCACTCAAGACCACCCAAGATGCTTTTTTTTTATTTTGGGGAAGGATTATCTACTAGTTTGTTTTGAGGGGCCAGGATCTGTGAAATAATAGCAGCTTTAATAAAATATTTTGTCTTTTGTAACACCAAATTATAAATCCTTAGAGAAAAATTTTAAAATCTCTAGTTGTTCTACTTTATGACGACGTTTTGGTTTTGTTATTATTATATTAAAGTCTGGGCGATATTCAATTGCAATTGCCTCGTTATTTTGTCTCTTCACTAGAAAGACAAACAGTTGGCATAACCTTAAAACAACGCAGTTCAACACCTTGTTCGAAGTTACATCGCCCATTCGATCACGACCTCTCAGAAACGCAATCTCTGAGCGGCTGGACTTTAGTATGTAGTTATCATCATCATATTAATTATAAGAGCGGTTTCAGACTAGCGTTTTATACGCGCGTATGAGCTCGTTTTTGGAAGCGCACGTAGGCGCGTATAGGCGCGCCTCTTGGCACACGCTCAACTCGTACGAGGCGAGCATAGAAGCATCGCCTGCTGTGGTCCGTAGGCAGAAGCAGGTGAAAAGACGCGAGTCCACCCGCCATTAGAATCTTCGGACCTTGGCTTAGAGGGTCGTTTGGGGAGGGTGTTTTATTTATTTTCTCCGTCAGCGTGGAATTTAGTTTTTCTCAAATCCCGCAGAAGCCATGGATTTTTCCAGGATAAAAGTAGCCTATGCGTTAATCTAGATTTCAGCCAAATCGCTTCAGTAGCCATAGCGTGCCACAGGAGGAACAAACATACATACTTACACATAAACTTTCGCCTTTATAATATTAGTGTGATTAGCACTCTAACAATACACCTTGCGGATTGGTGTATCCATACGCACCGTGATCCTGCATGGCATACGTCCGGGTCACATAAGAAAAGAGGACCTAATTCAGTATTGCTGTTATATAATAATTCGCTGCCACTTAACATTGCGATATGTATAATGTAGGTAGATGTGTGTTAGTAATCATGGAAGTTTTTCAAATTGACACGGATGTGTTAACAAGGAAAGTCGCTAATGGCCTCAGGATAGGCAATAAGTGTGACATGAAAAGCTTACAGTAGATAGCGCAACTGAAAGCACTCGTGGTAACGATTGCCCGCTCCATTACATTACATGCAACACATTAGCGGCCACTACACGCTGTGTGGTGCAAGTTATAGGAGGTCACTTACAGCTAACCACTTTTTTGTTTACCTATAAGTTAACCCTTCACTACAATCTCACCTAATTGTAAGTGATGGTGCAATCCAAGATGGAAGCGGTCTAACTTGCCTCTAGCTTACTCTGAGAACTTATCACTGACATGTATTGGTGATGAAATTTTCCATTTTCCAATATCTATGAACTTTACATACAAATTCATGTACATGCATTCAAAATGCCTACTACCAAAAGGTACACACACACCCCTTTGGAAAATGGAAAATTTTATTTCCAGTACATGTCAGTGTTAAGATCTCAGTGTAGGCTAGAGGTAACTACAGAATATTTAATTAAACGTAAACCAGGTAGTCAGTAGATTTCTTTTGACGAATTTTCCAGGGCCTTATCTAGCCATCTACTTCCTCTCTCTGTACTAGTATTGAAAATTACTTGGAACACAGAATAACCTATTTCAAAGCTCAGAGCTAACCTGTAGAAAAACCGCTTTCGTTTATGTTGTAGACCACATGCAAATACTGTCGATACGCGCTTGCTTTGATAATGACTGTCACAATAACTGACAGGCATGTTGGTTTTATTGGTGTCTTTACATGATAATCCCATAAAGGATAAAATAGTACAATTTAGGTCACAGTGTTTTCAAGGGACTGGAAACAGCTACCTAATAACAACCACAAATACCTACGTATAATAACTATAATTTATCATATTTTTTAGTCCAAAGATTTTATACTTTTAGATATGTCACCAGCGTGTCGAAACTGAAGCTAAACAAAAGTGGTTAGTTGTCTTAATATCATTTTGTCGCATAGTTACCATGAAATGTCTACATTGTCGAATAGTGTGTTTAGGAAGTGTAAACACTATTATATACCTATTTTTATTCTTTACAAGTTAGCCCTTGATTACAATCTCACCTGATGGTAAGTGATAATGCAATCTAAGATGGAAGCGGGCTAACTTGTTAGGAGGAGGATGAAAATCCACACCCCTTTCAGTTTCTACACGGCATCGTACCGGAACGCTAAATCGCTTGGCGATACGTCTTTGCCGGTAGGGTGGTAGCAAAGGTGTTTTTAAAAATAGTAGGATGGCTCAGAACAGAATAACATTTTATAGGACATGCTAAGAATACTCCTCCTAATGCGCTGCGCTCGGTAAGATTTATAATATTCAAAACAAATATGCCAGTTCTATAAAATCAGTCTATTATAAAATGTTACTGTGTCGCGTCTATATGCGATATGCGATAAGTCTCGGGTTAATGGGCTATAAATAGATATATTAAGTATCGATTTTTGATTTCGCATCACACATAGATGGACGTCGGCTAGATCAAAGGGCTCGCTGTAAAAATATGACTCCTCTATCGGCTACTGTTACGGTTGTCGGCATTTCAGATCTACGGCTATCAGCGTCGGCCTCTTTGATCGGTTATCAGATACTTTGCTATATTATCTGCGACTACCTGTGAATTGTTACGTTTCAACAATAATATAGGATGTGTCACGATAATCGATTCGTAGTGTTATCATAGTTACGAGGAATTAGGTACGAATTGATGGTTTTAGCGGGCGAGGTGATAGCCTGGTGTTTATACTTCATTCAGGCACCAATGAGTGAAGTGAAACACACAAATGTAAAGGTGTTTTACATTAGTACTGTATGAAAATGCGTTGGCCGAGACATGGATGATATGTCGCAAAATGTGTACATCGCTTAGGGTGATTTTCCACCAAAGATATGCTACACTATATTGCTATGGATGCGTTTGATATCCACCAATCATATTCATTGGTGCACATAGCTTAGCACTGCTGGAAACAAATTTAACTAAGATATGTTTTTTATATGGGAGGATGCGTGCTATACATGAGCGCTATGGATGCGTGCTATGGATGCTTGTTATGGATGCTTGCTATCGATAGTTACTCATAGCTTCGCATCTTTCTCGCGCAGCTACAGCTTAGTATTAGTGGAAACGGTCACATATTTTAGTAGCGTAGATTTCACATCTTCACAGCATAGCTGCATAGCACATCTCTGGTGGGAAAGCACCCTTATTCTGTGGATCTATCTACTAAACTGATTTTGAAAATTCCCCATATTCCCACGAGAACGTGAGTTTTGTTAGTATATTATGCATAACTGAAATACAATTCACTAAAACAACTGCGTATACTACGAGTGTGATTAGCGATAAGTGCTGCTCGAGAATACGAGATAACATTCACGTAAAGAGTTACTTGAGAAGTACCTGCATAAATACCTAGTATCTGAATATTATATTATTATCATCATTAACAACCTATATTCGACTCACTATTGAACTCGAGTCTTCTCGCAGAATGAGAGGGGTTGGGCCAATAGTCCACCACGCTGGCCCAATGCGGATTGGCAGACTTCACACACGCAGAGAATTAGGAACAAATTGTGTATGCCCCGGACCGGATTCGAACCTTCGTCCTCCGAATCGAATATTATAATATAATCTATACTATTACTATAATGTTATAAAGAAGTAAAGTGTGTGAGGTAATCTCTTGATCTACGGTAAAGATTTAAAAACATTTTTACCAATAGAGAAACGTGTTAGTTTTGCGTGTCATTCTATATTATTATTCCCGTATTTCCAAGAGAAAGTGAATTACGCGAATCTCTGTCAGTTGATATATAATTATCAAGTAATATTATGTAGATTTACTTGTAAGTAAGGAACTGTTAGCTATTCTTATATTATTGGTGTTGATGCTGGAAGGTAAAAACGGATAATGCCTAAATAATACTGAAAAACTACACTATAGACAACTTTACTACACTAGAAGTTTACTACACTATAGACAATTTATTTTTACATGACAATCGTTTCTACTGAACCTATTAAATATTGAATATGAACCAAACTAACATCAGAACTGCAAGTATATAGGTATTGTTAGTTTACAGTGGTTACAGGTTACAGTCTTTGAAAAATGGGGATGATGACTTGGTTTGAATTTTGGAAAATCTATTAAAAATCTTTTATCGTAATTAGATGAATATTCATACAGTTTTAGCTTCCTTACATTAAATGTGACATTTTTTAATATTTGAACTATAAACATAAATGCACAAATAACAAAGATATTAGTAGTTTTGTTTGAGCGCACATACAAATCTAACGATCACTACATTACCTACGACGTCATTAGTTCGTGCCATTTTAATGATTTTAAACTTATTTCGTGGTTGTTCATTATGAATGATCTTTAAACGGGTACATACCACGATAAAACGACGAGATTTTTATTGTCGATATTTCGACCCAGTTGCATGGATCGTGGTCACGACGGGACTGAAGTTGCGAGATGAGAAGTGAAGTCAGCTGTTAGGGGCAAAATCGATCTACCCTCTTTCTTGTTATACGAGCGATAAAAAACAACGACCCGAAAAAGTCTGCGATAGCTGATCACATTCTACAACCGGGAACTAAACATTGGATTGAGATCCATAATCCACGCATTATTTCCACGGACCGCCACTATATACCCCGAGTAGTTCGAGAAGCCATTGAAATTCGAAAATACAAAAATTTCAATCGGGAAGATGGTTTCAAACTAGCCAGCGAGTGGAACCCGGTGGTAGAATTGTGCAAACCAAGAGGGCCCCGCGATACGCATAATAACAAAAGCGATGTCGTGAGTGTGGTTTGCCTAAACAGCCAAAAACGCGAGGTCGTTGAAAAAAGAAAAAGAACAAGAAAGAGGGTAGATCGATTTTGCCCCTAACAGCTGACTTCACTTCTCATCTCGCAACTTCAGTCCCGTCGTGACCACGATCCATGCAACTGGGTCGAAATATCGACAATAAAAATCTCGTCGTTTTATCGTGCCATTTTGTATGGGGCGTTTTTCAGGGATCCGCGGCAGCGCCGCAAATCTGACCTTTTAAATCCCTGTAGCTCCGAAAGTAATGATCGCAGATAACCTGTTCCTTTTACAAAATTGCTTTACTATTAGCATACTCTTAATTTATATACCTACAATTTAAAAAACTGTCATCATCCCTATTTTGGGATTAATATGCACATATCTATAGACTTTAACAATTTTATTTTGATATTTTATGCAAAATCATTATAAATTTGTATGAAGTAACGCGGCCGTATTGGCAATCTTCACCAAAATGATTGACAGACAGAATTTTCCTTTTTTTTAAAAGACCTTTCATTTTAATACTCAATATGTGATATCAATAGATCACTCTATAATATTCTGTAAAAAAAAACTAAATTTAAGATCAAAGTTACCTCAAACGAAAAAACGCAAAAAGGTTGCTGTCGATAATAGCTTTATATTTACGCTGAAAATTTTTCTGCGAACCAATTTGTTTTTTGTATTATTATTATTATTATTGTATATGTACAATTATACATATTGTAACGAAATGTAGACCAAAAATAGGTTTTAAGAAAACATGTTTTTTATCTTGAATCCACAAAGAATGCAAAAATATACTTTAACCTTTAAAGCTTTCAATACAAACGCTTTTGTTTTAACATCGGTTGTAAAGAAACCATGCCATTTTTTAAATTCATTCTAAGAAAAGGTCAGAGTTAAAGTTAGCCTCCTTATCAATGGGTTTTAAGAAGGACCAAAGTGTAAACTGAATGTATCCATTGTTTAGTATTTGCTTCTTGATAAGGAGATGTCGGCATTTCAAAAGCAACAGTGGCAACTAAGGCGCCTTAATACCATTATTTCTATTGTAAACAATAATTTGGTAAGTTTACAACCTCTGCCGGTTCACTTTACATTGTTTTTATAAGGCGGTGTTTTAAAAGGCTTGGTGTACGAAAATATCGATATGTTTCCTGTTTGAAATGGCAACGATGACTAACTATGGTACCTGCGTAATGGAGGCTTTTTAAGGTTGTAAAAAATTTTGTCTTCATATCTAAGTACATCCTGAATAACTACGGCATAGCGTTCTCTTGAATTTATTTCTTCTCGTTTCCGTGGGAATACGGGAATAAAGTATCATCATCATCATCATTGTCAGCCGATGGACGTCCACTAAAAACGGTCTCGAGCCGCCAGCATCCAGCGGCTCCCTGCAACCCGCTTGATGTCTTCGGTTCACCTAGTGGGGGGTCGACCAACACTGCGATTTCCGGTGCTTCACCCAGTTATTGTTGAGAACTCTGCGCTCGAAATTGTAGACGAATATATACCTATACCGAGGACAAACAGTCCAGTTAGGTCCAATTTCGAGAAAGAGGTGAATCGCCGAATCCAGCTCGGCTGGGCAGCGTTTGGGAAACTCCGCGACATCTTTTCGTCCGAAATTCCTCAGTGCTTAAAGACGAAAGTCTTCGAACAGTGAATAAAGTATATCTAGTGATAAAATTGGTAGGTAGGTAGGTCGTCGACATCAACCCGTATTCGGCTCGCTGCTGAGCTCGAGTCTCCTCTCAGATTAAAAGAGGGGTTAGGCCAATAGTCCACCACGCTGGCCCAATGCGTATTGGCAGAATTCACACACGCAGAGAATTAAGATAATTCTCTGGTATGCAGGTTTCGTCACGATGTTTTCCTTCACCGTTTGAGACACGTGATATTTAATTTCTTAGGTAGGTAGGTACCTATTAGTTTCTGAGACCAATTTTAATTAGTTGTATATAATTAAAGCTATATTAAGTGCAATTAATGTTTGTATATTTTTCTATTAATGTACCTACTTATCAATGTTAATTAGCATTGTTGATTTTAATTAATTACTAATTATATCAAATATAAAAAGTATTCATGAGTTTCCATTTTTTATTACTGTGTACCTATATAATTTTATAAGCCATTGTTAATTAATTCTCTTAATATTATATTTGATTTGTAGTAGGTACTTACTTGTTCAACTAGGTACGAATGGATAGAGACCTAGAATTACCGACAATAGCTAAGTACATGAAACAGATCTCTCAAAACTATTTTGACAGAGCTGCCATCATCCCAACCAACTAGTGGTTGAGGCCTGCAACTTCCCTTCCCAATCTTAACACTAACTGCAAGCAGAGGCGTCCCAAAAACGTCCTTTACGATCTAGGCGACAACATGATACCGACAATTCTTCCCAGGCAACACAAACACAAATACACAGCGTCTTCGCCGGCGAAGACATGGTCCCATATATCTAACGTCACCCGGACGTGGGTTTTCTAACTCACGAGCTTAGGGGCGTCTGGATTGATTCACTCAGGCCAAGGTTATCCGAGCCGGGTAAGCCGATGTCCGAGTCTCATAGGAGACGCCCATAGAGAGTCGTTCCGTTCTCTGTCTTTATTTCAGTCTTCGGGTCTCATCAGGCGATGCTTCTGCGCTCGCCCAAACCCCCCGGTGACGCCGTAGTGGTTCCGTAGGGAGTTATCGGCACTTACTCAAACAGAAATAAGTAAAAACTGCCTCGTTGTCCCAATGCTTAACTTATGTAGCTTTTCATACCGAGGTCGTAGGTCAATGATGGAAGCGAAAAGAAAAAAAAAAAGAAAAGTCAAATGCAGAAGGTAGTGATTCATGAGACGTCGCGTATTGTGAGAAGATTCCTCACCGTCCGTACCACCGGTTGTTTGGACACTCAAATGTCCCACAGCGGGAGGGTTGATTTTGGTTAATAAATTTTAAATAGTGCTTTGTATTATTGTTAAAAATTAAAAAAAAAACAAATAAATAAATGAGAGAAAAAATCAAATACACACCTAAATTTTCTATTTAAGCTTTTTGAATATTCAATTGCATTGAAATTATTCAATTCTCGGCCGGGATCCAACTTACAAACACCCTCTACCTATACATTCTCAAATCTAAGCCCTGTCAAAGAATAATTTAAATATAATCGACTATTTAAATGTATAATTTCAAGGGTGCCTTTGATGCGCGAAATGTGATCAAAAATCTTATTAAAGTTGAAATGTTTACAGAATGGATTTATCGAATGTTAGATAGGTACCTATTGTTTTTATAAATTGTTACTTTTGAAAAAGAAATTTTTGATTAAATTGTTTTTTAATGACATTTCCAAAAACGCTATATTTTAAATAAATACCTTGGTATGTAGGTAAGTATATAAATATGTTTCATTAATGACCTTATATCGAATAATTATTTACAATTTGTACAAATACCTCAGAATACATAATATTACATACTTAATAGGTACGTAATATCCCACGGAAATTGGGAATCTTAAATGACGAAATCTTTATAAATTTGTAATAAAATAATGGATATAGCGGCGAAGAGTCCATACAGGCTGATTCCCTCCGAGTTACCTTTTAGAAATCCATACACACATATTAATTCTTGTAATAAATTAAATAATATAGGGATCTATGAGAAATCGGAGTTTTTATCAATAGGTATGAATTTCCTTTTCTTTGAGGCGGCTTACATTCGTCAAAATTCAATCCTTCGCCGCTGGTACCTAATAAACTTGATTTTAATAAAATTGTTCTTCTATTTATTATTGCAGTGTTGTATACATTTTTATACTGAGACCCGAGGGTGTAGGTTCGAATCCGGTCCGGGGCATGCACCTCCAATATTTCACTTAGGTTAGTATGTGCTTTTTAAAGAAATTAAATTTCACGTTTTTCAAAAGGTGAAGGAAAAACATTGTGAGGAAACCTGTATATCAGAGAATCTTCTGAATTCTCTACGTGTGTGAAGTCTGCTAATCCGTATTTGACCAGCGTGGTGGATTAAAACCTAACCCCTCTCATTCTAAGAGGAGACTCATGGTCAACATTTTCAACCCATAGTCGGTAAGTATGGGTTGACAATGAATGATGAATGATTTTTATACCTACTGGGTTAAAAATATTATACCTATTATTAATACTTAATGTTAAGGTTATCATGGGGTAAGTACCTAGGCACCTAGGTACAGGTAATGAAAGCGACGTGCAAAATGTAATCACTAGAACGAAAGACCTTGTTAAAGTTGTTGAAAACTTTACAACGCTTTATCATCTTTTATTGTGCACTTTCAAGTACGTACCTACTACGAGTAGGTATAGACCCCGGCAAGTAAATTGAACCAAAATGGCGGTTATCTGCGCAGGTACAATGGGGAAGATGACTAGGTTTGAATATTTTGATTTTTATGATACATTCGGGTAAATAGGGTCAATGTTAACTAATTTATACATAAAAAGCAAAGATTGTCTGGATATTTGCAAAATAAAAGAGATTATAAAATTTCAAAATCTATTAAAAATATTTTATCGTAATTAGATGAAAATTCATACAGTTTTAGCTTCCTTACATTAAATGTGACATTTTTTAATAAATGAACTATAAGCATAAACGCACAAATAACAAAGATATTAGTAATTTTGTTTGAACGCGCATACAAATCTAACGATCATTACATTGGCTATGACGTCATTAGTTCGAGCCATTTTGTATGGGGCGTTTTTCAGGGATCCGCGGCAGCGCCGCAAATCTGACTCTTTAAATCCCTGTAGCTCCGAAAGTAATGATCGCAGATACCCTGTTCCTTTTACAAAATTGCTTTACTATTAGTATACTCTTAATTTATATACAATTTAAAAAACTGTCATCATCCCTATTACAAACCAAAGTGTTAAACGCCTGCTTCGCACCGTGGCGTCCAGTATATTACAGATGTCAAATTATTGAAAATTTGGTACCTGATTGTAATGTCCTCAAAGATGTTGCTCAACCTTGTGTCGCTACCAAAAGTGTGTTACTCCGCATAGGTCAAGTTATAAGTCGCTACCTATACGAAGATATGAATATGTTGGAAATGTCACCTTGATGGGCTGATACCTATACTAGCCATCTATCCACAAAAAGATTTATGAAAGGATAAGTTGTGATGTATCGCACGATATTTTGATTTGTGTTCTGCATTGCAACTTTACCTATAGCGAGCGACCAACTCAGAGATGAATCGATCGACTCGTAACATCTTTTTAAACAACGTTATTTCAACGATGATGACAAAAGAGAAAAAATATTCAATGTTGTGGTTTATTTTTACCCGACTGCAAGAAGGGTTATGATTTTCGCGCGTTTCTTGTATGTTTGTAACTATGTAATATTCTATAGGTATTTAAATTCCAACCGTACACACACATATATTATTTAGCCTTATTCAGGGAAAATATGTCTGTGTATATTTTAAAAATAAACAACAAGTAGTTAGTATTTTTAGTTGATTGTGAAAGTACCCACGGTAGGTATTTTCACAATCAGGAAAAAAGACCATAAAAGGTAGGTAATCCCGGAAAAATCCATGGTTCACGCGGAATTTTTGTTAAACAGGATTTCTCGCAATCGCAGTTCCACAAGACCGTTAGTTATAGGTACAATATATATATCTGTATTTTATTTGTAGGATTAAGACAATAATATTAAAAAAAAAAATAATAATTAATTAGAAAAAACTACTTAAATACTTACTTACCTGATAAATATTCTTACTAAAATACCTAAGTAATTACATATTTTATTCCGTCTATATTTTACTTAGGTATTCTGTGTCTTAGACCAAGTCACCGAAAAATTGATTGATAAATTGATGTTAGATTCTCAAAATTAATTTACTTATTTTTAATTAACCTCAAAAGTAACAAACTTGGTAGATATCCCTCGAAATTGTTAATACCACCCTTTGTTACTAAATCCAAGTGGATATACCCATATGTCACTAGTATGGTACCCGGGCAAACATCGCTCAGGTGATCTATACCTTCCAACGCCACGCGCGGCACTCTTTGTGCACCGATCAAAGGCACCGACGCAAACATACACCGATGCACACAAAAACTGACATCAACCAAAACATTCGCACAGAATTATACTCTCTATTCTTTGTTAACAAAAGGTTAATTTGCTTTGCATTTATATCAATTGTTATGACGTTTTGAAAACGTATGTATAGCCGGCTGCTTTTACACTAGACACCTTGTTGAGTCTAGAAGTCAGCTCGTTATGATGGTTTAGAAACGATTGTTGTGGCATTGAATTTTTAATAGAGTGTTGAAAGGTTGCGTGTATACGGTTTAATAACGCTGATTTGAGGGTATCGGATTGCGTAAAGGATTTCACGGCTGTAATGAGATGACAGAAACTTGATGTGTAGGTACAATGGACAAGCTTTGATAGGTGCGTTTTTTGTTTACAGTTAGCGCGACCTACCGAGTTGTGTTTATGTACAAAAGTTATAGCAAAGCGAAACAACGTCGATACAAATCTGAATTAAGCTAATGTCTTTGGCTAAGTTGTTATAGCAAAGCCAACCAACGTCGAAACAAATCTGAAATAAGGTAATGTCTTTGGCTTCCTTATGATTTTTGTAATAGTAACCATATTAAATATTACAACGTACAGCATACCTACCATCAACTATAATAGCGAGTCAACTGCAGACCTAAACTGAACTACTTCGATTTTTCGTACCACGAAGTCCTATATCCGACCAATTGACGCTGTAGCGAAAAATAACCTAAACTGAGTCGCTTACGGAATCCATTCATACGGTTTCTCGTACTATGAAGTCATCTTATAACCTAAACTGAATCGTTAAGCTGTCAAATTGAGCCGACCAAATAAAGTTACTTATATTGTGGCTGGAACTGAATCGTTTTCACGTATTTTACTTATAATTGATTAAAAATTATTAAATTAGTATTAGTATTGGTAAATAAATAATTTCTGGAAGCTTGTAGTGATGTTTGATGAATAATACTTTTCGATTTTATGAAAAACGCTAGTGAAATAAATAGTAAGTACGCGTAAACAAAGACGACGCTTCATTTGGGAACAAAAGGATCCTTTGTTTGATTTATAGTGTATGTTTATAGATATGCCGTATGTGCTAATGTTAAAAACAAAATCGACAGATTTGTCGCTAAACAAAAAAGTGCGTAATGTGGTGCAGTGTATTTAGTAAAGTAATTACAATGCAATGCGTGCAGCAGGTAAGTTCAGTGTATTAATGAAGAAAATAGGTACATTGTGCTTTCTGTGCCAGACAAAAGTTTCATAAAATAATATATTTAAACAACTTTTTGACAAAATATTAAGGTCATTTGAAGCCATATGTTCTGTCTTGAGAAGTGTAAATATAGATGTGGCGAACTACCTCTAAGTCTCGTGTTTCTCTGTAAAAAATACCACTTAAAATTCTTGTATTGAAGTGGTAGGTAGGTACTTATGTCAGTCCACCTACACTGCGTATTAATTCGTAACTAATATTAAACTAACAGCATACATTGTTTGTTAAGTAGTTTAACTATAATAATTAAAATAAACTAACAATTTAAAGTTAAAACCAAAATAAATTCAAAGTTCGCGCTTTTCTTTTGACGTTTTGTAGCGTTGTCTCTCTCAAACATATTGCTATTCAACCGCAGATCAGAGACAAATGTCGATCACTCATTCACAATAGACGATTCAAATGCTATTCAGTTTAGGAGATGTCATGGTACGAATTAAAAGCGATTCACTATAGGCACCGAAGTTGAATAGCGTCGGATTTGGATCGCTAGGTTAAAGTTGATAGTAGCCCTGCAGCTCGGTGGATTAACTTGACACATGGCTCGAATGATGTATATACTGTGTTTGTTTGGTTGTGTTTGAAAGCCAGGTGTCAAATTAAGGCACACGAGTTATATAACTTCCGAACTACCTACTACTTGAGGTAGAAGAAAAAAACATTTTATATAAAGAAAATCTTTCGCTTAGCGGATAGATCAAGGATCGGATAAAAATAACAGTAGTTCTTAAAACGGCAAGTATTTGTGGTGTTATTCTACAGCCTTAACCGCCGGTTGTTTGAGAATCCAAAACCCAAAAGGAGAACCAGATATTTTTAATAATTAAATGTATGGTAAGTGTTTTTTATATTACGTATTTTAGATCAACATTGTTAAAAATTTAATAAAAAGAATTTATGAATAAAAAATTAAATTATAGAAAAAAAAGTAGATTGGTAGGTATGTCAAGCTTCGTGTTCTTAAAATTTCATCTTAAAGTTAGGTGCTTAATAAATTAAGAGTTCAGACCTTTACCTGCCTTTTGTCTTCCAAAGCCAATTGAAAAGCCAGTGGGCTTGAAAAAAAATGACTTTCAATGACGAGTATGTGGTTATTACAGGCTCCTAGACAATCATTATCAACCCATATTCGGCTCACCGTTGAGTAAGAGTCTTCTCTCAGAATCTGAAGGGTTAGGTCTTCGTCTACCACGCTGGCCCAATGCTGATTGGCAGAATTCACACACCTAGAGAATTAAGAAAATTCTCAGGTATGAGAAATCACGATGTTTTTCCGTTTGAGAGACGTGATATTCAATTTCTTAAAAATGCACCTAACTGAAAAACTGGGAGATGCATGCCCCGGACCGGATTCAAACCTACGCCCCCCTACGATCCAAGTCAGAGTTCATATCCACTGGGCTATCAAGTTGTATTGATTTTGTCACTTCAGAAGAAAAAAATAAATCGTATGAAGCATGGAATTGAAATAAATAAAGTGATAATAGAATTTGTTATTAACCACGATCGCTTTAAGCTGAAATACAGTTCTACCTATGTATTCAACAAGATAATATTATAATATTTTTATCTATAAGTGTAGATATGGTGTTTACATATAAATCCAATAAGCCTTCGTTTTTACATTAATAGGATTATAAATGCAAGTAGGTAGAGTATTCCATACTACGTCTAATCCATAACACCATCCAGTCTTTGGAATTAAATAAAATCTTGGTAGCTAAGAGGATTGTATCTACTTACTAAGCCCACTGTATTTTTAAATCACGTCCTTTATGGACTATTTTTGATGACTTTGAAATTACTTTTCCCATAGGTATTCTACACAAATTAAGCGAAATTTAAGTTAATAGTCTCAATCTACGATTAATAATTCCAACAACTTAACCGTATTATATTATAGATTAAACTTTCCTTGCAATACCTTATCTACCACCATTAGGTATATTATTATCAGCCTATTAAAACGGCCTAATACGGGAACAGGCCTTATACAACAGGGGGTCAGGAGCTGACCTTTATTTACAGAGGTGTACCTACCTACTCGTAATATTACCAAAATTTTCACTCCGAGCTAAAGTTTTGCTAAAAACTTTTATAAAATACAAAGAAGCTAAGTAAAAAGAAAATATACGTAGGTACCTACGTGCATATTTAGTTTAGTTATATACAAACCTTCTTAGCTAAGTTAGGTAGGTAGGCAGTTAGGTCACACAAAACATATTACTTATATGTACCTACTCGTAAGTGGGCTAGGGCGTTTCAGCCTTGGGGAGGGCTGCAAGTTGATTATTTTATGGATTAAAAAAGCAAGTCATAAAGTCAAGAGCACGCAGCTTTAAACACTAATTGTATCCTACATAACTCCACGGCGATTGTTATGCCTATTGTAAAGCAAGTCGACTGTATGACTTTGGATGCTCTGCATTTGGCTATGTTTTTTTTTATTTCAGCTACCCTGCCCTCTTGTAAGTAGGCATATAGGTACTAAAATAGGTAGGTACCTACTTACTACATCTACATGCCAAGGTGAAATTGTCAAATTGTAATGTGAGGTAACGATACCTGCCGAACTAACATAGAGGCATTTTTAACATTCTCTAGACAAAAATATCATAATTATAATTAAAAAATACCATAATACAATTTAAATAGAACTACTGAAATATGGCGTTCACGTCATAGATGTACATACCTTGACGACTCATCGTGAAACTGTAAGTACCTATTAGAAAAGGATTTTTTTTACAATTTTATGAACAGTGCATAAGTACCTATCCTAGTTAAAAACCTTGTTCACTGATCATGTAATGTACTAAATACTCAAAAATGCAGTAATAACTATAGAATAGTTGATAAAATAAAATTAAAAGAAAAAGAATATTATTAAATTACCTACACAAGTGTAAAACTTCATTATTATGTAGGTATGAAATAACAAAATACCTACTCAATTATTAAATTACGCTCGTAGCTTACGTATGCATTTTTTTTTATATTTTCCATATACATACATATATAAACCTACTTAAAAAGTCAGATATTTTTCATTTACCATAAAATAAATTGAGAATCTAAATGGCTATTTGAAAATGATATAAATAACAAAGAGAGTCCAAACAAAGGCATACAACTTCTATAGAACTTGCCTACGAAACGCAATTACGAAGGCAATTCACTCACCTAATAGCTTTAACTAGGGACACGGTGTCACCGAAAATTTGCATTGCAAACTTCACTTCGAAAACGACCTAATCTCCAATTGTTTTAATTCGACAAAGTACTATAAAACTACATAGAGTTTTGAAGATAGAACTCTGTCACACGGACGGAATAGAACGCTGGAGCGATTCGCGATGATAACCGATCGATTCCGAAGGCAGAGCTGGGTAGGCCCCGCCCATTGGGAGGCGCGAAGCTGCTTCGGGAGCCGACACAGGCGCCGGTAGACGCGGTCCCTTTGATGTATCCCCTCCCGCGAGCCACGCGTCGCAGGCCTCGATAACAAACGCACACAAGCCCATATCCCTCTGCGCGCTCTCGCTAGCCGGTTGTCAGTCGCAAACCGGTTTAGCTGTGACAGTGACCAGTGTTTGTAATTTGTGCCAGTGTTCGTTTCAATGGATTGTACTATTTTGGAAATGGAAGATAAGCCGTACAGTGTTGACAGTTCCGACGATATCAACATCGAGGAAGAGGAAGAAGAACAAATTGAAGAGAGTCATAGTGAGTTTGCTGTTTTATGTTTTATTAGTTGAAAGGACATAAATACAGAAGAACATAATTAATACAAAGTTGTATCTTAGTTAGTTACAATTTTTTAGTTTCTGTTAGTTTTGTATTTTTTATTGAATTTAGATTTTAAGCTTCAATTTAGTTTAAAACTGTAGTTTAAAGTATTTCACTGAAAATATTATAAGTATTTATTAAAATTTAACGATTAATTAATGAAAAGATGTTAAATTGTGCATAGTCTAAACTAGGATTTTGTTGTATCTACAGGTTACCCACCAGACTTCCCAATCGAAGCATTAGTGAAGTTAGAGCGTCCGTCGCCACCTCTGCCGACGCCACCTCACACACCGACCGACGACACGCCACCAGCGATCATTGTATCACGCCACCAAGCCACCTGGTCTCCTCAATACTCCGTGCCTAGAACCATGCAAACTCCATACCCATACGACAAACAAGTTCCTAACTACACATATCCTGGAGTGCCCTACGTCCAACCGCAAGTCGCAAGTCTCCCACCGTCGGCACCTTATCATGCAATGTTAGTCAATCAATGGATAAGAAACGCCGCTTTATACCACCATTCTTTGAGATACCCATCGATGGCGCAGAGAATGCCTGGAAGAAATCCTCCACCGATGCGAGCACCGGGCGTCCCTGGAACAAGACCCAAAAAGCAGTTCATTTGCAAATACTGCAATCGCCAGTTCACCAAATCCTACAATCTACTCATCCACGAAAGGACTCACACCGATGAAAGGCCATACTCATGCGATATCTGCGGAAAGGCCTTCAGAAGACAAGACCATCTTAGAGATCATAGGTAAGCGTATATCTTTTATTTTTTTATCAACTAGTGGTTTATTTATAGATAAAATAAATAATGAGTGCATTGGAAGAGATAAGAATCGAAGTTGCCTTACATAAATCTTTTACCAATGTTACTAATCAATTACTATCACGAGAACTTCAGATTTAATTTAATGTTTCCTTTCTAATACCAACAACGTGATTTAAGACTTGTTTCACCGAGGCTTTGTTGGCGATAACAGAAAAAGAAACAAAATTAAAAGTGTAAAACCTTTTTGTGAGGTCGCGAGGCGGCCGCACGCGCTCTTCCCACAACCGGTTTAAGTTCTTTACGATCACCATATCTGTCTTGCTCCGCCGTCGAACAAATTACACGTTATATTTCTTTACCTTTACGAGACAATTTTTTTCCCAAATTATACCCCGTGTATATTAAGCGGCTAATGCGTCTAATATGGAATTACCTCGTTCCCATTCGAAACGCCTATTCATCGACACATTGAGCCATAAAGTCTCGTTTCGATGTTAACTCGTCTTGTCTCGATTTTCTCACCTTCACAGTGAAAGTTGGACATTAGCTAATCTTTATTTTTTGTTTTACAGGTATATCCACTCAAAGGAGAAGCCGTTTAAGTGCACCGAGTGTGGGAAAGGCTTTTGCCAGTCGAGGACCCTGGCGGTTCACAAAATCCTACACATGGAAGAATCTCCACACAAATGCCCAGTTTGCAACAAGAGTTTCAACCAAAGATCAAATTTGAAGACACATTTACTGACTCACAGTGAAGCAAATAAACATCATTTAGAACATCTAGAAGGTTGTCAAGAAGTATCGTCTACAAGTCAAGCTGCTGAGAGTCCTCTACTAGATCTATCGCACAAGCCGTCACCTCCGCCTGCTCAAAATTATCAACATAAACACCAAGAATCGCCCGTTGAAGCTCCTAAGAGACCGCTAGGATTTTCGATAGAAGATATTATGAAACGTTAACTATATATATTATTTCTTAGTAGGTTATGATCAAAACAAGTTGACCCGCTTTGCAGGGCAAGTTTAAGTACGATGCGAGCTTTAACACCGAGTTATGAAACTCGTTTTTAGATAAATCATTAATGTTATTCCACTTGATCTTGGTATAATACTGCTGCATCACATTAGTGCTTATGTAATTTTTGGTACCTATTCTTTAAATTTAACCAAAGATGTATCTCAATCGTTCGATTGTTCAAATTTCCCATCTTTCAGCATTGATACCTAATGAAATTCTACCATTAATATGCTGTACTATACTGTAATGCTTTTGTAATTTGAAGAATTCGACTCGATTTTCTTTAGCTAAAGACTGAAATTGTTTTATTATTGTTATGTTTCTAGAGATTTATTTATTGTGATAGCTTCTCAAATAAACTTAGGTTAATGGTTGACTAAAGTTACCAAAAGTATTACCTATGGGTTATTTCAATCCAAAATTAGTGGCTATGATATCTCAAATCATGTTCAAAGTAATTTAATGTACCTTCTTAATTTTATTATTAGATTTAGTAATATTATCTAATTATATTGTATTTACTTATAGCTAATTAAAATTTCAGTTGTAAATATAGTTCTTTGTAAAAATTATATTTAAGTTTAAATTTAGTAAAATAAAACAGAGGCTATTGGTGAAGAAAAATATAATGAAAAACCTTCCAAACATTAAATCGTTGTTTTATTGATTATTTAAAATATAATAAAGTTCTTGTTCTCATTGACTAAATAGAGAGCTAATTATTTGAACTTAATGAAAAATTTGATAAATTCATAGCTAAAAAAGATAAAGCTATTAGTTTAAAGTATTAAGTTGTAGGTATTAAAGATATAAGGGCATTTCATGAAATCTTTAAATTTACTAATATAAAAAAACTAAAATTACACACAAAGAATATTAAACAATCTAAAACCAACAACTTGCCCAATTATGCTATAATTATAAAACAGAATTTATATATATAATAGATTATAGGTATTTAAAATAGTCTATAGATAATATTACGGTTACCTTTTAGTACCTAATAGAAATGCCTTATTTCTATTTAGGTAAAACAGTAGAATTTAATTAAAATTACTTGTGAAACTAAAAATCAAAATTCGGAAAAAAACATTAGTAGTTAATAATTTTGATATTACAAAAAATCAGTCAATTATGATGAGCTAGAAAATGTATAAATGTAAGTATAAAACATTTTTATTATTCAATTATTGGTTTATGTATGAGAGAATGATGGACATGCGTGTTTGATATCATCCGTGCTATACCTATTACCTAGAACCATAATTATGAAAATAATGTAACACATCTAACCTACAAAACTAATTATACGTTAGGTGGTTAGATGAAAGTGAATGTAACGTTAACAAAATATTATTGGATGTTATTTTCGTAAAATAACATTAATTATAACATTATTACGCTTACATTTTTGTACCTAAAGCGTTTTAATTAGCACTTGTTTGTTGATGTTAAGCGATCATGCTGCTTAGGGTAGCATATTTTTGTTCTTGATTTGAAGACAGCCATGTTACTGGTTGTGAAGATAACGAAAGCCGAAAGGGCATTTCAAATTTTTGCAGTCAATAAAGAGGTAAGTAGGTAAGTTTTTATTTTGGAGTAGGTAGTATATCAAGCCTTAAGATAACATACGAATTTATCTATAGGTACTTATAAGCATACCGCATAACATCATATTAGAATTATTCTAATTTAAATTAGTTAAAAATAAGTACTAGATTTCTAGAAAATAATGGATCTGTCATTTATGTTAGGCGGCGCCATCTAGTTACAATCTATCGAACTGAGAAATGTCGTTTGTTACAATGCGATGTCGCTAGGAGTCCTAAAAATCCGTTACGCACAGTTGCTCACCAATCTTTTTTGTAGACAAAATTGTTCATTAATATTTTTTTTAAATTAATTTAATTTATTAATAATACTGTTTTATATTACGATTATAAAAATAAATATTTTTATTTAAAAAAACATTAAAATTTAAAAATTTAAAATTGCTTTTTAAATTGATTTAAATTAAATAGGTCGATACTTATACGCAAAGTTGAAATTAATTAGCATCCTAAAAATTACCAAATTAAAAAAAAAAACAAAGCAAACAGCCAACGCTTGAGCTCTATTTAGGAAAATTAGCGAATACCTTAGATTAGGGCCGATTGACGAACTAACATTGACAGATGGTGTCTGGTCTGGCCTTCGCAATTTGCCAGTCAATGGAAATTGCGCAAATCTCGCTGATTGAGGGCTAATCGAGAATCCAGAACACCGACTTTCCCATGACTATTCCGATTCCCGAAATCGATTCCGATAATCGTTCGAATGTTGTTTCCACTCCTCTCAATTAAAAGCAATTCAGAGAGGATTAAAGTTGAATTTGGCCGACTTAGGGCTCTGTCAGACTTTATACACGTAGATAACGACGGTTAAAATCATTGAGAGTTACGTGTGCGTTAAGTTAACTACCTTTAATTATTATTTCCTCGATTGTAGGAATAGAACTTTCATCCCCTTTAATCTATACTAATATTATAAATCTGAAGAGTTTGTTTGGTTGAACGCGCTAATCTCAGGAACTACTAGTCCGATTTAAAAAAATCTTTCAGTGTTAGATAGCCCTATAGGCTAGGCTATATTTTATACCCATATTCTTACGGGAACGGGAACCACGCGTGTAAAACCGCGCGGCGTCAGCTAGTCAGCAGATAAAGGTGATGCATTATATGCCAGAGAGAGGTAGGTACCCTATTAAAGATGAAATAAAAATCTTTAATCTGCTCTTAATATGAAATAATTGGTAACTGCATTACTTAGGTTGCTACTTACTATAAGTAACCAAAAATAATTAATTCATAATTACCGTCGAATAAATAAAAACATTCTAAAAAAGAGTTTCTGTGATTAATTGCTAATGAACTATGTTGATTAATTACGTAATTGGTATGATTATTAATTAAATAGATATGAATTTAATTGCCTGATATTAATATTGATTAATTTAATTTTCACTTGATTCATTGAATGTGTCACACCGTACCTGCTCTTTTAGTAGGTAGGTACGTAGTAGGTGTACCTACTTACCTATTTTTGCACTTTTGTGAAACTTACCTTTTTAGTTATACTTGACGGACCAAGCAGATGACCCACCTAATGTTAAAAAGATGCTTTGACGGAATTAGATAGCCTTTCCTAATTCACAATAGTATGTAGGTAGATATATACTAATTGTTTTATGTAATAAATATTGCAAGGAATGATGATTTTAAAAGACCAACTGTTGATATTATTGCCTGCTTTTCTTGTTTCGACGGCCTCCACGGCGCCGTGGTTTGCGCGGTGGATTGACAAGACGGAGGTCCTGGGTTCGATCGATTCGATTGACGTTTTCTTAATTAGTACAAGTCGGGTTTGGATGCTTCGGCTGTGGCTAGGTACCACACTTCGTGTACTAACCTAAAGGGGTTGATTTTCATTCTTTTCTTCGTTACTTAACATCAGGTGAGGTTGAGATTGAGCCAAAGGCTAACTAAAGAATAAAAAAACCTGCCTTCCAAACTGGTGGTAGAATCTCTACAAATACCTAGTCAAACTTGACGTTTCAAATGCCTACTTAATGAATTAATTTTTGACTTTGCTGGTAAGCAGAGAACAATCGCCTTTACCTAATATTACCTATCTACCTAACAAAAGTAACGCATATGCTGGGGCCCTTATAATATTTCAAGTGAATTCGTCCGTCATAAGCGCCGGCTCAGACTGACTGACGTTGCTGTTGATTTATGAAAGCAGCTCATTGATTTATTGACGCTAATTCGGGCAGTTCTATTCAATTATAGGGATATCAATACTTGTTAATTATTAGGTAGCGTAAATTTTATAACCTAATGTTAATTTGAGGAGCTGTGATTAGGTACTAATTTTTATATTTTTTGAATATAATTAAATACGTTTTATTTTTAAGCAGAATACAAACAATGTAAGTTACAGTAGCTCGCTAGTTCAGGCAGTTTTATTAATTATATAGGGATAGTTAACAAATTTTTAAAAATACTCGTTTTTTTCTTTCTCATTTCATTATTTGTCCTTTTTTTTAAATTTTTAACAATGTTTATATAAAAATATATTACAAAACACTATTAAAAATTTATAAAAAATTAACCCTTCCGCTGCGGGATATTTACTGCCCAAGCAACCGGTGGTCAGTGCTCTAGAGTGAGGAATCCGTCTCTTGATCCAACAATTACCTTAGTGAAAGCTTTTTAAGATGTTGGTCGAAGCTTTTCTCTGTAAGACCATTAACTTGAAACAACTATCGGAACAATAGTTGATTCAACATTCCACTTGGCGGTAATCTCATGAGCAAGGTCCTAGTATTTTGATGCGTCCACTGCAGTTCATAAGCCTATTGTACCTATGGACTGGCAATCAACAATGCAAAAAATTTATAACTCGATCGTTCTCTACCAAGTCGGATTGGATCACCGAGCAACATCGCGATTTTACTTCTGCTCTCAATAGAAGATATTTGTAACAAACGAACGACCCAAACCAAGGTTCGAGTCTCAAGGGATGGCGTCTCCTCTGAGACTCGAACCTTGGCTCGGAGAGTCGTTCCGCCCATCTCTTCTGCTTATGCCATCGGGCCCCATCAGGTGATGCTTCTACGCTCGTCCAAATTCCTATTAAGTAGCATAGATTAGTTAAATCTACGCTCGCGTGTTTTAACTTTCACAGTAACGATTCAACCACTAAGCATAAAGTTCATACAACAAATTATAGGTAGGTAGGTAAGTAAGAACAATAGAACACAATAAAATTACTTAATGAAGATTGCATGCCCCCAAGCATGGACGTAACGATCACCTGAAGTAGCACAAGTAAATCTTTGGGGCATTATTTTGAGATTTATTACCCTTTAGCTATAATTGTGCTTGATACTCATGTTTGGGTACGATTTATGTTAGCTCCGAGCGACTGTTAACCTATAAAAAAATATGAAAAATTATGGTAAATGTGTGTTTTTACAACAGAAATGTTTTTATGGTTTTTAATTAAAAGTGGCTTTGTTTAATCGTATCTACATTTTGTATGAATCTGAGATTTGGAGGCTACATTCAAAATTAAAATTAAATAAATTAATTTTAGCACTTTTGAAACATCAGGTAATGACAGATAATGGTGAATAATTAAAGTCGAAAAGTGCAAATTAAAAATACGAGGGTTCAACATTCACCTTGGTCCGAGCAGTTCGTACATGGCTTCATAGAAATCTTTCATGAAGGCTCAGAATCACTTAATGGGCGACACGGAGGGAACTATGCTCTCTTTCTCTCTGTGTGATCCACCAGGTTGAATGAGTGTTCAGGATTGTGATTGGAAGTCCTTAATAAACGCTAACGTAGGTATACAACAGTGGACGTCTATTGTCTGATAATATTTTTTTTAATTCTTTACATCTCACCTGATGGAAAATGAAGATGCAATCTAAGATGGAAGCAGGCTAACTTAGTAGAAGTTGAATGAAAATCCACACTCCTTTTGGTTTCTACACGACACCGCACCGGAATGCTAAATCGCATGGTATGTCTTTGCCGGTAGAGTAACTAACCACGGCCGAAGAATCCCAGCCAAAAATGTATGTACAGGATCTTCTTGAAAAAGTAAGAATAGCTCCATATTTCATAGCATACTCAGGACCTTAACATGCGAAGCCGCATGTTCTAACCCCTGGACTAACGCGACAGAGAAATAAAATAAGCACCCTAATATTACAATAACACCCTTCAAAGATAGTAAAATCTGTCAGAATGATCCTCACCCATACCACTACACCTGGCGGCCCAAGCACGCAACACCCATTGATTGGCAGCTGTCAATCATCATGATACGATGTAATGGGTTTCATTTCGGCCAATTAGGTGCAGGCGCACCCACCGCAAGCGATGACACGTTACAATACCCAATATTGATATTGGGGTTTGAAATATGAATGATGTTATTTTTACAATGGAACTTTTTGTAGGTACCTACTAGTAGATCTTTTTGTAGCCCAGTCGTGGAAGTGTTACTACTAGCATAAAAAGAGCAATGTCGTAAGACTAACTCTGTCAGCGGTGAATGCCTATACGCAGCCAAACAGAATCAATATCATACATTTTGTATGCGGCACGTCAAAAGTCATCACGACATGTCACAACACATAAGTGTAAACGTTGCCTTACAAAATGTATGAGACCGATTCTGTTCTATATCAGCCGATGGACGTCCACTGAAGGACACATGCCTTTTGTAGGGATCCTTGGGATCCCGACGTCCTCTCTTTGAACTATATGCCCCGCCCATTGCCAAATCAGCTTCGCGACTCGTTTAACTATATCGGTACCAGCTGCGAGGTACCTATACGTGGCAGTAAATAAAACTAATTATATATTTTTCATCACAAGATCTACACCACAATCTATTTAGAAGTATTACTTCGAAGCGCCGCCTGAAGATTGTTCGATCTATTTCTTTCATTACCATTTTACATCATATCATATACCATAGGACGACCTCTCTGGCGCAGTTGGTATTGATGTGGTTCTCAAGAGAGAGGTCCTGGGTCCGATTCTCCGTATGGGATTTAACAATATCTAAATTGGCTCAGACTTGGTCTCGTGGTAGGCATAGGTCATTTTACCTACCGGCAAAAACGTACCGGTATGCGATTTAGCGTTCCGGTACGATGCTGCGTAGAAACTTTGGAGGCACGGGTACGTGTCAAAGAATAAAAAAAAAACTGAACTTTTTAATACTAGAAGGTCATCTACCTTCTAGTATTACTACCTACTTAGATAATGTCTATTATCAGATTTACTTTTAGCGCTATCTATGTTCTGTTTGTCCGATTGTTGGATTCTAATTACTTTGGAACTTAAAGATCCTTTTCATTTTAAGAGAATTATTTTCAATAGTATGTACCTATTTAATTTTCCATAAGTAAAATTTCACTCGAAAATAAAATCTTTCTTTTTACTCCGGATTTAACAAGCAGGCACACAAGAAAATGAAAATTAAACAAATTCTAACTCTATTATCAACGAAATAAAAATGTCAATTGATTGAACTAAATATAAGGAAAAGAATTTAGTAGGTAACACCATCGAAGCGTCATGCACCTGACGTGAACTAGTCGAAAATAGAATAAAATTAAGATTCCAAGATTTTCTTACACACATATACATAGTTAGTTACAAGTAGGGTTGCCAATTGTACTATAATGTATAGTATTATACTATATTTTGGTTCTGTGTACTATATAATGTTGAAGAAATATAGGTATACGAAAAAATACTATATTTTTATCAATGAAATCTAACAACGTCATCTCTTAATTCAAAACGTTTTGAACATTTGTTTTCGACAGATGAATAGCGTCTAGCGTATCTAAAGTTGTCTTTCTTATCGAGTTCCGAACTTCAAACGAAGAAATTACAAAGAAGTGCTTTTGGTTTTCAACAATTAAAAAATAAATTTGACACTCTTATTTTTGTTAAAACTATGCAAATAATTATAGTTTAAATAAATAAATTAAAACTATAATTATTTGTATATAATATATAAAAAAATTATTGATGTAGGTATTTTTTTTTCGCTTATTCCATGAAATACGTACTATATTTTTTGTGAGCGTACTATATTTTTTATAGCTAAATCTAAAAAATACTATATTTTTCTCAAGAAATGTTGGCAACCCTAGTTACAAGTGAATCTAATGAAAGCGTGTTAAAAAGATAAAGGTCCGTAACTAATTTCTGCGGTAAATCTATACTAATATTATAAAGCTGAAGAGTTTGTTTGTTTGCTTGAACGTGCTAATCCCAGGATCTACTGGTCCGATTTGAAAAATTCTTTCAGTGTTAGATAGCCCATTTTTCGAGGAAGGATATAGGCTATATATTATCCCCGTATTCCTACGGGAACGATAACCACGCTGCTGGTGAAATCGCGCGGCGTCAGTTAGTGTGATACGTAGTAGTAAATAGCTCTTTGATATTTTCTCAACACGATAATCTGTTTTGTAGATTTACTTCAGTGACTGTTCGATCAATTTCTTCCTTTACCATTTTACCACAGGACTGGACCGCCAAACATCTCATTTATTTGCAGTAGGTACACTATCCCTTGGACGCGTATGAAAACATGAGTCCTACCTCTACTAATATAAAAACCAAGAATCTGGTTAAAAAACAAAAAAAATCAAGTAAACCTTTTGTATACTTAGTTTTGAACAATTTGCTCTGCATGCTTTTTTAAAATATTCAACCGAAGTTAAGTTTAGAAACATTTTTTGCTCTGACCACGATCAAACCGTTCATATGATTGCGTGCGTGTAATTATAGAGAACACGTGTTTTTAATTTGTAATTGCCAGGAAATTTTTACAACTAACAATTAAATAGATATACCTACGATACGAAGGGGTTACCTATCTCTCAATCGTGACTCCAGTTGCCTTCTGAGTAAAGCCAGGTAAACCGAAAAATCGTTCCCGAAATAGGTGTATAATTACAAAGGATCAAAAGCTTGGACTCTGCGGTTTCTGTCAGTTATTAAATTTGGACCAAATGTGGTTATAATGGTCCCTGAATTCGGTTAAAATGATACGGGAATAGATAATTGTAATTTTGTTGTGACTTTATAACAGAAATTTGCAGTTTCGAGATCGTCTTTCGCGGGCGACGTGCCTTCCTTTGATGTAAAAGATGTTTGTGGTAATTTTAATGGAAGTTTTAATAACGATAAAAAATAAATAGATGGTATTTGACAATTTAATGGTATGATATATGGCTTTATTACGGGAGACGTTAGGATAAATGGACAAATTGTTTAAATAAAATTCCTTAAGATTATTACTCCTCTATATTCTATTCCCTCCTTATAAGAGAGGGGATAAGGATATGGAGCTAAGATTTTAGCTCCATTAAATAACTTAATTGATAATATTTTGCCAGTGCAGTGATAAAAGCGCAAGAGAATCTTATGTGAAAATATAAAAAAATCTATGAAAAAAATATCTAAGCAACAATTTGTGAATTAATCAAAAAAGTACATGAGCTTAAAACATCTATTAATATAGTTAGAACCATTAAAGAATAATCAAATATTAATGTTCAAACAATAGCTAACAATTTCTTGGCGCCACCGATACGAGTCTGTAGCGATGATGGTCAACCGCAAACTAATCAAACACCCGGTCATTACGTCGTCATCCCCAAAATCGAATTCAGAGGAAAATGAGTAAAAGTACCGTCATAGACTAAAAACAACATTTTTTTACTAAACACTTATCTTTTTTTTTTTTTTTTGAGGAGAAGGATGGATGAAAGGGAACTGGGAAAGTGAAAGAGGCTGTTACGCTGGTGGTAGGCTAAATGGCAGGTACAGTAGCGTTTTTGGAGGTAGGAGGGTTTTTAGCCGGTAGGAGTCCGGCACTACCCAAACGGGTGTCCATGAGGATTTTCCCCCCAACGAAAAAAAAAAAACTAAACACTTATCTGCAATCAAATTTCATTCTAAACTATGATACAGTTTGTGAATCACATTTGTCGGGAAAATACCTAATCGCAATCTTGACTTTAAATTACCCTCCATAAAGATATAGGTACTTTAGAAATAGTAGGGAAAGAGGTTGAATTGTATTTTAATACTGCAAACTTAGTATTCTTATAATAACAGTGCTAATTAGAATAATGTTATTACGAGGTATAAACTTTGTGCTTTTTAATCAAATACAAGGTTTTTTGGTTTAGAGAGTTTAGTAGGTACATAATATTATATTATTAATAGACAAAGCCGATATTAGAGTTAGGTTAAGCTATAATCTTGGTTCAGACTATATTCTCATACTCGTATTATATTACGATTGTTTTCTTGTAGGTTTAATATAATTTGGTAATCAGTAATAGGTGCTACTTACAAATCTGCTAGGTTCTATTAGTATCTATTTATCTTTGGCGGTTCTGCGTCTTATTCTTTGATTAAAATACAAGGTGTTTACGGTCGACATGTCAAAAATTATGGCAACCTTTATTTGCCGGTTTCATTTCGACCACCTATCATTATAACAAGAGCAACCTTTTTAGTTTTTGCACTATTTTATGAATGGGCCCTAATGGTTACGGTTGCAAAATTTTGATTTCATTGTATTTTATGCGGCAAAAAGTTATTGATGAAATGATACGGGCGTTGAGAGTTGAGTCACTTATTTTGTACTTCAATTGGTCTTTTTTATCTTATTATTTTCCCAGACACTTAACTGCCATGAATTCTACCATATTATACACAATTACCTACAGTATATTATTTTCAGTAGATATAATAGGTTTCTTAACATTCCTACCTATTACTTGACTTAATATCATAAAGTTCAAAGCGCTTTTTCTACTAAAGGAAGTAAATGACGAATAAACTAAGATTTTTTAATGAAATTTTAAAGTCATGTAACCTTAACCGAGTCGTAAAGCTGAAGTGGAAATGGGCAGAAAACATAGTTCGAAGAGCCCGCACTAGGTGGACGGGGGACAGTGGAGGACCATAGGAGTTGTGTTTGGAAGTCCAAGTAAGAGGTCTATGTCCAGCAGGTAGACGTCTATCGGCCGTTAATGATGATGATGATGATGATGATGACCTTGACCGAGTAATTCTATTTAATGAGAAAGGCATAACTGTTGTCTTGATGATGTTGATGTGCATATAATGAAAGAACATCGTCTTTTTTAAAGTCAATTAAATATAATAGAAGGATAAATGTATATTTGGATTTTAAAGTAGCTTTTGATAATATCAGAAAAGTAGCTCACATAATAGTCTTACTTACTCGTATCACAAATTTGGATTAACTTAATACTAGAGATACAGTACTTTTAAGAAACAGGGACAAAAATTAGGTAAACCCAAACAAATAATCCTCTCAAGGGATTAAAGAGATTATTTTCTCACGATTTTATAATAACAAGCAAGGTTTAACATTTGTAGTAACACATTCAACACATGAATTTACTATAATAGATAAATGGCTATGATACAAGACATAGGTGCTTTTTACTACCGTTTAGGGTAATTCTCGAGAAGATATCAGACCATAATGTATAAAACACGTGCTTAGGATGAGATGATTTTATCTTTAAAAGACAATTTCATGATGTTAAAAACATTATATTTATTACAATATAATTAGTACACTACTGAATACTGAATAAATTGTGGAACCCTTTTAGAATCCTTTCGATAAATTACTGAGAAATTGAGATGACAGATGAGATGAGTAATTTACCGTAAACAACAATATTTCATCATGCAAACAATGGTATACTTTTGTAACTTTTTTACTTTACTTGTAAGTAAATTGTATCGATAAAATTGTGGATGGATTATTTTCAATAACCACTATATTTGAACGAATTGTTTTTCTTGTAAACATCACATAATAAAGATTATCTTCAACCAAGTCATCCAGTTAAAAATAAAACGAATGAATGAGAAGCGATCCTAGATTAACTTGGAGACTAAAAAAATCTAACCGAACCACCAATAGTTACACCCAAAACATTAAGCGAAGGCTCACGACTTGCCCCAAGCCAAGATGCTTATTAGGGATGTGCCACGCACCTGTGTGAATATTTTCATAATCCTCCTAATTAGAGGTTTGCGGATATTCCCAAAGAACGCCGAAAGCCAAACGGTTGAACCTCACTGTGGAGCCAATAAATTGTTCGACATTTGACCCCGACTTTTTTAGGGAATTCGCCCTCTGGCTGTCTTCATCCGAAGTTTTGGAAAGTCCACAGAGTAGATTATGTGAAGTGATTTAGAAATTTGTTATCTACAACAGAATCAATATAATTTTTTTTATAAAAATATTTTTAGATAAGATTAGAAAATAATCTTCATTTGATGAAACTGGAACATTTTTGCTGTAGGTATCTATAATAAATAAAATTTCAATATTTGCATACTAAATTGTCGTTATGAATCCGATAAACATTTTACTTTTATATTAGTTTCTGTAAAAATAAAATACCTAATTTGAATTACTTACTTTACAACTTTTAGTTCTCAATTCGATAAATCGTTCACTTTAGCATCGTTTTAGAATCAATACATCATTAAGGTAAACGCTTCCCTGTCAATGAAAATCACTAAACTATGCAAAGTGAAAATGTTCCAAGGTAATTTTACACCTCGAGTTCATGCAGCCATAGTCTCACATAAATTCAAACTCGATGGCTGCTCTGTGGCCACTAATGTCGAATATATTTATCGCGGTGATCGTCAACCGTGGCAGCTTGCCCCAGGCTACCCGCCTCAGCTTCGTCTT
Source organism: Bicyclus anynana (assembly GCF_947172395.1). Taxonomy (NCBI): domain Eukaryota; kingdom Metazoa; phylum Arthropoda; class Insecta; order Lepidoptera; family Nymphalidae; genus Bicyclus; species Bicyclus anynana. The sequence continues at coordinate 9,355,699 of NC_069101.1, forward strand.
TCCCACGTGCTCCGAATGCTCGGATTGCGTGCGACCTTATACCAACCACTGCACACACTGATACCACTTCATTATAATCAACCTAAACAAATTTTTCTTCATTAACCCGAGCTCTCGCATCCTCAGTATCATAACTTTTGTTATAGTCATTTTCTTTATCTGTGGCATCGGTGTATAGTTTTGGGTAGTCTGTACGATCACGTACGGTCGCTGTTGCTGCTTCAGAGGATCTACCGTTTGCTCCAGGCTAGAGACCTCGGTTCTCACCTTCGACTTTTTAACCGTGGGATTTTGGTCAGTTGATTTTTTGTGATAAGTGAAACTTAGTAGGTACATTGTTATTAGACTGGGCTCTGGGTCACTTTCGAGATATATTGCAACCGTTGTTTCATTCACAATATAATTATATACACGTGTTAGAGTTTTAAATTAGTATTTGTTAAGGCTTTGAAAATAGACAAGTACCTAGATGTAACTATTATATTTATTATACCGGCCTACTACAATACTCTTATAGGAGATGAGATATGGAGTCTTAAACCGCTATGCCGCTTCGTTGCGGGTTGGCGAGCTATTATTCTAAATTTTAATATTCATGTAGATAATTGTTTTAATAAAACGTACAGGTTTATCCCACTTTCATCATTATCTAAATGACACATTGTTAATTAAAGTGTATCTTAGTACATACGTTACTTTCATAGTTCTTATATTTTTTTCATTTTGAATAATTTTGACCAACCTTTATTTATTCTTCAAAACTTCTCTTCTTTTAATAATCTCTAAATAAAAAAATCTAAATTATATTATATAACATTGAAAAACAAACAAAAAAGTAAATCATGATTTCGTTCTCATTACAAACGAAACGAAGAGACAACGAATAAAACTTGTGCAATACAGGTTTTTTTTATTTCCACTCAGTAGAGGCTTTCAATTGGTCGTAGGGAAATATTTCTCGAGAATTCCCGTCTGGGAGGCAGTAAAATGGGGTCGTAATAGCTGGCAATTACGGTGCAAAGCTACAGGTGATTACAAGCATTTACCGGATTATTCGGTAATCGATCGCTCACTGTAATATAAGGCATTTTACTTCTCTATATCAAAATATGACTGAGAGGATGTCTGTATGTTCGAGGATGTGGTAAAAATAAATATGATTTTATTCTGCAATCTTTAGCGGTATCTTGTACATATGTTTTCTGTAGCGGTATCTACGAGTAACTAAGTCTTGGTCAGTTGGCCTGTAACTGGTTTCTCCTTCATTAAAGTTATTGTATTTAAAAAAAATAAAATTTAAAATTCATTTATTTCAATTAGACTTAGTTTACAAGCACTTTTGAAATGTCAGGATTATGTCAACATTTAATTTAATCTAATGGTGGTAATAATAGTCGAAAACTTAAAATTAAAGTTACGAGGGTTCCAAATGCGCCTTAGTCCGAGAAGAGCCCACAACAAAGTCAGCTAAGGTTTATTTTTTTTGTTTACCACCATTTTCAGGAAACATATTTGGTCTTGATGTTATTTATTGCATTTAATAAATTAATTTTACCGCCAATTTTCGGGCATATACCCTACAAGTCATAGGTACACACATCTATAGGTCATTAATTGTAAACAAAGTCACGGGAAAAGTAGGTTTTTATGAGTTAATAATAAAAAATGTGAACGGAATACCTTCATGTTAATGTTTACTGTACCGAAATTTCCTTTTAAAAAATTCTTGACGTAAACATACTCTTTACATCAGGCATTTTAATGCTAGTCCTCATAATGTGAATACCAAAGAGTAATTGGTTTATTTAAATATCGGTGAGTCATCGTATAGTTTTGGTAGACCAGACGATTTTTTTAAGATAATTATGTAGTTGCCTAATAATCTACTTACTGCTGGATATAAGAATCCTTTCTCTCAGAAATTGGAATTTATATAGAGGGTTAGTGAGGATAGAGAATTTCTTTTTTAACGGTCATTATCAGAAATGATTGGGAACCATAAGCGCTATTCTGTAACGATGTTTTTAGTTAATTCTAGTGTGAGTCTTGAGTTAGTCTCTATCTCTGTCTGTCTAACAAGATACTGTACAGTCAGCCATTGACGGTCAATTATTCTCACGTTTCTGCAACGCAAACGGCAGCGAAGACGTTTCATAAGTCGAGTACCGTCATGTACGCAGCTACCAATACACGATCAGTTATAATCGTGGGTGCTGCATAAACGTGAGAATAATTGATCGTCAATGGCGTGCTTAAAAGAAAACGCCCTCCGTGGCGCAGTGGTATGTGCGGTGGACTTACAAAACGGAGGTCCTGGGTTCGATCCCTGGCTGGGCCGATTGAGATTTTTTTAATTAGTTCAGGTCTGGCTGGTGGGAGGCTTCGGCCGTGGCTAGTTAGCACCCTACCGAAAATTGATGATGAAATGACGTACCGCCAAGCTATTTAGCGTTCCAGTACGATGTGTAGAAATCGAAATGGATGTGGCTTTTCATCCTCCTCCCAACAAGTTAGCCAGCTTCCATCTTTAACTGCATCATCACTTAAAAACTGTTCCTCTTATGGGAGCAGTAGAAAAAAAACAGTTTCCAAATTACATCAATGTTCTAGGCAGCCTATTATGTACCTATTTCATAAATTCCCTACAAAAAATTCCATCATGTGCCACCAGTAGAATTCGATCACTAATCATCTAGAGGCCAAATCAGTGTACCCTGTAATAATATTACAGTCCGCCTTATTGCTCAAACAGTCCTTTACCGTGAGAAAATGACCGTCGGCTCAACAGTGACCCCGCTCTTATGATATATTGCCCTAAACGTGCCATTTAGCGCTTACACATCCATTCCTAAGTATAGTGGGGCAAAATGAGGAAAAAAATGTAAGCACAACATTGTACGAATTCAATAATTAGATTAACTTTATAATGAGGGGGTAGGTCGGCGCGACGGCGCGCCGCTCGCTGGAACCCTCCCCGTGGCGCCTCGGGCGGTTCCTTTTTGACCCTATTTGTTTTAATTACCGATTGGGTCCTTAGGACAGCGGTAACTTTGTACTAGCCGAAAATTAACCCTAATTGGCAGTAGGCTGAACGAATCGGATACTGGGCAGGGGCGGTAAGAAAAGTTAATCGCTTCGTTGGACTTGGTTTTGAAGTTTAGCAGCGTTGTCAGATGATTCACCGTTTGCAGAATGAAAATGAAGGTTCCGCGAAGTTACTTGCATGGTTTTTGTTAGATAGATTCTGTGTTATTAAGGATATTTGAGTCAGTAAGGAGACTTGTGAGGTGAGATATTTTTGATTTTCATATTTTCTACTAACGGACGCCCGCGACTTCGTCCGCGAGGAATTCAGTTTGTCACAAATCCCGCGAGAACTATGATTTTTTTCAGAATGAAAAGTATTCTATGTGAATCCAGGCTATAATCTATATCTATTTAAAATTTGAGTTAATTCGGTTCAGTAGTCGCGGCGTAAAAGAGTAACAAATATTTTTTTCAGTTTTTTGCAAATCTCGGGAAACCATTATTTCGGGACGTAGAGTAACCTATGTGTTAATCTAGAGTAAAATCTATTTCGATTCCAAATTTCACCCAAAACCAAGCCAGTAGTTGCGACGTTAAAGAGTAACAAACATCCAAACATACTAACTTCGCGTCTATAATATTAGTGGGATAAGATGTAACATCCAAAGACAAGGGGTGGCTTTTCATCCTCCTCCTAAGTTTTATTCATCAGAACTTACGATCAAGTAAAATAATTGTAGGCGAAGACTGAAGTCGTAAAGAATAAAAAAAAAATACATATATATATATATATATATATATATATATATATATATACTTATAATAATAGAGTGATGTTACACCCCATAACCTATACACCGTAAAGTACGCTATTTAACCAAAAATACGTAGCTTCTGCCGTGCGGTTTCACCCGCGTGGTTCTCGTTCCCGTAGAAATACGAGGATAATATACAGCTTATAGCCTTCCTCGATAAATGGGCTATCTAACAATGAAAGAATTTTTCCAATCGTTCAATCAAACAAACAAACTCTTCAGCTTTATATATTAGTATAGAGTATAGATTTACAAGTTAGGCAGTCATTCATAATGCATCTTTATGTAAGAGTACCTAAGCTATCTATTACAGAACCTACCTCATACATTGACACTGAAATGCGGTCAAATAAGGTTAATGGTGCTATGTCCTTTCCGACACCGAGTATTTATGTATTCGCGTTTACACTACGTTATCTTAACACTCATTATTTTAACATAATGCTTGTTAGGGCGTGTGCTCACTATTAAGAAGAAGCTCTTGCTAATTTGTTTAGAAATTCTGACGTAGAAGAATGTCATGCTGTCAAGATATTATTTACTCAAAGGGCTCAAGTTTGCTACAACATTTTACGACATTTTTAATTTGTCGACAATGGGAACAAGCTAAGATCGTTGACCATACAGCCTAAGTTTTCCGATATTTTTGAACACTTGTGATTGATTTGGTTGTTCGTTTTCTTGTTTGTTAAGCTTGTTGGCAACAGAAAAAAATTATACAGTTCAAATGTTACTTCGCCACTTTGGTACACTGGCGAACAATTTGCCCTAGAAGAGTGATATAAAATTGTATTTTTCATCAAGGAACATACTTTTATTAAGCCAATTATTTAACCAGATCCTTAGTTGTACATCATAATAATATTATCTTTATACACTTTTATACGGGGGTACATCTTGGTTCCCTGGGTCGGCGTTGGATTGCGTGAAATGAAAAAAGATGTATTGAATCCATTACAATACATTTATAATAAGTAAATCAAAAATAAACAACGAGTAGGCGGCGTCGCGACATATTTCTTCATACTAAAAGGTTCGTGGTACGAATAAGGTTGAAAAACCCTGCTGTATGGCATATCTATCGCCTAGCTCAATGCTCGCACAACCTTTGACATAGAGCCTACGCTTGAGTTGTAGGTAACAGTAATATAAATTGTGAGACGAAAGCCACTTCAGCGTTTTGCATAAAGGTCGTTACCGGTTTGATGGACGAGGATCACACGATCTCGGCCGGGCAATGCCGGCAGCGCCCGGGGCTAGGCTGTTTAGCTATTTTAAATGAGTTGTCAATAATCTGTGAGTAATTTTAAATTACCTGCCTGAAGTGGACGGCTGAGTGATGGCGAGCGAACTGATTTAGGTATCGGTCATGTTACCGATGCTTTATAAGCGTTATACTGTCTTTAATCTTTAATATTAATAACTCGTAAGTTCAATGTTGATCTAGTTCTATTTAGAACCTTCGTTTAAAGCCTAAATAGCTTCACGGTAAGGCTCCGGAAGTCCGAGCTCATTACCGAGACACCCTCTTCCAACACAGTCATGAGTCTTTTCATATTGGTCATATTATAAAGATTGAGCGAGCTATCCTCGAAGAAGGTATCTCTAGGTGATCGAATCAGAAATGAGGATATCAAAGTTGTGTTGTTTAGAAGTCCTATGAGACCTATTTATTTATTCTCTACAATTTAGCCCTTGACTACAATTTCACCTGATGGTAAGTGATGATGATTCTAAGATGCGGGCTAACTTGTTAGGAGTGGGATGAAATCCACACTCCTTTTGGTTTCTACACGACATCGTGCCGGAACTAGCCACGGCCGAAGCTTTCCACCAGACCTGGTTGATAATAAAGTTCTTTTTTTTTAAAGGCAAAGCATTGCACAACCGTATCAGTTAGATCGTTAAAAGCTACTAATACTGACTATATACCTACTTATTTTAAATTCACGGTGCATAAACTGCAGAGCCCAGTAACAGGGGGAAAGCTACATTTCAGAGTGTACCACGCCCACCTTCCCGGCTTTTATTAGATACGGTTTGTGGTTACTTTATGTATACAAAACGTGTAAAGGGTTCAAGTAGTAATTAATTTTATACTTTGACGGCCGTGATAGCCCAGTGGATATGACCTCTGCCTCCGCTTCCGGAGAGTGTGCTGTGTGGGTTCGAATCCGGTCCGGGGCATGCACCTCCAACTTTTCAGTTGTGTGCATTTTAAGAAATTAAATAGCACGTGTCTCAAACGGTGAAGAATAAACATCGTGAGGAAACCTGCATACCAGAGAATTTTCTTAATTCTCTGCGTGTGTGAACTCTGCCAATCCGCATTGGGCCAGCGTGGTGGACTATTGGTCTAACCTATTGGGTTGATAACGATGATGATGATGATACTTTGACTTTAGTAAGAAGTACTTCTTTTCTGTGATTTCAGATAATGAAGTCCTGAGTAGTATGAAGGACTATTTGCATATTAAAATTTTCCTTATCTTAAGTATTTTTCAGTAGCACCCCTAATTAAGGAAGTTGGTGGTGTTACAGCTCCCATGTTTCGGATATCACGGTAATGGCAGGCCACATAGTTCGAAGAGTCGATCGACGTTGAGGTCCAAAGGTGCTGGAATGGCGACCCCGCACCGGAAAGCGCAGTATTGGTCGACCCCCCACTAAGTGGACCGTGGATATCAAGCGGGTTGCAGGGAGCCGCTGGATGCTGGAGGCTCGAGACCGATGTGCTTGGAGGTCCATTCACGAGGCCTATGTCCAGCAGTGGACGTCTATCGGCTGATAAGGTAAGGTAAGGCTATGGATCAGATACGTACGACGCGGATAAGTGGAGGCCTGCCATAAGCCGTCGATTCCAATCAATTAATTTACCATTACATCCTAAGCTCGTCGACCCGCATTAGAGCAGCTTGGTGGGTCTGAGCTCCATACCCCCTCTCCTAAAAAGAGGGAGGCTGATAAAGCCAACTAAATGGAATCGTAATCTATACTTATCTATATTATAAAGAGGTAAACGTTTTAAGCTTGTAGGGGATCTGGATCTACTGAGCTGATTTTAAAATTTCTTTTTCCGATCCGAGAAAGTCCCGTTATTTGTAAGTATATTGTAGCTACATTTTAGCCCCGTATTCCTAGGGGAAAGGGTAAAACGACGGGTCGCCAGCTAGTTTAGTATATGTTGGGGGACCATAACAAAATATCGATAATTTCATATACAACGCGTTTGTCACAAAACCAATGTCAGTATAATCGTTCAGTACAGACAGTGTCCATGGGAACGCGGAGGTCGCGAGGGCGCGGCGTAAATTACAAGCCGGCGACCATACGTGTCCAATTTGACAATAATGAGACGTATCACTCATGTTTCACGCAGTTTGGCAATCATGTCGTTTGGAAACGACTTAAATGATACATATTCGAGTAAGTAAATGACTGTTACTAGTGTTTATTGACGTGACAACGTCTTATAATTCGATGAAGCCGCCTACACATTATAAAAAAGATGACGTAATGCGTCGTTCCCTAGCTTCAGGGTTGCCAACATGTTTTACAAGAAATAAAGTATATTCTGGTCTATAAAGATTATTAAACAGTATTTTAGAAAAACGAACATTTTCTTTTGAAAAATGCAACCATTCCAGCAGTATTTTTTTATGACGTTGTCACGTTCATCATCAGTAAACCGACTTTACAGACAACCGATTTTTTCTTCTTTTTCGATCTCTCCGACTAGCAAAAGTTGGCACATCTTTATTTTTCGCAAGGCAAAATAATTATGCAGCCAACATTTCATTCTTCAACCAACGCCTCTACTGCCGGCAACTTTTCCTATTAGGATGAGTTGTACAAGTTCGTCGAATCTCTAATATGCAAATTTTCTTTTCTTGGCAGTCTGTAATAGTTTGCGTTTCTTTGACGTGCCTCAGAACTTCATCATTTGTGACTTTATGGGTCTAGTTATCTATACTAATATTATAAAGCTGAAGAGTTTGTTTGTTTGTTTGTTTGTTTGTTTGATTGAACGCGCTAATCTCTGGAACTACTGGTCCGATTTGAAAAATTCTTTCAGTGTTAGATAGCCCATTTATCGAGGAAGGCTATAGGCTATATAATATCCCTGTATTCCTACGGGAACGGGAACCACGCGGGTAAAACCACGCGGCGTCAGCTAGTTAACAATATACGTCTAAACGCCCGCATTTCAAACGCTTCTGTACGTTTTAACCAATCTTTAAAAAGGAAATTCTTAATTCAACACATATATTTTTATGTTTGTTACCACATAACTTCGTCATTTATAAACCAATTTCTTTTTTCTTTTTTATTAAACTTTTATAAATCTGTTTAGTAATCAAATTATCTGAAAATAAGTAAACGAAACAGCATACACTGTGGTGTTTACGGTAACTTCAATATTTCCTATAAACCTGCTTTTCGATTTCATCACCACCCGATGACAAAGCTGGAAAATATGACAGGAAACTTCAAAATATTTTTTTAGAGAACACTTGTACTTTATAGTTTTTTTAACCAACGGTATGATTAGTATACCATGGTAAAAGACAATGGGAGCATAATAAGCGTGCATGCTAATTCTATTACCCAACACTGTGATGGGCGAAATTAGAAACAAAAGAGAAATCAAGATCTATTCATAATTATGTTACATACTTAATACATTTATAGTATAGAGCGAATGGTGTATATTAAAGACGAACTCTTGGCGCAGTTGAAAAAGCTTTGTTCTGTAACCGAAAGTTCCTGGGATCCGTTTCAAATTCTCGTTGACGTAGGGTTTTATATTTTCAAATAAATGGGGAATTCTATTATAATCATTAGGTACTGAGTTTTATAGTTTTTATCCTCGGGAAATCCTCATGAATACTTTTTTTTTATGGCGAAGCGAGAAAGATATTATCTACAACTTTGACGACTAATTCTCTGATGCAGTTGGTAATTAGTGCATTATCTGAACAAGCGTCACATGAGGAACACTTATCAGGTGAGATCGTGGTCATACGCAATCTTTTACCTTGTATAAAAATAACATTGCTTGGTTAAAGAGGTAAACATAAAAAAGCATACCTATATTATGTTGTTTTTAAACACTTAATGTAAGTGGGTAGGTTAAACTGTTTTGCATATCTACCGAACGTCATCAAAGTACAGTCGGTACAGAAAATGCATATCTAAAGCCTTACATAATCACGATCTGATTGCAGCCAGTGGGCGTGACGGAAAGGCGGGCTCGCATTCTAAATTCAAATTGCTAGTTGCAGGCTCACGCGAACTAGTTGCGTAGATAAAAATATAGTGAAGGCTTTATGGTAATATGTGGTATGACATTTAACCTCGTTGGTCGATATGAACATGCAGTAACAATTCCATGCTGTGTTATCTTACAGGATTAAAATCATTGTAGTAAAATATATTGTAAGATACTTCGTACAGTTTACTATTGAGCATCCAGTGCCTACCTAGATCTAAACTATTGATACCAAAACAAATCTTCAGCTAAATGCTCATATCAATGTTTAATCCACCAAATGAATTCAAGACCTTTCGCAACCCGGCCCGGTCCCTGAAGGTGTGAACAACAGCCCCGTGGAGCTGTTAATTATCTGTAAAGTGATTAGGTTTTGCTTACATACATACTTTATTGTATGTGTTGTTAAAATTAGCACCAAAAATATTAGTGACTAGCTGACACCGCGCAGTTTTACCCGCGTGGTTCCGGGTAAATGAGCTATCTAACACTGAAAGGATTTTTCAAATCGGACCAGTTGTTCCTGAGATTAGCGCGTTCAATCCAGCAAACAAACAAACAAACTCTTCAGCTTTATAATATTAGTATAGATAAACGTAAATAGTATACATTAAAATTAATTCTTTATTAATATTATACCTAAATACGATAGTATTTTTACTTGTTGATTACTAGTTAACATTCACGACAGACGGATAAAAGGGATTCTTTCATCCAGAAAAACAGTAAGTAAGTACCTACTCTTTCAGCAATTTTCACAATCGGGGTAAGCCATGCAAAATAACTAGTTAGCAACAATTTTCATCCCAAATCATACATACCATTATATAATAATACCACAAAGAACAATATCGGAAATAATGGTTTCATCATTATCATTATCAACCCATATTCGGCTCACTGCTGAGCTCGATTCTCCCCTCAGAATGAGAGGGGTTAGGCCAATAGTCCACCACACTGGCCCAATGCGGCAGACTTCACACGTGCAGAGAATTAAGAAAATTCTCTGGTATGCAGGTTTCCTCACGATGTTTTCCTTCAACAGAACAAAGAAATAAAATACCTAACATTTTTATAACATTAATTTTAAACAATTGAACATACAAAATCTGACCAAACGGTAGGGCAACGTTAACAAATTTCGCACATAAATTAAATTTAAAACAGTACTTAAAAAGGTGAGATCGCGTGATCCCATTCACTTTACAACCCGCTACCTTTTACTTAAAGGACGTCTCAATCGTACTCAACAAATTGATGGCCATTATAATCGTCATTAGTCATTGAATGCGGCATTTAAATCATTCCTCACTTAGATATTGCGTGCTAAGAAGCTACTTGTGTTCGCACGCAACGATTTTTTTTATTAATAAAGAGTATATTTTCACCTAAGGCGGTTTAAGAACACGTACCGAGCACATTAGCCGTGACATATTGAATTGATTGTCGGCGTTCCGTGTACACTTTTTTGCACTTTTGTGGCTCAGTGTACCTTACTGTTATTTAGTTTTTATGCGTATTTTATTAACGGTGATTGTCTTGTTAGAGCCGTGATAGCCCAGTGGTAAAATTATCAGTCTAACTGAATGACCCACCACAAAGCCAGGTCACTCCTTCTGGTAGAGAGGATTCCTCCTTTTAGAAGAGAGGACTAGGAGTGCTGCCAACCACGCTGCTGCTGCTCTTATACAGGTTGGTGGGCTTATCGATATGACCTTTGCCTCCGATTCCGGAGGGCGTAGGTTCGAATCCGGTCCGGGGCATGCACCTCTAACTTTTCAGTTCTGTACATTTTATAAGAAATTAAATATCACGTGTCTCAAACGGTGAAGGAGGAGGAAACCTGCACACCAGAGAATTTTCTGCGTGTGTGAAGTCTGCCAATCCGCACTGGGCCAGCGTGGTGGAGACTATTGGCCTAACCCCTCTCATTCTGAGAGGAGACTCGAGCTCAGCAGTGAGCCGAATATGGGTTGATAATGATATCACAATGCGGATTGTCAGACTTCACACACGCAGATAATTAAGAAAATTCTCAGGTATAAACATATCTTTTTGCGCCGAGGGTTAATAAACGCATTTTCTTTCTTTATTTCTTTCAAAAGAAAAGCTGAATACTTCATAGCTAGAATAGAAACAATAACATCCGTTAATGACAGTGGTACAGTGGGAAGGAAAAATCGATTGTCTGTAATCGGTGAGCATTAAAATAGTTTAGCTTATTGATGTTCTCATGGCGCTGTGAGGTCGGATTGGATTAATGTGAATGGGCTGATAACGTGGGCCATGTATGGGAAAGTTTGTAAGTGTCACATTAGGACGTACATATATGGTGTTTACGGCAACCATATAACCATTGATGTTAATACGGATTTATTTAAAAAGCTGGTTAACTCAATGTCGCTGCTTTTTACTTGATATCTATTTACAAATTGGTTTGTTTTAAATACATACTTATTAGCCGTGATAATCCAGTAGAGCCCAGTGGATATGATCTCTGCTTCCGATTCCAGAGGGTGTGGATTCAAATCCGGTCCGAGCAATGGATCTCCAACTTTTTAGTTGTGTGCATTTTAAGACAATAAATAATCACGTGTCTCAAACGGTGAAGGAAAAACATCGTGAAGAAACCGACATACCAGAGAATTTTCTTAGTTCTCTGCGTGTGTGAAGTCTGCCAATCCGCTTTGGGTCAGCCTGGTGGACTATTAGCCTAATCCCAGCTTCAGCAGTGAGCCGAATATGGGTTTGTAATAAACTTAAATTCATGTATTCTTATTCATAAAAAAAAATTAAGATTAATCTATCTTCTAATAATCTACTTTGCTATTATCCGAGTCCGTTACTGGACCAAGAGTCTGTGATAGCCAGACCTCATTTTATGAAGGCCAAAAATGAAAATATTTTGACAGTCTATAGTCTTACCATAGGTAAATACAGTAACCAGTTCTGGAGTTTGGACTGTCGTGACTCTAGGAGGTTTCAAGGTTACAGACCTGTGTGATGTTGTCGCATGAATTTGTCTATTTTCCACAGGTGATAACAAAATAAATCCACTAGTTACTAATGTAACATAATGAGCTTCCGCAAAGTAATGTCTGCTTCTATTAATTTTTTTAAAGTCCTGTTGCAGCCCGAAATTGCCTCTGGGAGCACGTTAAATCGTTGTTCCCGGTCATTGTCATTAATAACTGATTATCATTTAGAATAGACAAACATTCACTCTTAGCCTTGTGATGGACTGAGCTCCCAAATCCCCCTTAACTATATAGGAACCCTGTCCTTGTAGTGGATCATTCAAAAGACAGATAATGATAATAATATTACAAATACACCTGCGTAGTTGTAAAGTTATTATTCTAGTATAAACTTGATCCAAAAGCTTCCCTTTCCCCTTTATTAGGTACGGAACGAAAGGCCTTGATTGTCGTGGGAAAAAAATTCGCAGTCAAATTTCAAAAAGTCAAATAAGTTCTTCGAGCCACATTCTTGTTGTACTATGTCGATTATGTTCGGTGCATCATTACAAGTGGTATCTGTATAGAGTTGTTAATAAATCCAACATATATTAAAAATTAGTTAGTTTGTGTGTGAATATATTCGTCACGCCGCAACTACTGAATTGATTTAGCTGATATTTGCAACTAAATACTCTGCATAAACTTATCACTTAGGTATGGTTGTCTCTTATCACGGAAAAGCCACGGTTTTCATGGGAATTGTTAAAAACTAAATTTTATATGGACGAAGTCAGGGGCATCAGCTAGTGATTCATAAAAAAAGTAGTGCAGCGTACGCAGCAGAGAGTCCAATGAAACATCTGAATGTGGTTCTAGCTATGCTTTCAAGATTTGACGCATAGATACATATTAACTACTTTGAAATACTGAGCTCTTCTTTCTTTTAAAGTGGTTCCACAAATTCTGAAAATTGTTTTCTAATAAACAATTTCTGTAGTCTATGCGTAAAAAATACTATGAACCCGGTTGTAAATTATAAATTTTGGGATATGTTCTTTATAACTTCCTACTAATATTATAAACGTGAAAGTTTGTATGGATGTTTTTTACTCTTTAACGCCGCAACTACTCATCCGATTTTGCTGAAATTTAAAACGGTGATAGATAATACCCTGAATTAACACATAGGCTACTTTTCATCCCGGAAAAATCTATGAAACTCGCAGGATTTGTGAAAAACTGAATTCCACACTGATCAAGTCGCCGCTGTCCGCTAGTGTAAAATAAATAAAGTATGGGTGGTAATAACCACTACCAACACGTCCTGTAAGTGATCAGTTCTTTTTTCGTGGGCACGCGGCGCACGCGCTTGTGGGTGTGTGTTTTCACGTTTCTCCGCGTTTATAATGGTACACTCCCATCTGTACCACAGTTGGTCCAGTGGTTAATCTGGCTATGGTCCTGAGGTTCCGGGTTCGAATCCTGGCTCAAAAATAATGGGTTTCTCTTTGAAGAATTTCTCAGCAACTGCCTAGAGTTAAGTATTCGGCGGCAATACATACTCGCAGAGCACTTTAAGACGGGCTTAGGATAATATTGTTTGATTTTGTATCGTAATCGTTACATGGTTGAGCAATACCGGAACCGATGGCCCAGCGACTTGCTAACTCCAGAATCCTGCCCTCCTAGCCAAGTGACATGTCGATTCTTTTTCTACGATCGTTAACGATTCGTTTTGTTCGAAAACTAGAAAGATGTATGAGAATGACATTTGCTATCGACAGATCACGTGATTTATCATTCCCATACATTTTTCTAGTTTTCGAAGCGTTAGCGATCGTATAAAGAGAATCGACGACACTTGGTTAGGGGGGCTGGCTGGTATTCCAAAATTCTTATAAGAAAGAAGAAACGACCTCCTTGGCGCAGTGGTATGCGTGGTGGATTTACAAGACGGAGCACCTTGGTTCGATCCCGGATCTGGCTAGTGGAAGGCTTCGGCCGTGACTTGTTACTTTCCTACCAGCAAAGACGTACCTACCGCCAAGCGACTTAGCGTTCCGATACGATGTCGTAAAAACTGAAAGGCGTGTGGATTTTCATACTCCTTTTAACAAGTTTGCCTGCTTCCATTTTCGATTTCATCATCACTTGCCAGCAGGTGAGATTATAGTCAAGGGCTAACTTGTAAAGAATAAAAAAAAATACAAAATGTAGGTATGCCCCATTCTCTCGAATCCCGGACTTTGTGAGCCAGCTAACCACTGAACCAACGAGGCACTTTCGAAGTTATACAGACCAAAATGTAGCAACACGTTCTTGCGACAAAAACACGTGTAGCAAGAATTCACGCTCGTACGTAGTATAAACTTTGCTTTTAAACACTTAAGGGGTACATCCCCTTAAGTGTTTAAAAGCAAAGTTTTTATTGCTGTTCATTTATTTATTTATTTATTTAGAGCCATGGTAACCCCAGGGATTTATTCGTCAGAGGATTAAATAATTACTATTACTATTAGAGTATATACTATTAGAGTAAGTAAATAGATAGCGATATATGTATGTTAGAAACGTGCACCTATTACTTATGTCAAGTTGGTTAGATCGCATTAAACTGATTGATGTTTGACATCTGTCACTTGACGTATTAAGAGTGTACTTGTAGTGTTTGTGTATACTAAATAGTTATCTTCCTTAGTCCAAGTGGCGACGAGGTGAAAAACCGTAAGTAATTTTTCTTTACCTGTAAGGACCCTCGTCCTTACTTTAAGATAAGTTAATCACTGGCTCATTCCTACACTGGTATGGCAAGCAGACCGCACACGACCATCCCGGTCAAGCGCCGATGATAGACTGTCCCATTGCCCCCACTACCAATGTACATGAGATAGTGTATGTAGTATTGTAGGTATCTATATAGTATATGGTAATATTAATTAATATATGGTAATAGTAATAGTAATAGTATATAGTATATACACAAACACTACAGTACCAATAAGGTCATATTATTAGGTACTCAGTCTTACACTGAACTGGTAGCTGCCACGTGCTCTTCATATTACAGCGGTATGTGTTTTGCTTTTCACTAATAACTTAACCTTACTTTTATAATGCATTATTATGTTTGGGAGACAAAAACTATTGGTGAAGGTAAGTGTTGACACGCATCATCAAGGGTCCCTTCCCTTTCCTTTCCCTTTTATACCTGTTCCCCGTTTCAGAAGCCTTGGGCAGTGTTCAACGTCGTCTCTCTACACAGGATGTTTGATTTTAGTCTAAATTCGATTGAATCAGATTGAATTGAATTTCAAAATTGTATTTAGAAGAGGGTAGAAATAATTAAAGTGATCACTTCGATTACTATTGATTGTCAGTATTTTTAGTGTAGGTAATCCGCCATTACTGATCATAATATAGTGAAGTATTTAGTCGAGAAATGCTCCGATATTTGTGTACGAGCGGACGCCCGCGATTTCGACCTCTTTAATCCAGCTCTTACAGTAGTATCGCTGTAAAATGGAGTAACCTTTCCCCGTTTCCCCAACATTTCCTTTCACTGCTCTGCTCCTATTGATCGTTGTGTGATGAAAGGTATACTATAACCTGCCCAGGAGTATGAATAATAATTGTACCAAGTTTAGTTAAAATCCGTTGAGTAGTTTTTGTTTCTATAACGAACATACAGACAAACAGACAGAGAGACAAAAATTTTACTGATTGCATTTTTGACATCAGTATTGATCACTAATCACCCCTGATAATTATTTTGGAAATATTTTTCATGTAAAGAATTGACCTCTCTACAGCTTTATTATAAGTATTAGAGGTTACTTGCTGAAGTGAAGTGAAGAAGTGCTATCCCTTAACATTCCAGACTATAGACCCAGTGCCCTTGCGCGCGGCTGATTGGAATTTATCGCTCGGCGCAGCTTCGGACGTTCACAATGGCGGCTTGAACTCTGCACTCGGGAATTCCGTACGTACCAACAGCTTTAACGCGAACACTTTTCGTTTCATTTAGACTTGCAATTGAATACTCTTTGAAACAGCTTGCGTGACCGACGTGGTACTATACTATCTATCATAGCTATTTTTATTACAATAATAGGTCGACAGGTTCCTCAGTGCCTGAAGACAAAAGTCTTCGAACAGTGCGTGTTGCAAGTGATGTCCTATAGTTCCGAGACTTGGTCGCTAACTATGGACCTCATAAGAAGGCTACGAGCTCTGTTAAGAGTATCTCTGCGTGACTCAGAAATGAAGAGATCCGCAGAAGAACCAAAGTCACCGATATAGCTCAACGAGTTGCGTAACTTAAGTGGCAATTACTGATGCGACGCTTCGTGTCCTACCTACTTAACTCGAAAATGTATTCAATTTTAAAATATGTACCTACTAGCTGACGTCGCGCGGTTTCACCCGCTTGGTTCCCGTTCCCGTAGGAATACGAGGATGATATACCTATAGCTTATAGCCTTCCTCGATAAATGGGCTTTCTAACACTGAAAAGATTTTTCAAATCGAACCAGTAGTTCCTGAGATTAGCGCATTCAACCAAACAAACAAACTCTTCAGATTTGGAATGGCTGCATCACTGCCGTGTTCCGAGCGATCTATCTGCCTATTATTCTTTAATCTGTGCCTACAGCAAAAAAAAATCATTTGCATTGGCATGGGTAATTATATTTTGTCAGCCAAAAAAATTCAAGTACCTAACAATTAATTGTTACTTGCATTGTTTATTGCAATAAGTAATAATGCAGAGTTTCTCGCCGGAACAAACATCCAATATTGAAATTTGTTATCAACCTATATTCGGCTCACTGCTGAGCTCGAGTCTCCTCTCAGAATGAGAGGGGTTAGGCCAATTATAGTCCACCATGTCGGCCCAATGCGGATTGACAGACATCACACGCATTTGATAAGCAGGTTTCCTCACGATGTTTTCCTTCACCATTTGAGACACATGATATTTAATTTCTTAAAACAAACGGACTGATATTATAAGGGTTCTTTTTTAACATATTGAGATTAAAAGATTTTTATTAAGCATCATTTATACTTATGTATATTAGATGCAAAGCACCCAAAACATTATCGAGACAGGAAATCTCATTGTTTCCTCGCACCATTTGCATACAGCTTCACGTTGCACCGGGCCTGATCGACTCGCTATCGAGATTGCATCGAGTTTTTATTACTAAGTGATGTATTGAATGCAGGGCGTGAATAAATGAGGTGCATCGTTGTAGGTCCTATACCTAATCAATTTAGAAATAAATCTATATCTATATTATACTAGCTGACCTGGCAAACGTTATTTTGCCTTAAGGGATTAAAAATAGGGGTTGATGGTAAAATTATGAATTTACCTCTACTCTAACGCTCAGATGATATTGCAGTCAAAGGCTAACTTGTAAAGAATTATAAAAAAAACCCTTCCCCTACTCTACCCCATCCTACTCTACTCTTCAAATATTTCTTATTATCTATGTTAATTACTTAAAATCTACGTGTTACATTTATGAACTGCTACTATTTCATTCCATTAGAAACGGCACAAAGTGGTTCACGTAAGTGCAGTCCAATCTTACCTTACCTTATCAGCCGATGGACGTCCACTGCTTGGACATAGGCCTCTTGCATGAACTTCCAAAAACAACGGTCTCGAGTCCTGATCGAGGAATAACTCCCTGCACTCGCTCTCACTCGCACTCGCTTAATGTCCTCAGTCCACCTAGTGGGGGGTCGACCAACACAGCGCTTCCCGGTGCGGGGTCCCCATTCTAGCACCTAGGGACTCCAACGTCCATCGGCTTTTCCAACTATGTGGCCGGCCCATTGTCACTTGCCGTGACTTTGGTTCACTGCGGATCTCCTCATTTCTGATTCGATCACGCAGGGAAACTCCGAGCATAGCTCGCTCCATCTCCCGCTGATTGATTTTTAAACATGAAGGCTCAAAATCACAGTCCAATCTACTGGCAATTAATTTCAAAATGCTGTATACAAAAATATTGAAACTTTAAAATATATATTTTTTTTTAATTGAAGCATTTTATGATGTCAAAAACGCATATCAAAACATTGTCCTTCGTACCTTTATAGTTGCTTCTTTTGACGGTAGACTAGTTGTTTCTCTTGACGATAGATGGCAGCACCAATAGATTGCCTCGCGCTACGATTTGGTGAATTGCCAAAGGTAAGTAGAAGCCAAAGAAAATATTCAGCACGAAGTCGCGGGCTTATATTTTTATAAGATAAGACCAATAAGACCAATGTTAACTAATTTTTAATTTATAAATGCGAAAATTTTTGACGTGGGTTAAAACCAACATGACTGATATGGTTTACCTGCAATAAGTAAACAAATAATATTTAAATCTGAGAATTGAGAATGTGAGTATGAAATAATCTGTCGAATTAAACATTCAAGGTATCTTTTAAGTCTCACGCACTCACAGAGACTAAAATTGGTTTAATAATAATTCATTTAAAAGTTCTGTAATCTGTTGTATCTTTATTTTTTTTTGTGCAATAAAGAATTAAAATAAATAAATATAATTACTACGTTATGTAATGACAATGACTAAGATGCATTTATATTTTATATAAAAAAAACATTAAATTTAATTTTTCAACGTAGTCACCTTTCAGGAGTATTGGCATATCTTTTTTCTAAACATAAAATACCTTTTCGAAGAAAGTCTCCGTCCTGCTCCCTTAAAAAATCGTGTACAGCAGCGTTATCATCATCAAATTTCTGACCACTAAGGTGATCCTTTAGCAGTGGAAAGAGAAAAATCACTAGGACGAGGTCCGGTGAATATGTTGGGTGCTCCATCAATTCAAAGCCAGCATCTTCAATGGCAGCCGCAACTTTGACTTTTCATTTTATTTTTTATTATCTACAAGACCACCTGATGTAAGATTGTAGTCATGATGCAATCTAAGATTGAAGCGGGCTAACTTGTTATCATGAGAATGAAAATCCACATCCCTTTCGATTTCTCCATGGCACCGTACCGGAACGCTTAATTGCTTGGCGGTACGTCTTTGCCGGTAGAGTGGTAACTAGACACGGCCGAAGCCTTTCACCAGCCAAAAAAAAAACATTTGACTTATGACTTGTTTTAGAATTTAAACTATCGTGTTATTCATATTAATTAACGTCACGTGATCTAAACTGAGTTTGGATTGTGCCGCGATGCAAGAACCAGCTTATGACTAAGGGCCCCGTATGGGTTCGAAACTAGTCGGGCATACTCCGACCTAATATCACGTGCGTTCTAGCCGTGTTTCATAATCAATTATTATGACTTGTTGTAACGCTGGGCGTTATCTTGGTGAAACAAAACAACTTTTCTCAGTTTTACACGCTGTTTCTTGCGTACTTATTTATTTATTTTTAGTCTGGCTATTTATTTATTTATATTTTATTATTTTTTTAACAACCCAAACCATTTCCGGGCAAAGGCCTCCATCAAACTCTTTCACAGTTTTGTATTAGTCTTTTAGTGCCATGTTTAGTATATATACTCTACTAGGTCGTCTTGACTTCTATCTCCATCTCTCTATCTACCTACAATCTTCCTGTTCTTCTCTCATTGTATTTTTTTCACTCCAAGATACCAAGCCTTAGTTTCTGTAGCCCACCTGTTGACCATCCGTCGCATTATATGCCCTGCCCAATTCCATGTTTTCTTTTTCTTCTAAAAACGAAAATACAGAGATGTATATACCTACTACATGTTTTTTGTATCGGTACGGGTATGTAGGTAGATGACTGGTAGATTTAAATTACATTTTCGCCATGACGTGATAGCTGATGCAAGGTGTGGTCAACACCAAGAATTAGTTAAATTACCTTTAGTACATTTTATATTTCTTAAAAAGAATATCAGGATTAAATCTGGAAATGATACGATGGTCTACAAATGGGCAAGGATTGAAACCAGACCTTTCGGATTTAAATTAACCGCTAATGAGCTTATGAGGCAACTTGAACCGATATATGTTTATTACCAATATTATAAAGCTGTCTTAATTCTTACTTAAGGTATTAAACCCAGTATCTAAGACATAGATAAGGCCATGAATAATATAGACTGTAGGGACAATGGTATGTAACTTCCACTACTTTCTCATAGGTATAACTTAAGATGACAGTATATTTTATTAAGATCGGATTTATAAAAAAACATAAATATGAATCGAAATTCTCTATGGAATGGCAATAATTTTAAATAATAGATTAAAAATGTAAATGTTAAACATACAAACAAAAATAGTACTTAAACCATGATTTTATATTAAATGTTTTTGCAATTGCCTCCTACTGCAAACACAAAAAACGGTTTTTGAAAAAATCTTTCGGAATTTTAAGCGGATTGAATCGTCGATATCTACTAGTCCATAATAATGTATCGATAAAAACGCAATACATCACTAAACCTCGCGTGACCTCTGCCCTTCGGCCGCGCATCCACACATGCCTCGCTCGAGGCGTCCCCGCCCCGAGTCTTTTTGGTTTAACGAAAAAATCGATACCGGACCAGAATCTTCTACATTCACAAATCGAGTATAGATTTTATACTATTACTTATTACTGATGTGAATTTAGTTTATATTTTATGGTAAAATTGATACCTGTACAAAATCTTCTACATACACAAATACTATGACTTTTACACGTTTTTTAATGTTAGTAGTGTGTAAAGCATTAAGTTAATTAGTTCAGTATTTAATGAAGGAACCGATACTGGGTCGAAATTTCGTATACATACACAAATCTAACAATGCTACTATTACATAATGGTGATGTGAATTTAGTTTGTATTTAAAGAAGAAATCGATATACACCAGTTACCGGTATACAGGGTAGGGGTAGGGTAGGTAGGGGTAGGGTAGGTAGGGGTAGGGTAGGTAGGGGTAGGGTAGGTAGGGGTAGGGTAGGTAGGGGTAGGGTAGGTAGGGGTAGGGTAGGTAGGGGTAGGGAAGAAGTGCACAGAAGTTAAAACGAAGCCTGACCGGGCACGCTAGTTAATTATTGATTAAAAAGGTTACCATAAGAAACTTTTTGTAATAATTGGCATTTGAGTCTTAATAACTTTATAGTTCGGAGGTCAAAATTAATAATAGAGATATCTATCTTTTTGGCCATTGGATCATGATTTTCCTTTAAAAGGAAATATAAATAGGAATGAAAATCGGTATGTTATTTCATAAGGGTGCATAATTTATGTATCTACGCCTACTAAGAAAATACTACGTTAAAATTAAAACAAAAAAACTAGTTATTACTTATTTGTTTAACTCGCTTTCAAATGATTGGACAGATTGTCATGTAGGTTGATGGATGACTGTAGTTCTTCAGGTCAACGTATTTTATTAGGAATGTGTTAGACGGTATGAGGTCACGTCATATGGTGGCAGATTGATCTTCCGTTTAGAAAGGGTCAGAGTGGTACCATAAGTAGCTTATAAATTATATTAACAGTCCCATTGGTTCAGTAAGTTAGCCCTTGTGGTGAAGGATCACAAGGCTCTGGCTTCGGGATCTATGTCGGGCTATAAAATTTTGTCAATATCATCATTTAAAAAAGAATCAAGACCGGGAGCCGCAGCAGAAAAAGCTGAAACCGGTAAGTGGCTCAAGTATGCCTCTCTGACAGAGAGTTACATATTTGTACCTTTTGCCGTGGAGACCCTTGGGCCATGGAGTCGCAGTGCCAAAAAATTTTTCCGTACCATTTCACCGCGGCTTGTTGCCTCGACTGGTGACAGAAGGGCTGGCTCATTTTTTGCGCAAAGGATCAGCCTGGCTGTCCAGCGCGGAAATGCAGCCAGTATTCTTGCCACCATTCCACGTGGGCATGATTTGTATAGTTATTAGGATAAGTTAGTTTAAAAAAATTTATAAGTATGGTCAAGGGCGTGCATAAGGTCGTAGATCAGGGTATGCACTAGTAAGACACTGTAACCAAACTGGGAAAATTTGCATTGGTTATGCATTACCAAATCATTTGTTAGGGTATGCAGTGCTTTAATGTATATATGAAGTGCACGCCACTGAGTATGGTATCAGCCAAGGGTTGTGATGTTACAACCCCTAACACTATCTAACTACACATAAACCAACCGCCTCCATCTGATAGCGATCGTTACAGAGTAAAATCTTACCATCCTTATCATTATTATCAACCTTTATTCGGCTCACTGCTGAGCTGGAGTCTCCTCCTAGAATGAGAGAGGTTAGGCCAATAGTCCACCACGCTGGCCCAATATGGATTGGCAGACTTCACACACGCAGAGAATTAAGAAAATTATCTAGTATGCACGTTTCCTCACGATGTTTTTCCTTCACCGTTTGAGACACGTGATATTTAATTTCTTAAAATGCACCAACTGAAAGGTTGGAGGTGCATGCCCCAGACCGGATTCTAACAGCGTGGTGGCTAGCTTCAAAAAACCTATTTTCAGAAGAGATTTCTATTCAATTTATGCAGTATGAATCAATTTTATAAATCTCCAAAACATCAACATTTAAAAAAGCTATAATGGAAAAATATAAATTAAAAATAATTTTCTTCTTCAACTTGAACTTTCGACCTATCAACAGCACAGTGTGATTATCACACAGTGATAAAATTACAGTATCACAACCATGACTTTGAAATATTCCACGCTCGGACAAATAAAAAAACCATAAAGAAGGTAAGACTTGAAGCACGCGATCAAAAAACACGTGTTCATCATTAAGACACCTTTGTGAATAATTCGAATTCCACGCATTATTATATGAAAAGGCATTCGTACAACAATGCCTAAAAAGCCAGCTTGACTCAATTAAATCTTAATTCGTACAATGAAGTCGATTAATGAAATTAAGTCGGCATTTACTCGGGTAACCATCAAAAGACCACAATGGGTTTTAAATAGTAACAATCAACTCAAAAGATCGTCGAAATCCGAAGCCAACAAAGGACCTAACTAACCCATGCCATACAGTGACTATTAAAATTTAATGACATGATTTATTTAGATGGAAAAAAAATATACACACACACGCATAAGAAAAAGGGTACAACGTTACGATCCATTTTTCATATAACGCAGTTGGTAGCAAATGGTCAAATAAAAAATGTTTAACAGGCCGACACTTTATGAAAAACGCGCTCCGACAGCGCGCCGCTTTGTCATCAGACACAGAATTTATACATGCTTACCTGTTGAGCCCCAGCCGTGAATAAACTATAAAGAATATTCCATTTTTCTGGATTTCATATTGCGTAACGCGGCGGGCCACCTCGAAAGTTTTGTCCAAAACTTCTTTGAGATTGACGATTGATATTAATATTCATTTAAAAAAAATAAGTTAAAAAGCCTTTATGTAGCAAGTAAGCAAGTTATAGTAAGACAAAAAAGTTCAAGTTCGACAACATTCGAACCATTGTGTACCATTTGACCCCATTATCAGACCTATTTGTGCTAGAAATTACCTTATTAAGACATTTAGAACGGTAGAAACTACTTCGTCAACCGTTCCATACGATACTTTGAGGACATAGACAAGGCGTAACTTAGACGACAATTTGGAAACATGTACTATCAGAAGTGGTATACCTTAGTGACAATATTAAGTTTCAAATTTGGTTAGGGCTTCTAAATCTAGGTATGAAGTTTCAACCAAAGTTTAATAAAGTATGGCAGGATTCAAAGTGTAGTCAGGGAATATTAATTACAATCTCTTACGAAGAGGAATTTCCGGCGGGTTTTTTGTGGTAAAAAATAAAATAATACAAACATTATCGGTACTCATTTTTCTTTTATATAGGTTAGGTACATATACAATATTATTATTTTTCTTTTTTTTTGTCACATGTTTAATCTTTTCCTATTATAATTGAATATTACATATTTAAAATGTACACACTAACTATTTTTAGTAATATAATTATAAAATGTTTACTTATAAAATTATTGTAAAGACGTAAATTTTAAATGGTGAAATTGTCATTTGAATCATTAAATACTTAATAAATCATTTGCATGCCAAATTGGCAAGATACATTTACCATCTACATCTACCGACCAACTGTAGGTATATATATAATGCGTGTATCTGCAAATAAATAAATTGATTGATTGATTGATACTTATTATCTGTTCATAATGAACTTTCGTCAATTATTATTAATATAACCAACATTTAAAAGTAAAATGTAATTTGTAACATTATTATGATTTAAGAGTAAGTGCAAAACTTTCCTATTGATCCACCCAAAATACAATATTTGGTCATTCTCTTAGTGGTAGCCGTCTCATTTATAATATTTTATAGAAATCAACAAAACAAGACTGAGAACATTAACATAGACTATACAAAAGCGTCATGGCCCAAATCCTTACGGCATTTTTATTGGAAATTACTGAATAGTGTGACCAAGTTATTCTTTTTATAAATCTTTTGATAAGATCTTATGTTATTTTAAATATGCAAATTAAAATGATTTAGTTATCTAAGACAGAAAAAAGTTATAAATATGTTTTTGATTCGTAGTGAAAAGTAAGTATTACTTATGAGGAAATTTTATCACACTATTTTATCATTCTGACGGCCTCCGCGGCGCGGTGGATTTAAACGCAGGGTCCTGGGTTCGATCCCCGTCTGGGCAGATTGAGATTTTCTTAATTGGTCCAGGTCTGGTGGTCTGGGAGGCATCGGCCGTGCAGGTTTCCTCACGATTTTTTCCTTTTTATTATATTAGGTTTTTAATAGGTTATAATATTATTCATCATCATCATCATTATCAACCCATATTCGGCTCACTGCTGAGCTCGAGTCTCCTCTCAGAATGAGAGGGGTTAGGCCAGCGCCGGACCGAGGTAAATTTTAGAATGGAGCGAGATCCAATTATGGCGCCTTTCGCGCACGTAAATTCATCACATAAATTTCTTTTCGATCTTGTCTTTACCATTTCGGCGCCCCCTAGGATTTGGCGCCTGGAGCGACCGCTCCTTTCGCCGTATGGACGGTCCGGCCCTGGGTTAGGCCAATAGTCCACCAGCCCAATGTGTATTGGCAGACTTCACACACGCAGAGAATTATGAAAATTCTCAGGTATGTAGGTTTCCTCACGATGTTTTCCTTCACCGTTTGAGACACGTGATATTTAATTTCTTAAAATGCACACAACTGAAAAGTTGCAGGTGCATGCCTCGGACCTGATTCGAACCGTTATTATATTATGTTTTTAATAGGTTATTTTAATATTATTAATATTTAATTTGTCACTTCTTCAGTCTATGTCAAGATTGATGACATAATTCAAGTTAAAACTTGAATATCATTAAAAGTAGAACTTTATTTAAATTTAGTTTAAATGAAGCACGAGCTACACAATAGGGATGATGACAGTTTTTTAAATTGTATATAAATTAAGAGTACGCTAATAGTAAAGCAATTTTGTAAAAGTAACAGGGTATCTGCGATCATTACTTTCGGAGCTACAGGGATTTAAAGGGTCAGATTTGCGGCGCTGCCGCGGATCCCTGAAAAACGCCCATTACAAAATGGTACGCACTTATGACGTCGTAGGCAATTAATGATCGTTAGATTTGTATGGGCGTTTAAACAAAATTACTTATATCTTTGTTATTTGTGCGTTTATGTTTATAGTTCATATATTAAAAAATGTCACATTTAATGTAAGGAAGCTAAAACTGTATGAATTTTCATCTAATTACGATAAAATATTTTTAGTAGATTTTGAAATTTTATATTCTTATTTATTTTGCAAATATCCAGTGAATCTTTGCTTTTTATGTACAAATTAGTTAACATTTACCTTATTTACACAAATGTATCATAAAAATCAATATATTAAAACCTAGTCATCATCCCCATTGTATAATAACTATACAATTGTCAGATAAGTAGGTACCTACGTGGGTTGAAACTGATCGAAATAAAATATTGTTATGGGTCTATTATGATATCAAAACACGCTTATTATAATCGCCTACGTGAGCTTTCTTATCTGTAATGTTATTGAAAGAAATCTATTACATGTTTTTTTTTAAAACGTCTACATAATATTGTAATAACATTGGGTCTCTGTAGGCGACTTTATCCGCGTTGAAATCTTTTCTTAAGTAGATTTCGGATGGTTACTATACAACGGAGAGCCGTGATAGCCCAGTGAATATGTACTCTGGGTATGGGTTCGAATCCGGTCCGGGGCATGCACCTCCAACTTTTCAGTTGTGTGCATTTTAAGAAATTTAATATCACGTGTCTCAAACGGTGAAGGAAAACATCGTGAGAAAACCTGCATACCAGAGAATTTTCTTAATTCTCTGCGTGTTTGAAGTCTGCCAATCCGCATTGGGCCAGCGTGTTGGACTATTGGCCTAACCCCTCTCATTCTGAGAGGAGACTCGAGCTCAGCAGTGAGCCGTATATGGGTTGATAACGACGACTATACAACGAACATACCTACGTATTTTTTAACCGTTATTAAGACCTTATTAAGAGGTACTTTTAACCATCAATTCTACAGCCTTCATCTTATTTTAACAGCCAGCCCTCCTTTCTTATTAGCTACTTCAATGCTGGATGCCGGGTTAGATACCTTACCTTACCTTACCTTATCAGCCGATAGACGTCCACTGCTGGACATAGACCTCTTGCATGGACCTCCAAGCACAGCGATCTTGAGCCGCCAGCATCCAGCGGTTCCCTGCAACCGGCTTGATATCCTCTGTCCAACTAGTGGGGGGTTGGCCAACACTGCGCTTTCCGGTGCGTGGTCGCTATTCCAGCACCTTGGGACCCCAACGTCCATCGGCTCTTCGAACTATGTGGCCTGCCCATTGCCACTTCATCTTCGCGACTCACTGTGCTATGTCAGTGACTTTGGTTCTTTTGCGGATCTCCTCATTCCTGATTCGGGTTAGATAATGTTATATTAATTAACGGTCACTATCAAGTAATAGTGATCGTTAATTAATTGAGCCTCAATAGCTCAACGGTTAGAGCGGTTGGACTCATCACCGAAGGGTGGTGGTTAAGGTAAAATAATGCAAATATTCTTTAAAAAAAAAAATGAAGATGATCTCGACCGACGGCTTAACGTGATCTACGAAGCAAGGGATATATACGTGAATTGAAACTGCACAAACATTTGCAAATTTCAGGTTATAGTGGAAAAAAATATTAATTTGAAATTTAATCAAAGGTACTATACATATTAAGTCGTTCTTAGGGGTGAAAAGCTATACAGCCAAAGGCTTTCAATGACAATGATTGATATTCACGGAAAAGGCCAAATCATCCGTGAACAAAACACATTCAAAACTTTTCACATAGCAAATTAATAAAAAAATGGTTTTCACACAAAAAGCCCGTGTGACCTGGCAGACGAAAAGTCGCCAGACAAAACCTTCCACGCAAAAAAAGACTATCTATTATGTAAAAGAAACAGAAACAAAATGTATTTTCGAAAAATCCATCCCAAAAATTCGTCAAGGTCATCGTGACTGTGCGTTTTCTCACATGTCACCGTTCTATTGTGTTTGGCTCAAAATTGACTCAGAAATAGTAGCGAATCCGACATTGACAAAGGGTGTTACTATCAACTCGAGGCGGACAAAAGTCCCCATTTTTTTCGTTTTTGAAGTGGGAGCGAAAAAATTAAAATAAAATGTACAATTTATATGAAATCCAAGCACCTGTCACTAATTACCACCTTTTGGCGGCGATAGCTTTGTGATAACGACAAAAAATCGTGATCGTTATGAGATCTTTTTGAACGGGAGGCTCTAACATAAATAAAATTAAACGCTGTATAATATTGGGATTTTTATAGAAAAGAAATAGTTTATGGACATCATTTATGCACGTGAAGTGGTCTTGATCCAAACCTTCGCTTATAACACTTAAGTTTTTAGGACTTCACTAAATAAATAAATAAATATACTCAGACGAAACACACACTATTATAGCCCAGAGGATATAACCTCCACCTTCGATTCAGAGTACGCAGGTTCGAATCCGGTTCAGAGCATGCACTTCCAACTTTTCTGTTATGTTAATTTCAAGAAATTAAACATCACGTGTCTCAAACGGTGAAGGAAGAATATCGTGAAAAAAAACCTGCATGCCTGAGAATTTTCTTAATTCTCTACGTGTGTGAAGTCTGCCAATCCGCATTGGGTCAACGTGGTGGATATACGCCTAACCTCTCTCATTCTGAGAGGAGACTCGTACTCAACAGTGAGCGGAATATGGGTTGTTAATGATGATGATGTTTGTTTACATTAAATAGCCTCTGAAACTACTGAACTGATTTGAAAAATCCTTTCACAGTTGGGACGTAGGTACCTACGCGGTCATTGAGATATTACTATAGGTACCTATTTGTTTTTGATTTAGGAAAGGCAGCTAAAGAAGCTAGGAACTCTTAAGTTGAACAGAATTTGTCTTGGCAAACAGTAGTGCTATGTTAGCGCATTAAGTACAACTTAGAATTTTTATTTTTTATTTACCTACTAATATTATAATTTGAAAAGATTTCATTGTTTGTTTTTATTGAAAAATCTCTGAAACTACTGGGCTGATTTGAAAAACTCTTTCACCATAAGAATCTTACATTATTCCTCATAAACACAAGTTCTATTTGATCCCCATACTTCCACGGTAAGTAAACTACGCGGGTGAAACCGCAGGGTTCTGCTAGATTAAAATAATTATATCGCTGAAAAAGATTAAAGAACTATGTAGTACTAGCAGACGCCGGTGACTCCGTTCGCGTGAAATTCTTTATTAACAAATCCCGCGGGAACTATGTTTTTTCCCAGGATCAAAAGTAGCCTATATTCTGCTGCAAGGTCTAATGAATCTGTATACCAAATTTCATTCAAATCGGTTCAGTGGTTTAGCCGTGAAACAAACAGATAGACTTACTTTCGCATAATTATAATCATCATCATCATATCAGCCGATGGACGTCCACTGCAGGACAGGCCTTTTATAGGGACTTCCAAACATCACGATACTGAGCCACCTGCGTTCAGTGAATCGCTTGATGTTGTCAGTCCACATGGTAGGGGTAATAATTATAATATTACTGTGGATATATACCTACATATTGAGTAAGAAAAGACACGGCACTTAAAGCCACGTGTAAAGTGTTTTTTGTTACTATCCAGTTCCACGCCGATACGTTATCAATGTATTCAAAATTGATGATTGATTTGAACACGCGGCCCGTCTGTGATTGAATAGAGATACATAGCATTAGTGTCGCGCCACATCGCGCGGATGCGACCTCCGACCCTGCCGACAGATGTGGGTGTGACCCGTATATGTTTGGACTGTAATTTTTGATTAGACAACAATAATAGTCGTAATAAGTCGTGATAGCCGAGATAGGTGTTCTGCCTTTGATTTGGAAGTTGTAGGTTCGAATCTGGTGCGGGGCAAGCATATCTTTTACATTGGAATTCATAGACGTTGTAGGGGCAACCCCAGGAGATCATTCAGCCGCTGAGTGTCAAATTTAACCTCTATTTGTTTGAGTACTTGACACTCTGTGGATGAATGATCCCCTGGGGGTGTCCCTACAACGTCTATGAATTCCACTGTTAGTTATGTGCATTTTGTATGTGTGGTTTACATACTTATTAATTAGCTGACGCCACGCAGTTTCACCCGCGTGGTTCCCGTTCCAGCAGGAATACGGGAATAAAATATAGCCTATATATAGCCTTTCTCGATAAATGGGCTATCTAATACTGAAATAATTTTTTTAATCAGAACAGTAGTTCCGGAGATTAGCGCGTTCAATCAAACAAACAAACAAACTCTTTAGCTTTATAATGTTAGTATAGATTTGTATTTTCTGCTGTTTATTAACCGACTTCAAAAAAAGGAGAGTTTCTTAATTCAACTGTATACACATTTTTTTTGTAAATAAAGAAATGGTCTGTTGAAAATTCTGTATGTGATATCCACAATATGGTAAGAAATATTTTGCCTAACGGTGTGTGTTTAATCCCATAATTTAGACCTCGCAAAAAGAGCCATAACATGAATCATAATATATATCACACAGCTGTCCCGTGCGCCTAATTATTGAAAACATTCATAAAATTCCATAAAAAAGATTAAAATTCACCGCACACCGTACCAATTATACCGAACTCCGATACACCAGTGCCGAAGATGTAACATATTGCCCTTCCAATTAAGGAGGTACTCCCCGCTGTTCTCTACCGGAGGACTAAATAGCCGTGGCACGACTTGACCTGCATCACTTTACAGCTCATTAAGATATGACCCTTATTCCCATTGTCATACGACGCACAGCCCCAGCAGAAAAGGGGGCAGGTTAGGAAACTATTAGACAAATGCCCCCAAGTCATTCTGCACTATTTCATAGTTTTGACTACCTACGCGGTGTTGACATTGAAAAATTATACGAAGCTCGCGAGGAATAATTCGGTCGCTTTGTTACGTCGACGCGTTGTGTTGGGGAAACTTTTTGCCGCTAGATGGCTCTAGTTGGCGTAACCTGGCAATATTCTTATATCATTATTAAATATTAGCTGACGCCGCGCGATTTCACCTACGTGGTTCCCGTTCCTGTAAGAATACGGGGATAATATATAGCCTATAAAGAATTTTTCAAATTGGACCAGTAATTCCTGAGATTAGCGCGTTCAATCAAACAAACAAACTGTTCAGCTTAATTATATTAGTATAGATTAATTATAATGTTGTCTTAAATCGCCTTTAATTATTATTATTTTCAACCTAAAATAATAATTATTATAATCAGTGGCGTGAATTCCAAGATGCATAAACGCGTTATGCACACCCTGACGATTTACTTTATTAAATTGGAGAAGGAATTTTCCATTTTGTACAATTTGTACGTATAGAGCCTACTCTAGTTAAAAACCTTGTCCACGCCACAGATTATAATTATTATATATTTTTAGGTTAGGATGTAGGTATTTTTCTTTGTAGAATATTGTCGAGTTAAGATAATATCCTGAGGATGCTCTGATTTTGTATAGATAGTCACAGGTCGGCGTATTTTCTGTCAGCTTTGAGAAACGTCGCTTGAATTAGTTAAAAATATCGGAGTTCATCGGTGTACTTAGTACAAGATTTTGTCCACCAGTTTAGTTTCCTGTAAGTAATCTTATTATGTTGGTCCTGTCAGAATTTTATACTTAGAACCTTTTATTTATTTATTTATTTATTTATTTATTTATTATATATCCTTAGTATGCTTACAGCTAAGCCAAAACGCATACAAAGTACAGACTTACAATATAACAATATAACAGATAAACAAATTACAATATAATCACTATACAATACAAACACATAAATTGCATATTTCTATAAAATTAAAATTAAAATTCACAGCTGTTTACAATATCAATAAATACATGAAGTTTTATATCAAAAATATCTAGATCTTGGCGCTGAGCAATCAACGAATTGAGCATCGACAGTACCCGATTAGTTGGGGCATTTCGACATGACAAAATAATCTTTTATGTTGTTGTATCTGTGAGATAGTTTTTAATAACTATCACAAAAATGTCGTTCGTTATGCAATTATTAAAATTTAGATACAATGATAATTGAATGGTTATTAGATAGGGCAAAATATCCTGAACCTATTTATTAGAAGGGCTATTAAGTGCACTCTTATTTTCGTCGATATTGTCATATAGATACTTTTCGTAATATTACACGTATAAATAAGTGAAGTTTGTAGTGTTGTAATCTTTGGATCTATTAAATCGATTTGTAAAATTATTTTACCACTAGAAAGATTTAACACCGTTATTACATAACTTGTTGTTGTTGTTGTTGTTGAAATTTTAAATGAAGACCCTGATTAACACATAGGCTAATTTTAAACCCGAAAAAATCCATGGTTTCCGCGGGATTTGTGAAAGTCAATTCCACTCGGACGAAGTTGCCGCCGTCCGCTTGTAGGCTATATTTTATCCCAGTATTCTCACGGGAACGGGTACTACGAGGGTGAAATCGTGGTTGCGGCTAGTTATTGCATAAAGAGAAATAAAATGATTACCCATTTAGTTCCTTGAAAATTAAAATATTTTTTTCTAGAAGTGTTTCAGAATTGTATGGAATGCGCTATCGCTCATATTCTTAGAAGCTATATGAGTGTATATTTTTTTCAAATATTGACCACTGTAATGACAAAAAAGTTAACTTAAACCTATTTATTAAATTTATCCTATCTGTTACTACATGGAACGTCGTAATTGTAATATCATTGTTATGAAGACAATTTATTGCTCCTTTCGTAAATGGTACAAATTATGTCATAGCTTTCTGTAAATCACTTCCCACGCGTTAGCGAGCTATTTGTCTTATGCTGCGCTCACTGACTGATGCTTGGTGTCAGGTAATTAAAAGCAAACATAATTTGTGTGCCTGTATACACACAAATTATTTGCTGTTTAATTTTGTGGTGTTCGTAATATTATCTGAATTTTAGTGGCATAAATAGGTGTTCGTTGCCCTGCAGCATACACTATGTACGTCTCAATACGCCTGAAAAGTGAAAGGTGCGCAACCGAGGTGCACCAGGCACGCTGGTGACGGCAGCGCACGCTGAAAGGTGCGCAGAATAGGTTGCGCACAAAAACGTAACGCTGTCATTCGTTCATCGAATTTTACTGCCCATTTTTTTTTATATCGGGGGCTATAGACGAAAAATCGATTCCTAAGGAGTAAACTCCAAAAATCATTGTAACAACATGAACAAAGTATCTGTATTAATATCATCATCATCATCATCATCATCATTATCATCATCTTCTTCTTCTTCATCATCTTCACTATCATCATCTGTATTTTGATTTGCTATTTAAATTTTGTAATATTCTTTAAAGTACGAGTACCTATATGATTTATAGCAGGCTTCCAAAACTTATACCTAATTATATTATGTAGTAAAAACTGAGTAGCTGGTCTAATAATCATCATTATTATAGTAATCAGCATTAGAATAATCAACATTACATCATAATCTTTTAATGGCCCCTCCACTCCACGTCCTTCCTGGCACGGGCCTCACACCTTAAACATATACTAGCCGACGTCGGTGCAATAGATCTAGAGATTACCTCCTACAGTACCACAAACTTTACCTCAATAAAATATTAGTATATACATATATGCCTAGATTTAGATTTGATACCAGAATCTAAGCTTGGGATGTTATTTTTTGAGTCAGGCCTCTAAACTATTAAGCTCTGCTTTCCCTTTCATTCTAATGATCGTACTTTTACGAATGTTTAAATAGTTCCAAGTCCTATAACAAAGAAATATTATACACGAAATCACAATACAAAACACAATTTTGATTAGATGTTTAATACAAAATGAAGAGCAATCACAGAAGTCAAGTAAAGAGACGAATATCGCCCGGAGGAAGCTTTGATGGATGCAACGGATTACCTTCACTTCATTCACAGAGTAATACAAACATAGAGATCTGTGTAAAAATTTGACAAGATGCTAAAATCTCAAATACTTGAGCTGCCGGGATGGCTAAAAATCTTTGAATTTATGTACAAAAAATTTGAAATATGTAACTAAAAATTAATTATTTAGACAACTACTACATGTAAATATAAATCTAAGTCGAAGGTAAAAAAAAGCAAAATAACAAAATGTGACTAAGAGACCCACACACTTTTCGACAAAACAAATGTGTTTCACAAATGAAATCAATTTGATAGTCCGCGGCTACCATAGCCTAATAAAAAAGCAAATTTGACGAGCAAGCTTGTCACTTTTTTGATCGTTAACGCTCGGTTTCACACGCGTAGTTCCCGTTTCCGTGTAAATATGGGAATGAAATACAGCCTTTGATACTCACAACTAACATGGCTTTCTATTGCTAGAAGAATTTTATCGGTTCTGTAGATCAAGAGATTACTATACAATGTCACAAACTTTACCACTTTGTAATATTACTCGTAATATATATCTAAGTAGGATTTACGTTATCAATAAAATATATTATGTAATTACTTAGAATTTACTAAATAACAATTTGTATTTAAAAATCATTAAAATAATTGAAACTAGGTGGACCGAGGACATCAAGCGGGTTGCAGGAAGCAGCTGGATGCTGGCGGCTCGAGACCGTTTTGTTTGGAAGTCCATGCAAGAGTCCTATGTCCAGCAGTGGACGTCCAGGCTGTTGATGATGATGATGAATTGAAACTCAGAATTTGCAGAACATTAAATTAAAATTTTAAAAAGAAAATTACTATTTATATTCTAAGATATACCTACTCGTCATTTAATTGTTCAAAAGTCAAATAGCTCTATGTGAAAGTTACTCTGTACAAAAGCTATTCATTAACCAGTACCATTAGTAACATCAATTAATTCTTTGTTTCAACGTGTCAGCAGTAAATTGAGAAGCAAACACAGGTTATTGCGAGACAAAGTACGCGTGAGGAACGAGCTGTCTCCCGCCCGCTTAATGAACTCTCACATACGTTTGTAGCTAATTAGTAATATGACGACAGTGGTAGGGAAGCCCATGGTGCTAAATGTGGATTTACTCGAGCGGTACCTTTGAGATTTGGTAGACTAGATTTTAGGTAAGAATGATTGTAATATTATTTCCACTTTCAGCAAAAAAAAAACTACAGACTGTTATCGGAAATCAGCATATTTTTTGTTATTTGTGGTTTATTCTCTTCTTAATAAAAATATTATAAAGACAATTTATAATATTTCAGCTTGCATAAATTATTAAATTTTCATTTTTGGTATTTAGGATTATCCAAGAAAAATACACTTCTCCTCTCGTGGGACTGAAAAAACGCGCGGGCAATAATCTATACTAATATTATATAGCTAAAGAGTTGGTTTGTTTGTTGGTTTGATTGAACGCGCTAATCTCAGGAACTACTGGTCTGATTTGAAAAATTCTTTCAGTGTTAGATAGGCCATTTATCGAGGAAGGCTATAAGCTATATTTTATTCCCGTTTTCCTTCAGGAACGGGAACCATGCGGGGAAAACCGCGCGGCGTCAGCTAGTTTAATAATAAAATAAAATAGATCTAGCAATAAACATATGATCCTATTTTACAATAATGTCATAACTTAATAAGATTCATTTTATGATTTCCCGCAAAACCACGCGCCTATTTTTCGATATGGAAGAACTCATTAAAACTCCCATAAACTTCCATCACCGTGAAATGACAAAAGATATCTTTACGCGCAGTTAGCAATTTAAAATATATACGCACATGTCAAGACAGTAAGTAAATCAAGCCAGTCGTAATAAGGGATGATGATTTATAACGAACAATTAAAACTGCTATTGAGGGTACGACGATAAAATTACGCGGTTTTATTATTGATGACAAGGTGTCTCACGAGTGGGGGTGCTATTCTGTGTTTGTACAACCTCGACTTAATCTTTGACGTATTTAAGTTGTAATAATAGTCACATGATAATATGATGATGAATCGTTGGATGCTGGAGCAGAATATTTATAAGATACTCGCAGGCCATTGGATCTGCTTCCACTGTCACATAGGAAGTGAAAATAAAAGAAATTTTGATGATTCTATCTGTGGTAGAGTCTTTAGAAATAGTCACTGGACGTTCCACGTGCTTAGTAAGTAAACTAAGCATATACCTACTTGAAATAAATAAATTTTGATTTGATTTGATTATATTCATGGCCATACTGTATTTATTTTCATAGAGTCAATTATGAACAGCAAAACATGGTGGTGGGGTTTTCCTTCAAAACCATCTTCCAGACATCGATGCGTTCGATAACAAAGCTCTCTAATAAATCGTCCGACAAAGGTACCACTTGATATTAAATATCTTTGTTTAAACTATTATGCAAAAATCAGGTTTAGGTTGATTTTATTTTTAATATTCAACCATCTATGTAGAATAAACAATAATCAGAAGCCCATGTGTTATTTCAGGTTAAAGTCTACATTTGCGTTAAATTTCACAATAATAGATAATATTATGTATTTTAAAACATTCTTTTGGGCCATTGCATAGCTTGATCGAATCCGCTTGACAACATTTTATTTCCATTTTTCTTTATTAAAGTGTCAATCAAAATAACTGAGTTACGCAATTGCACCTCCGATCTGTAATTTTTGAGAATGCTGAAAAACCAAATTATCGAGAAGAGACGTTTAAAGTTTACCTTACTTGCCATTTTCCCTCTGCTTCATCACTTATGAGGTGAAATGGCAGCTAAGTGCTTTGCTACAGCAATATGTTAATTTTACAAGTGACACCTACAATTAATTAATCTTCAGAATCCTTAAGCTGTAAAGTTAAACTGCATAATTTATTTGCTCATAACTAATTTACAGTGCAAATTATTGTAAAGCTTATAATGAACCAATTTAAAATGCGAAATGAGAATAAAATCGATTCGCTTCACATCGCGTCGGCTATCGTAAAGTATTTTTGACAATTTTCTCCCCAACGGTCATACGTTAGAATTACGATGGTGTCCAGTAAATCATTGGTTTTGAGGTTTTCGCCCTCGCTAAGTGTTAAGGGCTATTATGTTTGGTGAAAACGTTTTGTCGGATATGAATGGAGTCATAAACTCGCTTGAGTTCAGTTTAGGGCTGTCACATATTGACAATATTATGAAAAGTATGGGTAAAGGCAACGTTAATTTACATCTTAAGATAAGTATTGACTTACCAGACTTATTTTTTACCTTGCGTCATGTACCTAACACGATAAAATAACACTTTTTTAGTATCGATAATCACTTGTTAGCTAGTGTAAAACCTTTATTCCAATTACTGATCAAAGCCACTCAAACATTATACGTAACGAGGTATATTATACTCGTAGATCTTACTTTAAATTAAAAAAAAATTAAACAAATGTAAAAAATCCAATTGCTTATACAAAAAACCGTATCTACATTCATATAAAGTTGTATAAAATTCAAACTTCGTAGTATAAATAAACGATACGGCCGTTTATTTCAAATCAAATAGATCACATTACTGCTGACTTAGAACTTTGAAATTTGTCAAGTAACATACCACGAATAAAGGAAAAATCTACATTTTTAGTTAAATCCTAAAAATATGTACATATTTTTTAAGGGGTCAGAATTTTAAACCTATCATTGAAAAATCTTGTCACGTGTTTATTATAGACAGCCCTAATGGAATCGTGGCAAGAATTTACGGAGTATTGTCGTATTGGTTTCCTTAAACTTCTGTGTAAACAAATGCTTTTAACTTTCGAAATTTAGGACAAGATGTCAACTTCTTGAGCGTACGCACCCAATGAGCGCGTAAAATATCAAAATTATACATTACAACGTTTTATTTTGTTTTGTAAAATTAATAAAAAATTAAA
The DNA here is from genome assembly GCF_947172395.1 of Bicyclus anynana. Lineage (NCBI taxonomy): Eukaryota > Metazoa > Arthropoda > Insecta > Lepidoptera > Nymphalidae > Bicyclus > Bicyclus anynana. The sequence continues at coordinate 9,393,237 of NC_069101.1, forward strand.
AAAAGATAAATTTTCATTCAAAAATATTTAAAAATTTCTACTGTGCACAGGGTCTCTACTTTTATGATACATGATAATTTATAATACAGAGCCCTACCATCATGCTCAGTACCTAGCTAGTTTATTACTATTCTAGTAATTCAACAATGCTCTAAAACTGATGGTTTTATCGCATTATACAAATTAACATCTTATTATGATGTACACTCAAAATGAAGTTTCTATGAAAATTATTGTCAAATAATATGGATCATTAATATCATTACCAAGCACTTCTATTCATTTAATCAATCAATTATTGCCACAAAACATAAAACAAACAAGTTTTCAAACAACACAATGTATTCATCTAAAACTCTAAACTGTTTGCCCACGGGAGCGGATTACAAAAACACGAATCATTAACAAGGAAAAAATAATTAAATTTTATAACAACCCCGCCTATTTTTGGCTACCAAAAGCACTCCCGTTTCGAAATTCTATTAAAACTTAATTAACTTTTTTTCTGGTGAGTTATAAATTTTAAATGAGCCTCAGAAGGACTCTCAATTTGTTTGGATACTTCTGAACGTCACTTTGGTGAGTGATAAATGTGGTTTTTGCGAACGGTACGAGATGACACAGAGCCGACAAAGACCTGCGAATGGTTTCAAATCAGTCGATTAGTAACCGTGGCATTGAAAAATTGAACGGTTAGCTATCCATTGTTTACCTAATAGTTCTGTAGGTTAAAGTAAATCCTACTAATATTATAAACGCGAAAGTTTGTATGGATGTTTGGATGTTTGTTACTCTTTAACGCCGCTACTACTGAAGCGATTTGGCTAAAATTTGGAATGGAAATGGATTTTACTGTGGATTAACACATAATATATAGGATAGGATATAATATATCTCAATACCAAATTTCAGCTAAATCGGTTAAGTAGTCGAGGCATGAAAGAGTAACAAACATTCATATCATTAAAATCATCAGTTTTCGCAAATCTCGGGAAACCATGGATTTTTCCGGGATGAAAAGTAGCCTATATGTTAAACCAGAGTAAAATCTATTTCCATTCTAAATTTCAGCCAAATCGCTTCAGTAGCCGCAGCATGGGCATTTTCTCTACAGGATATATTCGTAAAGTAGATACGCAATAATGAAGTCTCAAAATTCTCGAACTAATTTCGCCCCATTCTCGATCGTATGAGGAATTCGAGCCACGCAGGAGTCGGCCTGAGGGGACGCCGACGCACCATATTTCACGGTGCCCGATGGTTTGGGGAACACCCGCTGTGCTTCTGAATTAAGTAAAAGCCTTCCAGCTCTTGTTTCTTAATACCTAGTTGGAATTAGGCTGTGACATACTGGCCTTTAGGATTATTTTTTTCACTGACTGAAAAATAATAAGTTATTGAGGAGTAATAATAATCCAACCCGCATAGGGCCAGAGTGATCGACTTATTAGCCTAACCCCTCTTAGGAAAAACATCGTGGGGAAACCTGCTTAACTGAGAATTTTATTAATTCTCTACGTTTGTGAAGTCGTAATCCGCATTGGGCCAGCGTGGTGGACTTAATAGACCACGACCAGACCAGAGGGATCCTCTCATTCCGAGAGGAGACTCGTGCTCAGTAGTGAGCCAAATATGTTAATGATGATGATGATGATTAAGGAGTAGGGGCTCTGACATTCTAAATAGCTCAAGAAAAATACACTTATGACGCTACGTTGTCCGATTTACTTGACTTGAACTCTTTCTTTGTTGGAACAAAAAAAAAGAAGCTAGCGGAACTACATGATATGTAGTTGAGATAAAGTCATTGAATTTAGGGTTTTTTCTTTTCAAAAATTAATTTAGCGGCGTTGTCAACGGCGCGACGACAGTGCGGCGACTGAGCTCAGGTTTGCCAATTAGCATAGTTTTAACGTGCCACTTGCGGTTCGCGTATAACATATCTACCTCTTTTTTCTTCTAACATCATTGTTTTACCATACAAAATTCAAAGATCGTGCATTATGACACGTGCCTTACACTCCTTAATAGATGTCTCGGTCTAATTTAACATTTGACGTGTTTTTAATTTAGCGTCCTCGCCCGGGGCTGCCGTCGCGCACCTAAATAACGTGTATAAGTTACACGCGCGGTCGCCACGAGTTACTCGAACCGCGGACTGAACCGACTGAACGCCATTTTCTTTTTTTTTTATTCTTTACAAGTTAGCCCTTGACTACAATCTCACCTGATGGTAAGTGATGATGCAGTCTAAGATGGAAGCGGACTAACTTGTTAGGAGGAGGATGAAAATACACACCCCTTTCGGTTTCTACACGGCATCGTACCGGAACGCTAAATCGCTTGGCGGTACGTCTTTGCCGGTAGGGTGGTAACTAGCCACGGCCGAAGCCTCCCACCAGCCAGACCTGGACAAATTAAGAAAATCTCAATCTGCCCAGCCGGGGATCGAACCCAGGACCTCCGTCTTGTAAATCCACAGCGCATACCACTGCGCCACGGAGGCCGTCAAAATTAATCGACAATGAAGACGAACCAAAGTCACTAAAACCAATTTATTTTATTTTATTTTCACTATAGCCCCGTGATAGCCCAGTGGATATGACCTGCCTCCGATTCCGGAGGGTGTAGGTTCGAATCCGGTCCGGGGCATGCACCTCTAACTTTTCAGTTGTGTGCATTTTAAGAATTTAGATATCACGTTTCTCATACGGTGAAGGAAAACATCGTGAGGAAACCTGCGCACCCGAAAATTTTCCGCAAACCCGAAACCCGAAAAATCCGCATTGGGCCAGCCTAGTGGACTATTGGTCTAACCCCTCTCATTCTGAGAGGAGACTCGAGATCAACAGTGAGCCGAATATGGGTTGATAATGATGATGAATTTATTTATTTATTCTTTTGTGACTGTCCTTCTTATTTAACTTGCTTTTTCTTTCTTCTGAGATTAAACTACTTAACTGTATTTTATTAGTGATATAATTATTTAGGTTCGATTAGTTGCTTATGTTCTAAAGAAGAGATGGTTGGATTGTGTGAAAGAGGACATGTGTGTAAAAGGAGTGGATGATGAGTTGACGAGTAATAGAGACGAATGGAAAAGATTGACATATTTTTCCGACCCCACTTAAGTGAGATAAGGATAAGGAGATGATGATGATAGTTGCTTATGTTCTGTTGTTCCCTGGTCCCTGAGGCTGAGTCAGGTCCATTTTATTGGCACAACCAATTTCTAGTATTACCATTAAATAGTTCTAAGATATAAATGTATTACTTTATATAGTTATGTGTTGTGCTAACAAATAAATTATATCTATCTACGAGTATCTGTCTATCTATCACTGACAGCCGAGTGAAAATGGAGTGGCAATGAGCAGGTCACATAGTTCGAAGAGGCGAAGTATTTCAGATTGAAGTCCCAAGTTGCTGGAATAGCGACCTCGCACCGGAAAACGCAGTGTTGGTTGCCTCCCCTCTAGGTGAATCGAAGACATTAAGCGGGTTGCAGGGAGCCGCTGGATGCTGGATCCTCGCAAAGGAAAGCGCAGACCCACTAGGTGAATCGAGGACATTAAGCGGATTGCGGAGCCGCTGGATGCAGGCGGCTCGAGACTGTTTAGTGTATGAATATACAAAATGCACGCAAATACGCGATACTTTTAAAATCTTGGAATGATATCACCCGATGTCGATAAAATAATTTGCGTGTATTTAAATGGATCTTTTCATTATTCGGATTTCATTATCATAATCATTAATAGCCGAAGGTCTACTGCTAGACATAGCTCTTTTGCATAGACTTACGTATAGACTTATTTGGATTTACTACTAATTAATAAAGATGGCATTGCGATTGAGTGGTTTTTAATTTTGAACTATTCAGGGTTCAAATGCATAATATGGAATCAACTTCTCACTTCTTCAATCTCTAGCTAATAATGTAAAAAAACAATCTTCAATTATTCTAGCTAATAACGTAAAAAAAACAATTGACAATTTACATGAATAATTATTGTTTTTTCTGAATCACGTAATTTGACTTTGACTTTAACAGCTTAGGGATCAGGAAATCCCACTAACATGGTGAACCTATTCCCAGGGATCATGCCGCCCCTCATTACCGGCTGATTTGAATAACCCGCTTGTTTGTCCTTTTTATAATACTTGTGTTTACGAAATCCATGATTTTTGTTACTAAATCTATACTTTATAGCCAATCGATTGAAGTTGATTAGATTTTTCGGTTTAATATGAAAGCAATATTACTATAACAATTATTTTTATTTATTCTCCGTTTAACGTGATATGGTTTGATTGTGCAGGTAGTTTAAGCTTTTAACAGTCATAATAGTAAAACCCAATCACTGTTTTATAAATAAAGTAAACAAATAACTTACCCGTTAAATTGGGTGAAGGAAATTATAGATTTTTTTTTTATTTTGTTAAGAACCGGTGCTATCTGTTAAGAAACTTTTATTTATGTTCACTATATTTAGGTATAATTATATTTCGTCGTTTCTTCCTACATGTGTTTTTATAATATACAATTGGATTAGTATAATTATCCAATTGTATCCATCCAATCAGAGCCTCAATAGCTCAAAGGTAAGAGTGATTGGACTCATCACAGAGGGGTGGTGGTTCGATCCCCCAACCGTTGCTCTATTGTCGTACCCACTCCTAATACAGTCTTTCCCGACTAGTTGGAGGGGAATGGGAATATTAGTCTTAATTATAAAAAAAAAGATATGGCAAATATTCTTTTTTTTTAATATATGAAGTACCAATGTAGTACATACTAGTAACACGTCAGCAATTACCACTGACCGAGTAAGCAGTGCATGCCCCGAACCGGATTCGAACCCACACCCTCCGAAATCGGAGGCAAAGGTCATATCGAACTTTTCAGTTGTGTGCATTAAAAAATATTAAGTGTCTCAAACGGTGAAGGAAAAACATCGTGTGGAAACCTGCATACCAGAGAATTTTCTTTATTATCTGCGTGTGTGAAGTCTGCCAATCCGCATTGGGCCAGTGTGGTCTACTACCGCACCATCCTACCTAAAACGAACTGTACTGTAAATACCTATCTTACAGTATGGAGCACACAAGCTAGTACAAAATAGCCACATCTCAATCTCTATGTTCCTCGGTTTTTATAATTAAGCTTTCTATCAAACATACACTGCTGTTGTTTTTTTACTACGTTTCAACATCGTTTAAAATAAATAAATTGAAATAACGTAGTGAATGGTGATGCTAAAACGCGAAATGACCAACATAATGGGACGGTATGAGAGGAACCTTAATCTACCCTCAGATAGAATAAAAAAATTCACAACCTTCCAAGAGTCATACTTGGAAGGTTTTACATACATTTTTACTCATCGTTAGTAACCCATTTCCGGCTCACTTCTGAGCTCGAGTCAGCCTTTCAGAATGATAGGAGTTAGGCCAGTAGTCCACGCTGGCCCAATGCGGATTAGCAGACTTCACACACGCAGATAATTAAGAAAATTCTCTGGTATGCAGATTTCCTCACGATGGTTTTCCTTCACCTCATACTAATTATTGTTAGGTGTAACTTGCGAATGGCACGCCCTCATTTTTAATTTGTTTGTTGGTAAACAGTACCTACAAATATAATAGGGCTGTATACTGTAGTATAGTATTATGTATTTGAAGCGATTGAATATCCCGACGAGCTTCAAGGTGAAAAGCGCATGATTTCGGTGTCCGGTCAAAGTTGAGCGTTTGACCCCGAGTGACCCCGCCGGTCCCGTACCGGTACCGGTCACAGGCGGTGTCACATCGCGTTGCCTGCAAGAGTTATTGCTTTATTAACTTTTGCATATTCATGTTACCGCGCCGTATTATATCAATAGGAAATATAGTGTCTCTATATAACGATATTTTACTAAGGATCCCTTTTCTTTAAGGTTGGCTTTTCGCGGATAATAGCAAAATAAATAAATTGTTATATATTTATGATGAATTTCCACAAAGTTGCCTGCTTTTCTATCCAATATTTAAGGACCCCTTGTGCTTGATATTAATAATTAATAATAAGTGAGTCTTTACAAGTAATGTGTGAAGCCGGTGCAACCTATAAAAAAAGAAACATCACGCGTCTCCTTGACAACCGCATATATACCTTTTTTTATAATTTGTATTTCGAAATTTAACACTAACAACAATTACGTTAATTAATATTAAAACCGTTAAAAATAATCAATAATTACCAATAAAAAATACTCCACCCGCGCAGCAAGTAGCATTCTCATAAATCGCACGACTGTTGATTTTTGAGCAAGCTTGATATAAGCATGCTCATTATTAGTAATGTTGTGATACACATGCTAATAAGTAGCAACTGCTCAATAGTAGCATGCTTTCGTGCTTGAAATGAGTAGCTATACTGCTATAAACTATATAGTGATCCTTATTAGTAAATATTGATGTATTTCGAACACCTATTCTATGTACCTAATATGCGAAATTAATATTGTTTATATTAGATTTGATATGAGTCAACTACCCTGTTGGCAACCGTACATACGTATTGGTACAAACATGGCCTGACAAACCATCAAAAAGTAAATAGCCATCGTAAAGTATGTCTGGCTATCACAGACTACACACATATTGTATTGTATGTTTCCATATATTTTATTGGGCGTTATCTAAAAGTGGTATGATGAAATTTTAAATGCGCTAGCGATATTTATGGAGTGTTAGCTGGATGTTTTTTTATCTTAAATGATTCTCGAACCGGTGTATCATTCCAATTTGTTTAGAAACAGAAAGTGGGTAGGTAGTTACTGGCCATGCCAACAGTATTGTTGTGTTAGTATTATTTTTATGTCAACCAAATATTTATTGAAATTACCTACTTAATATTTCAAATATGATCCTAATGTTCTTTTTGTATTAAGCTTCTTTATATGTAGGTCTAGCGGACGCCCGCGACTTCGTCCGCGTACAACTCGATGTAAACTTTCAACTACCCCTACTCTACCCCTACCCTACACTGCTGCACACGCGACGGAAGCTTAAAAAAATGGAGTAACTTCTCCCGTTTTCACAACATTTTCCTTCACTGCTCTGCTCTTATTGATCGTAGCGTGATGAAAAGTGCACTATAACCTGCCCAGAAGTATGAAGTATAATTGTACCAAGTTTCGTTAAAATCCATCGAGTAGTAGAGACAAAAATTTTACTGATTGCATTTTTTGGCATCAATGTCGATCACTAATCACCCCCCATAAAGTTATTTTGGAAATATAGACATTTCATGTACAGAATTGACCTCTCTACAGATTTATTATAAGTATACTTATATAATAAAAGATAAAAAAATAAAAACAAAAATCAGTCTTTAAAGTTGTTGATAGTAAAACCGGTCAAGTGCGAAAGTGCGAAACAACACGAAGGGTTCATGAGAAAAAACGACAAAAAATTATTCTCTCACCCCATCGAAAGCGTACCCTTAAACATTTATTTTATTCTGTTTTTTGGGGTTTCTGTCCACAAGCAATCCTGTCTTTCCGTTCCTCCGTCTATCCGTCGGTGATTTAGCATAAAGACTATTACTACTCGAAATCTGTCAATTAGTATAGAGCATGTAGATTAAAAATGTGAAGCAAGTCGTATAATAAAATCTTGAAAAATATTTGTTTTATATTTGTTGTTACAGAAAATATGAAATGTGAAATTTTCATCTGTGTATCACGATTCATAAGAAACCTACAGCCTGGTGACAGACAGACAGACGGACAGCGGAGTCTTAGTAATAGGGTCCTGTTTTTTCCTTTTGGTTACGGAACCCTAAAAATAGTTATGTAGAGTGTGGGACAAAGCTCCATATCCCCTCTCCTATAAGAAGTGAAGCCTGGCTTGAAGTGGGCCGTTAAAAAAGACATACCGATCAACTTGTGAACTTCCTTTTTGAAGTCGTTTCAAAATAGGCGTATAATGATGAGGTATCAACCTATTCAGTACTTTTAAAAGACCAGAACACAATAAACTCAACAAGAACATAACACTACATACAAAACCACCTCATAAATAAAGAGTTAATCAGCGTTTAAATCATTCATTTGCCAAGCAAACACGATCATACAAAAGGCTTAAATAAACAGATCCGACGACTGTATTCACAAACATATTTAAACTTTGGGTCCTTTGTCACGCAAACAAGAAAAATGTCACGGTGACAATAAAAAAAAAATCAATGACCTTCCACAACGCAATGGCTCATCACATTTTTTTATATATTTATCGCCACCCTTTTAAGTTGAAATCGCGCCAATACATTCTGTGTCTCCACCTAAAACAAATAATTTGTAATCCTGAATTATGTGCTGCTGACTGCATACATTTAAAAGATATGAATCTATAAAACAGGGATGTGCTTTCGAGCCATTGTTATTTTATCGATGTTTTGACTTCACTGGCAAAGATAACCATAATATCTATTATAATATCGGTCGATGTATTAAAATAAATAAACATAAAGAAAATCATTAAATTAATAAATAATTTTACTGAGATGAGCCATTTTCTAAATTTTTGTAACTTTGACAAACATTCATGTGTTACTTTTTCTCTATTTTCTGTTGTCCATGAGTTGGAACGCTCTTAGGATTTTACAATCCAGGCTGCAGCAATTATTTATTTTATAATTGGTAAGTAATAGATTCAAGAACTGTACAAATCGATATGCTTTGGGTTTCTGCTACTTGTCGTTGAAGAATACCCTCATAAAAAGGTAATCCTGACTTTTAAAATTTTATAATATTTTTACTGGAAACTCGAAAAATTCTATTAGTAGTAGAAAAGTCCTATTAATAGTAAAACATACAGACATTGAAGATAATAAAAGTAAAAGCTTAATAAAGTTTTAATCTAATTTATTGTATTAGGTGGTATCGTATTAGGTATTAGGGGTTTTTTGTATGTTGTTCGCTTATCTATTTTTTTTATTTTGCATAATGACGACTATATTTATAGCATTATACATATTCTATATACATTGTTCAATAAATGTTATCCTAATGAGAAGAGAAAACACTTCACACCTCCCAGTATGAAACTGTTTAATATTTTTAGCCATCATTTCTTTTTATAACTTTTTTAATTTTAAGCTATTTTTTGTTGTAAATGTTTCTAAATACATATGTATCTTTTAAATTACTTTTTGTCGTGGAACTAGTACACCTAATGAGTCACGTAATTATTGCCATCACTATTATTAAGTCATCGACTTGAAGAAATAAAAATATCGATGTCTCGTTTCGCCCCCGACCTTTCCTGTCTGGCGTGACTATTTGTCACCTGAACTCGACTCCTGTACGGTCCATGCTGCAAACATACTGATTCGCATCGCATTCCAAGAACAAGAACAGCGTAAACGGATATATTTATTACTTAAAATTAAACTTAAAGTAGTTGTAAAATGGTTCAAATTTCATTGCACATTTCTGACCACATAGGTATGTATAATGTAAGAGTAAATTTATTCATTGGTATTGTACCCAGAGACCACGATGTTCTAACTACATTGCGATCAATTTGGCAGACATTGCTTGAATTCTTAAGCAGTTGAAAAATATAAGCATTCGTCTCCTTTTTCAAAAAAATCTTAAAGTCTGAACCGCTGAGAAATTTAGACATCGTAATAAGCTGTTTAATTAATAATGCATTTTTAATTCAGAGATTTATAAAACAGATTTAATTAATTTTCTGAAAAACTACCTCCAGTCCAAAAAAAAAATATTATTCAAATAATTTACTAATTACTAGTTTGTCAAACTAATACTGTTGCCTAAATATTTTTCACTCGTTTTTTATTTTGTACAGAGAGATATTTTTAGACACGTTAGATATACAACAGCGGAACCAATAGCAGAAAAAACAATTTTAATATCCGTAGTAAATGTCAAAACTGTTCGTCACGTTTTATAAGTTTCAAACTGAAGGTCATGGTCCGACTCATCTGACATTTAATGGAATACATACCGATAATATGGATACTTTAAAGTCAAGAATCAATAGTTTATTTAATCTGTAAAGATCAGAGAGATAGAGCTCGTAAAAGCAAGATCGATTATGAGAAATTAGACCACATTCGGTTGTGAGGTAAAACTTAAATATTATGTACTAATACGTAAAAAACAAGTTTTAATGTATAGGTCAATGCATGCCTATAGTATTAAGAGAGACGTAAAAGTGGTAAACAAACCGAAGCGAAAGCAAAGAACATTCGTTCTGATTGTATTTCGAATCAATAGACGTAGGCGTTACAGCCATCGAGTAAGATACTTTATTTCAAATGAATGGCCCACGAAATAATTGCTCAGATTTATCTGTGTTGTTTATAGCACAGTTAGGAATCTCTCTCAATCATTAGCCATAACGATCGATACGGAACAAGAAACAAAACAGACGTGCATCCATTTAGATGGGAACAAAATTCTTAAACACAAAATTGATTGAATTAACTTTAATTATAGACATCTCCGAATATGAATAGAGTGTCGGTACATCCATCCGACTAATCATAAATAACAAATCAAATGAATTAAGTTGAGTACCGCAAGACGTTCATTATTCTTCATAAGACAGTCGCTAGTCTAATGATTCTAAAACTCCGACTACCGAAATAATAAACATCAATCAAAAGCCAAACCTTTGATAAAATATATCAATCACATAGTCTATAACGAATCACATTTTATGCAAACAGAAGAAACAAAAGTATTAAAAATTGAAGGGAATAACATTTGACGTGTACCTACTGTGCAATATAAGGAGGATTCGATTAGTCATTATTTGATTTAGTTCGGCGGACTGGTAAGGCCCCTGGGGTGCACCAGTGGGGGGTTGCACGAGCGCTTTACTATATGCTCGTCATCAGGCCAGCCATCGACACTTTGTTCGCCTGAAATTAACAAGATAGTATCCTGTTTCGAGATATCTGGATGCAAATTTTATAGTAGCCTTTACACGTTTGATACCTTTCCACCATGTTCGATATACATTATCTCAATTTTTGATTCCACTGATCACTGAACTGAACTTGATTGCTTTTAGCATTTGTATTCCCACATATATTTTTTTCTTCTGTTTGTAAAATTGTTTCGTGTGCAACAAAGTTCTTCTTCTTTTGATCTTGCATATTCGTTGGTTTAACAAAATGAAATCTTCATACGGAACTCTTTTATATAGTAGACGTAATATTTAACTTATTGAGTTTATGTACGTATTTTGATATAGGAGACAAAATTTAAATATCAATATATTACAAGCGTGGGTACAATATTGTGGTAGCTAACTATGTGGTATTGAATAGCATTAATTCGATTATAATTTAATGTTATATCGACACAATGCATTATGATAAATGATAATATTGATAAAAAATTCTAAATACCGAAATAAATTAAAATACACGTTTGATCGCAGGTAGAAGTCAATTCAAATCATCAAACTGCACACATTCATTTACTCATACAGAAGTAATAAACTTCGAGGGGGGTTAATTATGAATAAGCAACCTCAAACTAATAAGATTAAAATAACACAAGTAATACGAACTCAATGCAACATAATTTACTGACTTTACATGCTCATTTTTGATTAGCCGGCGCGAAAGGGCAAATCCTGTATTAAGATAGGTAATGAGGTTAAATTCTTTGCTGAGAAAACAAAGATTACAAGTTAGAAACGAAAGCAATGCAATATAGAATCTAGTAAAGGGCGTTACAGTGTTTTATGAGATTAAAGCGCACAGAGTTACTGACGAAAGTACGGTAGAAAATTAAGTACAAAAAGGTACAATATTTAATAGGATATTTTGTAATGTGGACTCTATTGAGTGTAAGGATAAAGTTGATAATGAGAATGATGATCTTAATGAAAGGAAGAAAGAAGTTAACGATGGATTGTGTGGTAAGTCGGCACCCTGCTGCCGCGGACCCCGACCGAGCCTATCACGGACAAGACATCGATTAGTGATCGACTGAATTCAATTGCTTGGAGAGACATGAGTCGATACCGTCAAATCGAGACGGACCGATCGAGTATTGTATTGTTCGATTTTCAAAAATTTGCATTTTAAGAACGTCACGTCAACGACAACGCTGAGTCACCTGACAAATGAAAAGGAATCGATCGTGTCAGATATCGAAAAGCGTTGACCGTAAGCTCCGTTTTATTATTGTTGTAATATGATTACTGTCAACTATAATATTTTTTATTGAGCCAAGGGCCAACCTTGAATCATTCCGTCACCGCTGAGTCTTCGTCAAATTCATTTTTAATATAGTCGAGCGCATTAATTTTACCTAAAGATTCGATTTTTTGCTCATTTCTTTGTTAGAAATAGACTTTCGAAATCACAGGACTGATTTAAAAAAAATATTTTACCACTAGAAAGCCACGTTATTTGTGAGTGTCATTGATTATTTTCTATCCCCGGGGATACAGGAATGGGAATTACGCAGGTAGAACCGCGGGAGATCTGTTTGTAAAGTAAGATTGTACTAACTTTTCTATTTAACGAAATTGAATATACAATTTATTATTGATTGCAAATAACAACAAACAGCGTAAGAAAACGGACATAGGCCACTAACTGAATCTGATGTATCAAGGAATTGTGAATGACCTTGAATCATAATTACATTCATTAATCATTCTGAGGCAAAGTGCAATAAACTTTTATAATTACCTTGACCTGTATGAAATTATGTGACTCATAGCATTGTTTAGACATTATGTCACAAAGAGGTTATAGCGTAAAATTGATTTAAAATCTATCCTGCTAAATCATTCATCATATATAGAAGATTTTCTTTGCAGTTTCTTTAACGTCTTGAACTTTTTCCTATCCCTTGTATTGTTTTTATGTTCAAGGTAATCTATGTCTTTCTCTCTCTCTCTCTCTATGTATATCCATGACACTATGATTGGTTAATTAATAAACTGAATCTCTCCAGATGATACTTCTACGCTCGCTTAAAACACCCAATAAAGCCAGGTTCCAGGAGCCTACGACAATTACACAATTTAAAAAAAAAGCGTTTTTTTGACGGCGTCCGTGACGCAGTGGCTTGCGCAGTGGATTTACAAGACGGAGGTCTTGGGTTCGATCCCCGGCTGGGCCAATTAAGGTTTTCTTAATTAGTCCTGGACACTTCGGCCATGGCTAATTGGCAAACCGCCACGCGATTTAGCGTTCCGGTACGATGTCGTGTAGAAACCGAAAAGGGGTGTGGATTTTCATCCTAATCCTAACAAGTTAGCCCGCTTCTATCTTAGATTGCATCATCACTTACCACGATGATGAGATTGTAGTCAAGGGCTAACTTGTAAAGAATAAAAAAAGTCATGTAGAATAATCAATTTGATAGATATGCCTGTGTTGTTTCATCCCGTGTACCGATACTTATAATTTTCGAAATTTCATGTCACGCATTCGTGTCACGAACTCATGATATCTCAAGTTTATTGGCTTAAGTCATGACATCACCGTATGCGGTCACCATTGATAGTTACACTTAATAAAAATTATTATCAGTTTATTATGACCATGGCGTCACATTTATCACAACTCACTTGTATGTTAACAGTAGGAATTAATTATTACAGTTTCCGTGCTGTTTATAATATGGTAAACCTTATTTATATGTATAATATTATCTATTATGGTTATAAATTTAGTTTTAAATTTCTTTCTCGTTCTATGTAAGTAGAGTGATGGGAATGAAGGAGAAAAATTGTAAGTCTTGATTAATTCACAATTTAATACATTACATTTATAAAGGCATGAGTATTTATTAAAAAAAATATTCATAACTACAATATTTTTACATAATACCTACATGAAAATTTAAAATTATTGACATTTTTTTATTCCTTGCCATTTTTATTGACATCAATTTATTTGACATTTTTATTTAATAATCACTTATTGTACTTTTGTTGTTTTAATTTAATTTGTAGTATTGTAAATAGTTTGTAATATTTTTTAATTCTTAAACATAAGATATATAATTGTATAACATAAATTATGCATTATATTTTTTAAATATTGTAAACGTTGTGAAGATCTATAATAAGTTGAACATTCACCATTGGGCACAACGTATGTAATATATACACGATACAATATTCTGAGGTTGGTCTTCCTAAATAAAAAAATAAGTAAACACCAAGTAAGTTTGTTTGTTAATAACGCCTTAACTACTCAACCGATCGTAATAAAATTACACTAACGTTTACAAAAAAAAAAACATGGGGTTTCTAAAGAAAATACTGTTGTTTCCAAAACTGTGTCTACCGACTTTTAAGCAACTGTCATTAAATCATAGATATTATGTAATTGTATTGAGTGATAGCCCAGTGGATATGACCTCTGCCTCCGATTCTGGAGGGTGTGGTTTCGAATCCGGTCGGGGGCATGCACCTAAAACTTTTAAGTTGTCTGCATTTTAAGAAATTAAATATCACGTGTCTCAAACGGTGAAGGAAAACATCGTGAGGAAACCTGCATACCAGAGAATATTCTTAATTCTCTGCGTGTGTGAAGTCTGCCAATTCGCATTGGGCCAACGTGGTGGACTATTGGCCAAACCCCTCTTATTCTGAGAGGAGACTCTAGCTCAGCAGTAAACCGAATTTGGGTTGATAACGACGATGTAATTGTATTAAATTGAGAATTTCGGTGAGTAAAATAAAAAATGTTAAAATTCCTTAGAACTTTACATAGAAGCTGTGCGCAGCTTCCCAAGCGACGAGTAACTTATAGACAGAGAACATGATCGTGATATTATAAATAACATTAATGGCCATTAAAACAAAGCCGTAAACTTAAGCTTTCACGTACCTAATATTTATAAAACTCAATAATTTACTTGTATATTATGTTAATACATTTTGCGTCTACACAGTAGGGCCCCCACAGTTAATGTAATAAAGGGTTTTGAATAACACCATTAATAATACCGAGGCCAGACTAATAATAAGCCGTATTATTTTTAACTCAATACAATAAGTGGTAGTTAAATTTTTTATCTCGTTTATACCATAACCTTGGTGAATCATTGAGAATATTCTGAGACTAGCTGACGCCGCGCGGTTTCATTCGCGTGGTTCGCATTCCCGTAGGAAAACGGGGAAAATATATAGCCTATAGCCTTCCTTGATAAATGGGCTATATAACACAGAAAGATTTTTTCAATTCGGACCAGTAAGTAGTTCCTGAGATTAGCGCGTTCAATCAAACAAACAAACTCTTCAGCTTTATAATGTTAGTAATAGATATCCATAGGTTAACTAAAAAAAACTAAAACATGGGTTTTATAAGAGTATCACAGCATTAACGCCATGAATTTATATAGATACCGCAAACCGTGTTAATATTTTAAAAATCCTCTGAAGACCTTTCATTTGATGTGTCACATGACGTAGTTTATTTTTTTTTTTGTATTTTCCATCTGGCTCCCCAAAAGTCATCTTTATATTTAAAACTTTTAGAGTTTCAAAAATTTCCTGAAATCTTCAAGTAAATAGCTAATTTCTGTATTTTGTTCAAAATTTTAGATAAGTAGGTACAGTAGTTTCGGAGAAAAAGAGCGTTGTCAATTATTGTCGTATTTTGTTTAAATAACTTAAAAGCTATTCTTTTTTTAATTCCAAAAATATTTTTTTTTAGAATCCGCATAATAATATTAAGACCGATTGATGTTGTATCACATGAAGTTTGTAAAAGGTTTTTTTCAACTTTCCATCTTACCCGCCATATTCAAATTTCACCTATTTGGGTCACAAAAAATGATATGTGTACCATTGGAACGGTCAAGTACATTCGGAAAAAACAAACATACATTAAAATGTGCGTGAGTAATATTATAAGGGTTCCGTTATAGTACTACGTACGTTCAGAACCCTAAAAAGAGTTTCTATGTTCATCATATTCATATTTTATATATTCTAGTCCTATTCTTTAAAAACTAAAACCCAAAATCAAAACCATATCGTGTGACGACTGACGAGTGACTTCTCTAGCCTGTCTAAAAGCTTTCAAGAATCAATTGGGCGTTCTACACCGACGTGTTTTGATCAATCGAAGCGTGTAAATCGAACTAATTGTGACTCGGTCATTATACTTGTACGTGCATCTTCACTGAGACCCTTTTATTTTAAATTGTACCGACGCTGGAATGGAAAAATACTGTAACATACCCGTTTTTATTTATTTGTTTATAATAACTTTATTGCACATAAAAGAATAATAACAAAAGAAGACAATAATTATACAGGCAAAAGATGACCTTCTCACTAATAGTTTTACCGTTTTACGTACATCTATACTATTAAAAAAAAGAGGTAAAGTTTGTGGTGTTGTAGGGGGTAATCTCAGATTTTGAAAATTCTTTTACCACTAGAAGCCATGTTATTTGTGAGTGCAATAGGCTATATTTTATCCCCGTATTATTACATGACAGGAACTAGACGGCTGAAACCAGAGCATTTACTAGTTAATTATAAGTATAGACTGATTAGATTTTTTTTACTATCATTGTTTGTTTATTAGCTTAAGCACAGTTTGTATATGAAATGTAGTTATTTAAACATGAAAATTTTAAACGACTGCATAGATCTGTATTCGATTTCATCAAAAACATCTGATACGAATTTGATGGAAGTTATTATTTAATGACTGTTTACAATTGTTTTTTGATTAATATAATTTAAATGATAAGATTTTCTAATGTTTCTAATTTACATAATTTCTAAAATATAAATAAAACGTGACTAGTTTTATTTTAAAACTATAAGTAAACACTGAGATGAATAGATTGACATTTTTATTACAATTTGCAATGGAGAGGGGATGTTATATATTATTTAAAATACTAATATCTGTGGTGTGGTGAAACAACAAAAGTTTCATGACAAAATCCTGCTTTAGATTTTGTCACTTACAGTGTTTTCAAATTAATTGGACGCATGATAAAATCTTACACAAATAATGATATCGACTTTAATTATAATCGTTGTTGAATACGAGTTAATGAGTGATTTTGTTATCAGCTTTATCCTCTACCGATCTTATTACCGATTTTGGAATTTATTTTTGGAAGTTTTTGTATAATTAAGACATCGCTGACTGTAACAGTTAGGGTAAGCCGAATTTATAATGAAATTTTGGATATATTTTATCGGGGAAGCGTGTTTTATAATTTTGTGCCTAAATGTTAATTTAAATGTTGGTTTAATATTTTTCACTTTTATTTATGTGATCACGGTTATTTGGAAATAATGTTTATAGGTTATAATTTTTAATATTAATGCTTTCTGTGTCTATTTTACATATAATTTCGTTTATGTGCCGTCAATTAAACATATAAAACGAAATCGGGTTAGTTGAACCATTAAAAACTCAAAAACAACAGACTTAATAGTAGTAGAATAACTATCAAAGTGTAAGAAAAATTTGCGACGGACAAAACTTTCTAGAAAAACCATTTTCTCATACATTTTGTATAAAGCAGCTTGATTAATAAAACCAGTAGTATTTTAAGAATGAGTATCTACTATCATAGGTATATATCATGTAGGATAGGAGATCGAATGTTGAGTCCAATAGTAAAGAACCTATATTTATATTACAAAGCGGAACAGTCTGTTTGTATGTATGTTTTAACGCTCTAATCTCTGGAATAATCGCACGCGCTAATCGAGGTTTGTAATAACTTTTTTTTTGTATTTATACCAGGTATTAATGCAAGTCTCATTAGGAGTTACATAAATTTAAAGGGGTAAAAAAAATATTTAAAAAATACTTATTAAAAATAATTAAAAAAAATAAAAAAATATATTTTTATTTTTATTAATTTTTAGATTTAAAAGGGAGGGAATGGTTGAGGAATCTATGTTGTGAGTAAAGTAAATATATAGTAAACAATATTGCCGTCAAATCAGTGTAAGAGCAAATTATTGCAAACAGTAACAAATCAATGGCAATAATTATTGGCAATAAACACTTGCCCGTAACAAATAGCAGCGCGCGCTCAGTTCGCTGTTAACACGAGCACGCCTTTAATTGTGCAACAAAAACTTTCAAATAAGACATTGCGTTAAATAATTAGATTAACGCACCGCGTTATTTATCCGCTCTTGCTACAGACACGTTTGGGTGGGTATAGAGATGTTATTACCCCTATTTCCCGGTATTTCCGTTCTTCAATTAGTCGGCACAAACCATTGGACTAACGTCGAACCCATTTGTAAGACAGTCGTCTTACGAATGGGTTCGACGTTAGTTCAGTGGTTTAAATAAGAATATTTGCCATAATACCTTTTTCAACACACGCATTCGGCATTTCCCTCCAATTAAGTAGTTGGCAAGACTGTGACGTAATTCTACGTCAATATTGCAGCGGGATACAATATTGCCGTAATTCTAACAAGGTAGGTGCTATGATGCTGCCAAAATCAATTACCTACCATTAGTACTTTGACCTTATTATTGTCAACCTTAAAAGAGTCCTATAGAGATAGGTCCTCTTATATAAAGGAATTGCAATACATAATATATTATATCAAGCACAATGTCAATCAATCAATCACAATCAAAATTTATTCCGACTGTTTTAACCTACTCTCCGAAACACGGAGTTGGGAAATTTTGGTAATTTGCTGACGAAAACCCTGTCACATGCATTAATTATTTAAGTGTCACAAAATATTTGCGAAGTAATAACAACTCCAAAGATATATAAATATAAATTTAAAGTACAAAACTGTAAATCGCGTTGCAATTTATGCGATAGGTACAATATAGTATAAATCCTTGATTAGTCTCACTTGAACTTTGTAATGCAGCAATTATACGAAACCGCTTCTGGCCCGCCATCTTAGAGACGTGTTCAATAAAATATGAATGGTAGGTATATTGTTACATTGACTAAGCCTATATTTTGTATTAATAATAATTTTTAACATAAATCGGTTACGACCCTACAAAATCACCGCAAAAGTGATCCGAATAGGCTAAAACACTGAGCGCACACATGCACATTTTTGTCTTTAATTCCATTATATATTTATGTATATATAATTTTTACACTTCCTGAACACACACCTCGACATTCCAGACGATATTTTGGTTGAGTTGACTAAGATTGAGTTGTGTATAAATTTCCTCTTTTGAGCGTTCACTTTTCATGGGCTAGTAACACATCTAACAGTATTTAATATCATTGTTTTGTACGTCTTTTCTGGCACAGACGTTCTGTTTGTACTTATAGGTTTTATTCATCATTATCAGTTTACTTTACACTTAGTACACGGAGATGGGATATGGAGCTTAAAACCACCTCATGCTCCTATGTGGGTTGACGGTTTTAGGGTGAAAATGTTAAGTTTAACGACCACTAACTGCCACTATCAGATGTTAATCCGAATTAGATCCATGGCTTAAGCTACGAGGGTGCTTTGGAGACGCAGTGGCGTGCACAAGTTTTTAACAAGTTCATGCACTAAAGGTACAAATTGTACAAAAAGGAAAATTCCTCCTCCAATACAGGTACGTAGTGAATCTTCAGGGTATGCATTGCGTCTATGCATCTATGAAGTACACGCCACTGTATGAAGATCTATCAGACAGTACTGTGTATTGTTGTTAACAGGCTTTGTGGAAACTCATTTCATCTAAACCAAAATAACTAGTGATGCAGTCCAGGTGCTGGCTCTTTACTGAACATACAAAAGTCAAGCTTGACTTTTTGCAGGTATACTTGTAAATAAGGCCTAAAATAAACTAATTTCGATTAGGAAAATCTGTTTCAAGTAATATAGTAAAAAAAGTATATCATTAAACTGAAAAATCAAGATAGACTATCACATACAGATACCTAGATGTAGGTACGTCTCTATAATATTTTAATCACATGACATATCTGGAAACTCTAAGACCGGATTACGCATGATCGTAAAATACTTACTCAGAGAGAAGACGTCCCATTAATAATATAGAGATCTGGTAAAGATTTTAATCATGCAAGCAATAAATTATATAGATTTATCGGTATCCGATGGATTGTTCGGAGTTATTTCGTAATTTCTTATTAAGGATTATTAGTAGTACGCACACATAACGGTCTACGAAGTAATTTTGTCATATGATTTTTTTTTCGTCATATTGTTCAACTAGAATCCCAGAGTGATAGCCTGTGACAGATACACGATATTGTATAGAAACTGTAAGTTTGTTAGGCCAATACATTTACCACGATAGGTAGGTCTGGCATGGTACCGTAGGTAGGTAGAAAAAGGTGTAATATTCATTTAATCAAAGTGTAACCCATTCTAATGTTATAAATTCGAAAGTAACTCTGTCTAATACTTTTTCACTGCTAACCACTGAAAAGATTTTGATGAAATTTGGTAAAGAGGTAAATTGAACCTCGAAGCAGAACATCATCATCATCTTCTGTACCTTACCCCACTTAGGTAGGGTCGGTACAGCATGTCAATCTCCTCCATTCACCAACTCACCATTACTCGCCAACTCATCATCCACTCCCTTTAGATACATAATTATTCTCTTTCACACACTCTAATCATCTCTTCTTCAGTCTTTCTTTCCTCTTGTGTCCTTCCACTTGCAATTTCAACATTCTTCTGGCAATATGACTTTCATCCCTCTGTATTACATATACTAAGCTAACCTTTTACTCCTCAATTTTTCTGTTACTGGCGCCACTTTCAGACTTCCTCTTATATACCTACTCATTCCTTATTTTATCCATTCTTGTCACACCATACTTCCATCTCAACATTCTGATCCATATAGCATAACAGGTCTTACGACCGTTTTGTATATTTTACCCTTAAGTCTAAGAGGCATTTGAGGGTCATCTTGAAGCAGAACATATGCTACAATATATCCGGGACAAATATATGGTTCCCGCGAAATTTGTACAAAACAGTATTTCAAGCGAACATTCATAAACCAAAAGACTATATACCTATCTAACTACACAGCGCATCTCAAAGTTTCCTTTTCCGTCGTTTAATGGGCATCTTAAAACAGCAGTAATAACATGCCCTTTAAAATCCCTTTTATATTTTCCAAGTCATTAGTCCGGTGCTTTTGGACGCGATAAAATACGTAATTAAAACGCTAAACATCAAATCATATTCGTAAATCGTTATAATTGTATTGCCAATAAATCCGTTTTGCGACATCGATTTTACAAAATGATCAATGGCGTAATTAGGGCTGTCCATAATGCAATATCGATACTTAATTTTAAGGTACTTTGAATAAATTATGAATTTGGAATAAACGGTAATTTTAGATTTAAATTATTATCTTGATACTTTAATAGTTTTTATTTTATTCAACTTGCCGTTAACACATTAAAGTTTAGACCTTGTTTTTTTTTTCATGTCCATTTTCGATTCCATGTCCGATCAACAGTATACAATGGCTTTAATTTCATTAAAGTAAACTTAACCTGCAAGTTAAAACAGCATGGATATCCCTTGAATATGTATTTTTTGACTATATATTTATTTTTTTGTCAATACTAAATGGTACACTGTATTGCAACAGTTTTATTCTATTTGTAAATAGATCTAAATCACTATGTATGCTAATTGCATTGATTTATTTTAATAAAGCATTTTGCTTGAACAGCTGATTTTATAATTACAATCTTTTATAATATTTTTTAATTCAAACATCATAGGAATAAAGAATACCGTTTTTATTATCGTACATTCCACGTTTCTGGATTAGGTCACCTTCGTTCTAAGTGCGATATGTGTTTTATGCGTCAATCAAAAGTCACGTTGACCTTAAAATGTTCATATTCGGTATCAAATTACGCTTTTTATGTATTTTTTATCTGTAGTTAAAATTGATACGCGTCCCAAGTGATTATGCATTACTACTTATTGAAAGGTGTCCGGGCGGTGGTCCCACGATTTTTTGAGTTTTTTATGGTGTATAAAATATGAATGTCAATGTGCTTTATTAAATTACTTATGCTTTATTACTGTTACTATAATATATGTACGTTTATTCATACAAACTTATATCTCTGAATATATTATGAGGTCTAAATGCAAATCAATATTTTTTAAAATTTCATTAAATTATCAAACAATATTTTTCGTTATTCTTAAATTTATCTAATTTTTTAAATGTATGTAATATGTATCACATCACACGGGGTGTAAGGGGGAGGCTAGTACCAGTCTGTCTCCCCAATTGTCAACCTCACCTGCTCGTGGTGCACCCTGCAGATGGACCGACGAGGCTCTGGCGACCGACGAATGGCGGTATATCCATTCCCAAAGGCTAGATTATGAAATGCCTCAGGCCGGTGTCGGGCAGCAGCGACATCGGCGCGAGTAATCTAGCACTGCGCTGACCAACCCGCATGCCCAGCGTTGTCAGTATCGGGCAAAACTTTGTAGATGGACCAACAAACAAAAACACAGCCCCTAGTCCCCGGCAGCCCCGCTATTCCTGGCTCTGGCAGCGGTTACGGTAACGGCGGGGCAAGGGGTGTTAAGAATCTCCGGAAGAGATTCCGCTGCCAACCCCGACGACTAGACCTGGCAACATACAACGCACGCACTTTGAGGTCCGACGAAAAGGTCATCGAGCTGGAAGAAGTTATGAGCAAGTTGCACTGGGATGTCATAGGATTGTCTGAAGTCCGAAGAGAGGGGGAGGGCTCGATAATCCTGGAATCCGGCAACATGCTCTACTACCGGGAGGGCGACCAACAGTCCCAGGGTGGTGTCGGATTTATCGTTCACAAGTCCCTCGTGAACAATGTTGTAAAAGTCGAGAGTGTGTCGAGCAGGGTAGCGTTCCTGATCCTCCGAATTACCAAACGGTATTCGTTGAAGGTTATACAGGTTTACGCACCGACCTCGACACATCCCGACGAGAAGGTAGAGGTATTGTATGAGGATATTTCTAAAGCCATACATGCCTCAAACTCTCATTACAATGTTGTGATGGGGGATTTTAACGCAAAGCTGGGCGAACGTAGCGGTTCAGAGTTGAAAGTGGGACGATTTGGGTATGGGCAACGGAACGATAGCCTATACGAGATTAGTGTGGCTCTCAAACACCTGAAGAACAATAAGGCGCCAGGTGAGGACGGAATCACAGCAGAACTCCTGAAAGCGGGTGGAAAACCGATACTTAAAGTCCTTCAGCGATTGTTCAATTCCGTCATTCACGAGGGCACGACGCCTGAGGCATGGCATAGGAGCGTGGTGATTCTGTTCTTCAAAAAAGGTGACAACACCTTGCTGAAGAATTACAGACCCATCTCGCTGCTAAGCCATGTTTACAAATTGTTCTCGAGAGTCATTACGAATCGTCTCGCTAATAGGTTTGACGACTTCCAGCCTCCCGAACAAGCCGGTTTCCGAAAAGGCTTTAGTACCATAGACCACATCCATACGCTGCGGCAGGTTATACAGAAGACTCACGAGTATAACCAGCCACTTTGCTTAGCGTTTGTGGACTATGAGAAAGCCTTCGATTCGGTGGAAACCTGGGCTGTGCTAAAGTCATTGCAGAGATGCCGAATTGATTACAGGTATATCCAAGCGTTGAAGTGCTTGTACGAAAACGCCACTATGTCAGTCCGTATTCAGGATCAGACTACGAGGCCAATCCAGTTGCAGCGAGGAGTGCGTCAGGGAGATGTGATCTCTCCGAAGCTATTTACCGCCGCATTGGAAGACGTCTTTAAGCTTCTGGACTGGGGCGGACTTGGCATCAACATCAATGGCGAGTACATCACTCAACTGCGGTTCGCGGATGTAGTCATCATGGCACAGACTCTGGATGACCTTAGTACCATGCTCAATGACCTCAGCAGCGTTTCTCAACAGGTGGGCCTGAAAATGAACATGGGCAAAACAAAAATAATGTGTAATGCTCATGTATCGCTCCACCCAGTTATAGTTGAGAACGCTGCACTCGAAATTGTAGACGAATACATATACCTAGGACATATGATCCAGTTAGGTAGGTCCAATTTCGAGAAAGAGGTGAACCGTCGAATCCAACTCGGCTGGGCTGCATTCGGGAAGCTTCGCGACATCTTTTCGTCCGAAATTCCTCAGTGCCTGAAGACAAAAGTCTTCGAACAGTGCGTGTTGCCAGTGATGACCTATGGTTCCGAGACTTGGTCGCTAACTATGGGCCTCATAAGAAGGCTCAGAGTCACACAGCGGGCGATGGAACGAGCTATGTTAGGAGTATCTCTGCGTGATCGAATCAGAAATGAGGAGATCCGCAGAAGAACCAAAGTCACTGACATAGCTCAACGAGTTGCGAAGCTGAAGTGGCAATGGGCGGGGCACATAGTGCGAAGAGCCGATGGACGTTGGGGTCCCAAAGTGCTGGAATGGCGACCCCGCACTAGTAAGCGCAGTGTTGGCCGACCCCCCACCACGTGGACTGACGACATCAAGCGAGTCGCAGGGATTCGCTGGATGCAGGTGGCTCAGTATCGTGATGTTTGGAAGTCCCTACAAAAGGCCTATGACCTGCAGTGGACGTCCATCGGCTGATATGATGATGATGATGATGATGTATCACATTTTTTAAATGTATGTAATGTGACTGAAATAATAACCGAAAGTAAATATTTTGAATGTCTCATGACTGTACATAGGTTTTTAGGCATGTATATTTTTCTTTTATATAACAACAACGTAACCATATGGTTACGTTATTAAAAAAATGTAATTACGTACGTAAGAAAAGATACGGCATTTATATGGTTATTTTGAGCTTTCGCCAATATGTAACAGCTAGACAAAAACTCAACTTAAATTTCAAGTGGGATGTTTTATGTGTCAATGAATACGACACTGCTTTTGGCATCTTATATTATAATATCAATAAAAGGGTTATCTTTCATTAAATCGATGTACAGCCATCGATCCTCCTGCTTTTTATTATACGTACAGATTGTCTTCCGTCATAAATTCATCGACACGTACGCAGTAATTCACGTCGCATCACTATTTCGAAATCGTGTGTGGTAAAAAACAAACCGAGTGATACTGAGTTTTATTTACCTAAATGCGGTTGTAAAACATAAAAAATCGGTTTTCTACCAAACTTTAATTGCCGGCAATGAAATAATTAAATGTGACACTCGTAAAACACTGAAGAAGCTATAAAACATCGGTTTGAACCGAGTAAAGATGAGTGCAGTTACCTCTTCGTGATAATAGGTACCTACTGCAAACTACTACTGACGTTTACTGACAGAGTCTTTTTCGACTAGTTGGAGGGGAATGGGAAATATATGGCAAATATTCTTTAAAAAAACAATTTAGTTGATAATAAAACACAAAAACTTTCACAAACAAACATTACCTCTATAGAAATCTAAAACCAGCAATCACTTATCCCCAACCCTCCGTACAAAATTATACTTGCTATTCCATATCTGTTTACAACCAGAACAAGCGAGAAATTGTCGTTTTAGACACACCTATTTAGATCAGAGTAATGCACGATAAACAAGCTCCCACAACTGAACTGTCAACAATTACTGTCACAGGAAAATATACTTTAACGCATATGAAACAAAGGAGAATATCGTGTGCAAGGTTTGTGTTAATATGATACTTGTTTGGACGATTGTACTTAATGTTCTGAGGATTGAAATGAAACATTGGTTACACTTATTCGGTGTCAAGTGAACATCTCTCTTTGGACGGTGAAACTAAAACAGAAATATGGCTCTGAAATAAGATGTTTATGCCCGTAATCTATATTTGCACTCTGTAAATTTAAAAAATTAACTTGTCTGCACTGAGGTAAGTTACAAATTGTTATGACTTAACATATTATGAGATTGGTTAAACCATTTGAACCCTTTGTTTGCTTTTGTATATATTTGTGTTTCACTTGAACTTTCGTACAGTCAAATTGCAAATAAATAAGTTCATGATATTGAATTTAATAAGTCTTTGAACAGTGCGTGTTTCCAGTGATGTCTTATGATTCCGAGACTTGATCGCTAACTATGGGACTCATAAGAAGGCTCAGAGTCACACGGCGGACGATGGAACGAGCTATGTTAGGAGTATCTCTGCGTGATCGAATCAGAAATGAGGAGATCCGCAGAAAAACCAAAGTCACCGACATAGCTCAACGAGTTGCAAAGCTGAAGTAGCAATGGGCGGGGCATATAGAGACGATGAACGTTGAGGTCCCAATGTGCTGGAATGGCGACCCCGCACTAGAAAGCGCAGTGTTGGTCGATCCCCCACCAGGTGGACTGATGACAACAAGCGAGTCGCAGGGATTCACTGGATGGCTCAGTATCGTGATGTTTGGAACTCCTTACAAAAGGCCTATGTCCTGCAGTGGACGTCCGTCGGCTGATATGATGATGATGATGATGAGAAAGATGAATAGACGATCTTCGAGGTTGATTTTCTTAAAAAAATGGTTTTCAACAGAAGGGTTCTGGTATTGTTTCAAAGCTCAAGGTTAGAATTTAAAATTTTCCAAAATAGCTTGGTCTAGTTTAGTCTGGTTTGGGTTGATGTAAGGCATCGGTCGTGTCTAGTTACCACCCGTACATTACTGTAGAAACCGTTAAAGGTCCATTAAAAGGTAGAGAAAAACTTGTTTTTCTTCCAATTAGGTACGATAGCCTGTTACTACTACCGTCTTGGGCTTCATCTGAGAAAGATAAATAAAAGATCTTCGAGGTTGATTTAAAAAAAAAATGGTTTTCAACAAAGGGTTTCTCAAAATGGCTTGGTTTAGTTTAGCCTGGTTTGGGCTGATGGCATCGATTGTGTAGTAACAAACGTTTAAAAAAAGCATACGTGTCGAAGATAGAGAACCTCCTCCTTTTTTTTAAATCGGTTGAAAAGCCTGTTACTACTACCGTCTTAGGCTTCATCGTCACTTAACATCAGATGAGAACGCAGTCAAGGGCCTTGACATTAAAGAAAACGTAATATTTCCAGTCCAATATATTATTAAATACATATTTAACACTTTCAAACCGATCGTAAAACAGAACCGCCTCCGTACAGTTATAAAATAAGCCTCTTGTAACAAACGAATTTGAATTTCAAAAACAATACTAAAACAGAACTGCAATTGTTGTAAGGGCATCGTAATCCAATTATAGTGCCGCATAATTATGTAGCTGACATAGTAATGTCCTGTAACGTAATACATAACATGTATTTACATAGTTCATTCTGTCTAGCGTATCATTGACTAGAAATATTTGCGGATATTACAAGTCTATGGTTGTCACCAGTAATCTTAAATATACAAAAGCGAATCAAGAAATATCGAAAACTGCTTGTCTGCAGTTTTTTTTTTAATTCTATGTCAAACAAATTGATCCATGCGTCAGGTGACCCAAGAGCTGGTGTTTTGGCGCAAAGGATAAGTCTTGCCATCCAGAGGGATAACAGCGCCAGCGTATTGGGTTCCTTTCCTATGGATGAACAATTAGATGGAGCGTAGGTGTATATGTTATAATTATTTAATTTATTTAAAAATTGCTGACGCCGCGCTTTTTCAGTTGCGTGGTTCCCGTTCCCGTAGGAATACGGAGATAATATAAAGCTATAACCTTCCTCGATAAATGGGCTATCTAACACTGAAAGAATTTTTGAAATCGGACCAGTAGTTCCTGAGATTAGCGCGTTCAACCAAATAACTTTGTAATATTAGTATAGATTTTATCATTATTTTGAACTTCTTAGTTGAACTTCTTAGCCTGTAGTTGAGAAGTTGGTGGTGTTACACCACCATGCTTCGAAGAGTATTCGTGGAGATATTCGATAACATGAAAGGTCTTTATGTTAATTTGATGCACTCAATTAAATTAAACCCCCCCTTCAGTTCCTCAGCTATAACATCTTGACATAGAATACGCCTTGAAGTAGTTGATAAGCCTTGAAGATCTGACAATGCAAATACGAGTATTACAGTTAGATGTCACCCCCCGAATGTCATGAAATTATTAAATACACTCGCGATCAAGTATCTTTCTTTTGAGACCCCACTCGAGTATATTTGCAGACATTCGGTTATTCTTCCGCACTTTCACCCCTCCAACTTTTGTACGGCTCAACCGATTTTCATCAAATATGTCTAAGAACACTCGCACATGAGTCACCTTTCATACAGAAATAAACTAAATTGAAATCGCTTCATCCGTTCGGGAGTCATGGTGCCACATACAGACAGACAGACACGTCAAACTTAGAACACCCCTATTTGCGTCAAGGGTTAAAAAATAAATAAAGTCATGAATTTTCGTTTCACAGCCCTGTGTTTGTCATGAATAATGTCTATGCCCATCGTGGGCACGTGGGCGTAATATTCGCGGCCACGCATTACATGCTATTACATAATCGCACACATTTAAATTGTTATTGTGACGGGGCAGAGATTGGGTTCTGAACATAATCGCATGAACCCAATAGACCACTTCATAATTTATTAGAGTTATCTCTAATAATCTCTAATTCTGATTATAGCGCACAGCTTTAACCAAAACTTTAAGAAGTTGTCGCATGGCTGTTATTTCGGGATCGGAGACAGACTGTGGTGGTGGGTGAAAGTGAGAGCCTGCTCTCTAGTCGATGGATAGTCTAGGAGTCTATACTCTGTAGATGATGGGCTTGTAAG
This sequence comes from Bicyclus anynana, assembly GCF_947172395.1. Lineage (NCBI taxonomy): Eukaryota > Metazoa > Arthropoda > Insecta > Lepidoptera > Nymphalidae > Bicyclus > Bicyclus anynana. Next base: position 9,421,981 of record NC_069101.1, read on the forward strand.
CCATAGGATTTAGTAACTAGCCACGGCCGATGCCTACCACCAAACAACATATAGGTAATAGGTAATTATGAATGTTTTTTTTAGAATATAAACTATCGTGAGTGTTATTCATATTGATTATGAAACACGGCTTAAACTCATGTGATACAACGTCGGAGTATGCCCAACTAGTTTCGAATCCGTACGTTCCATCCATTCTTCAGTTTGAATCGTGTTGCGTTGCAAGAACCAGCTTATGACTAAAAGCTCCGTATGGGTTCGTAACTACGTGAGTTTTAGCTGTGTTTCATAATCAAATAACATACATAATGTGAGACTGTTGCAGATGTACTCTCGGTAAACTTTTAACATTCCGGTTTATCAAGGTTTAAAAATAAGCAGCGCTTTAGCAAGCCTAACACCATAAATAGCGTTTAAATTCACTTGTGATAGTGCTATCGGGTTCAACCATCAATTCCCGTGCTCGTATTAGTTGTAGATAAATTAATTTTATATCTCCCGCGAGTCGTGCGCCCGCTCTGCCTCCGGGCGGCGGCGCCGTGGGAACTGCGAGCAGGGCTTGCTCGGTGTCATCACTTGTCATTAAATGAAACGCTCTGACAATTATTTTAGCTGGCGATATTGGTGTGTGTGGTGTGGCTGCCTCCGATTCCGGAGGGTGGGGGTCCGGGGCATGCACCACCAACTTTACAGTTGTGTGCATTTTAAGAAATTAAATATCACGAGTCTCAAACGGTGAAGGAAAACATCGTGAGGAACATCGGTGAATTTTCTCAATTCTCTGCGTGTGTGAAGTCTGCCAATCCGCATTGGGCCAGCGTGGTGGACTAATGGCCTTACCCCTCTCATTCTGAGAGGAGACTCGAGCTCAGCAGTGAGACAAATATGGGTTGATTATAACGATATTGGTGTATAATTATCTCCTCTCTCCAATAGAAGACTTGTGAATAGAAAACGAAGTGTTTGACAATCTAGTTTTAAAAACCTCAACGGTTCTTTGGTTAAGAAGCTGGAAGGAAATCAGAGGTCAAGGGCCTGTGGCACGTCGATTCTCTTACTACAATCGCAAACGCTTCGAAAATTAAAAAATGTATGAAAATGTCATTTGCTATTGACAGGTCACGTGATTAAGTTATCGATCAGATCTGTCGTTTCCATACATTTTTGCTCTATGCCATGTGCTATTTGATCTATAATGATATTCCTACTTATTATGGTATTTCCTGCTAAGAATTCGCTTCGCATTTTTTGCTTCACTAGATATTCCTCGGTTTGTGCGTAGGCAGATCAAGATGTTTAATGATTGGTACGCGGTTCGATGAACCGAACCGTTACATTTGAGTAATATTTGGATTTGGATATATTGTATTCAAGAGTCGTGATAACCCAGTGGATATGACCTCTGCCTCCGATTCCAGTGGGTGTGGGTTCATATCATTCATATCCAAAGAAATTAAATATCACGTGTCTCGAAACGGTAAAGGAAAAAAATAATAATAAGTCAAAAACTTAAAATTAAAGCCAATCACATGATATTCCAAATATATGATAGAAAACACCCACACTTGTTTACGCTTCTAAATAAAAATAAACCAAATAAAAAGCTACAATTCTAATGGTCCATTTTGGAAGATTCAACTAAATCAAAGTTAATCTGTATTGCCTCCGTTTCATCTCTTCAAGCATCCTAAAGTATTTTCACTATAATTTGACTAGTATATTCCTAACTAAATAAGTAATTCTCTGCATTTCACAATGCGCACGTCACGGTAAGTGGTCACAAACAAAAGCAGCATGCTCCAATAGAGCGTGGTGGTAATTGCGCCAACAATTGACATGAGAAACGGGAAAATGCACAGGATTTGGTAAGATCGTAATTGCGAGCAGGCTTTAAGTTACGAACACCCTTTGCAAATTGCTTAATATATTTTTATCGCTGTTTATCTTGTAAAATCTCTTTAGTTGACGGTCGCGTTGCATATCGGAAAACGCAGTGTTAATTGACCTTGAGATGGACCGTGGACATCAAGCGGTTTGTTGGGAGCCACTGGATGCTGGCGGTTCGAGACCGTTGTGTTTGGAAGTCCATGCCAAAGGCCTACGTCCAGCAGTAGACATCCATTGCCTGTTAATGATGATGATGATGGTGATGATTACGGAGGTCCTGGGTTCGATGCCCGGCTGGGTCGATTTAGGTTTTCTTAATTGGTCCAGGTCTGGCTGGTGCGAGGCATCGGCCGCGGCTAGTTACCACCCTACCGGCAAAGACGTACCGCCAAGCGATTTAGCGTTCCGGTACGATGCCGTGTAGAAACCGAAAGGAGTGTGGGTTTTCATCCTCATCCAGACAAGTTAGCCCGCTTCCACCTTAGATTGCATCATCACTTACCATCAGGTGAGATTGTAGTCAAGAGTTACTTTGTTAAAGAATAAAAAAAAACTGGTCAATTTCATTAACATTTGAACTTTACATTATCAACCGACGCCCGTAAACCTGCATTGGAACAACGTGGTGGGTCTAACTCCATATCCCCTCTCCTGTAAGGATGGAGGCTTGGCCCTTGTAGTGAACGGTTAAAATAGGCTAACAATCATAATAATATCAAAATAAAAAAAAATGTAAATTAACCGATTAAAAACTCACTGACTAATTCAAATAAACACAGTAAAAATACCAGTAACCCGGAAAAACACAAAAATGAAATCACAAATATTATCTCTTCCCTTCGTTAATAAGCTGATCATAAAAGGTGATTGTCAATAACATAAAATCCACATTGTCTCGCACTTGCAGGCTTAAAACAAACGTGAATAAATATTAAGGTATAATTTTAACTGAACAAACCTAATAAACATCTGTGTGCACAGGATTTCCTTTTGCATTTGCTACGTGAGACGTGTGAATGAATAAATACTCCGCACGCATGCATATTGCATTTCATTTATCTGCTATAACCCATTGGTTCACCAAACCAAACCCAAGAACCAATGTCACCGACATAGCTAAACGAGTTGCGACGCTGAAGTGGCAATGGGCGGGGCACATAGTTCGAAAAGCTGATGGACGTTGGGGTACCAAAGTGCTGGAATGAGGACCTAGCACAAGTAAGCGCAGTGTTGGTCGACCCCGACCAGGTGGATTGACGACATCAAGTAATGCAGGGGTTAAAATACCCTAAATGTAGCACTAGGGTTTGCCAATCTTGCTTATCTTGTGTAGGAGTTGCTGTGTTGTGTTAGTATGACCACCTTTAAAATTAATTATTAGCTTATTATCTTCTCTTATCTTATTAAATTAACTATTAGCTTATTATATATCTTATCCTTTCATAAATACGCAAGTATACCAAATTTGAGTCCAACCTAAAATGATTAAGTGATTTTAATTTAGGTGCAAAATTAAATCTACACTAGCGAGTAGGTTACCAACTGATAGAAGAAACTAAATAAAAGCGTAGATACAATTCAGTTTTCATTAAAATTACTTTTTAAGTCCAAATAAAATTATGTTAATACGTTAAAAGTGCAAGGCTTTACATAGATAACGTAATGCTAATTATACAATCTGCCAAAGATACAATGCACCTACTCGTACGTGCATACTTTAGATTTCAACGAGAGTAAAGCTCTCGGCCCAAATAAATTACCATCAATAATTTTATTTGGAAGAAAAAATAACTTGATGCTGTGACGATTATCGTAATAATTTCTTCAGCATATCTAGAATATATCAAGAAAACATATCTTTATATGTTTCTTAAATAGTCTAGAAGTCATAAAAGGGAAGTTTCAGAAATTAGGTGCAAAGTTTCGTAAAGTCTTAAAATCTTTAAACTGTGGTCAACAAACATCAAGAAACACTGGCATGCTTTTATTATTTATTTGGTAAATGTCCACTTTCGTTTCCGCTCAGTTTTTTAGTTTGCTTTAAGCGCTGAGGCGCCAGCGCCGCTTGCTTGTAATAATTTACAATTTCCAACGTTAAAGAAAAAATCCTACACCATAATATCAATAAAGTTTAAAGCTGTATTTGTTTTGAGTTTTCATTCAAACGATTGGTTTAACAGATCTTTTGATTTTATTGTCACTAAAAGTATGTGTAGGGAGGTATATGCTGGAAAGCAAAACAATCTTATCATACCGGTGTCATATAAAGGAATGCTTTATAAATATGTGTTATAATAATTTCATCTAAGATAGTTAACTAAAGGCTATAATTGTTATAATGTAATATTATGTAATGCAAGCAAAGATCTTTTTATATTTTGAAACTGGAAGGTAAGAGTGACATGACCTACAAACAACACAAACGGGTCTGGTGAATTGTTTTCCCATAGTCCGGCCGATTCCATTCAGAATCTCATTACTCGAAAGGGCCACAACAAATCTGGCGCAACGTTGTTCTCATGGACGTGTCTGTCGTTAGGGCAACGTGAGGTGACCATTACTGTACAAAGAGTTGCCTAAAATAGAGAGCTTTTGTGAGGCGGGAAGACGGGCGCGGGACGAGGGGGCGGGGCGCTCGCAGGCTGCCCGCCGGCTCAGTCGCGCCGCGCCGCACAGTCGCCTCGCACGCCGCGCACCGACTGCGACAGCGCACGCGCACCGCGCCCACGCGACACGTGCTCACCTGTGCCCATGACGACCTGACCACAACATGCAAGAACAAAGCACATCCCGCACCAACAAAACCACACTCAACTCACTGGAGAGCGCCATCATCAAGCTGAAAAACAACCTGCAGATACAGGACACCAAACCCGCAGACATGACCGGTCTGTTGAGCATCGAGACACCGGAGGACACTAAAAGCCCAAGTAAGAGCTCTAGTTCAACTACAACGAACTTAAACTTATCTATTGCATCCGCTGCGTTGTTACAAGAGAACATGCTCCAGAGATCGTTGCAAGGCGTAGTGATATCCCTCCAAAATGCGATGATGAATTCTCTGCAACAGGCTGCTTTATTACCGTCGAATTCTGCGGCAGCCGCTGCCTTAAACTTGCAAGCTTTAGAATCCTATTTAACTTTACAACGCCTCACATCTGTGTCATCTGTAAACAACACGCAATGTAGCTCCAACGAAAGTATTACTTCAACTAAACAAGACATACTGAGGCTCGCGACGGCCAGCGCTAAGATTACTGAAACGGACGTTTCTGAAAGTACATCTAGAGTGATATCTCCGAAAACGCCTGAAGAGTACCCCTTATCTGATGCTATAGCGGCTGAAGATGTAGATTTATCCGAAGAAGTGGAAGAAGACTTAGCTTTGTTAGACAACGAAGACGAATTCACGTTGGAACAGCATCTAGAATCTACGTCAAAAGGATACGGGTACAGTGCATCACAGAGCTTAGACAACGGTTACCCGAGCCTTCTAATGAATGCCATGTATCAGCAGCAAATGAATGGGAGCCCCTCTCAGCCACCTCTGTCTCCTCAACCGTCCAATTCATCCAGCTCGAAGAGTACAAATAGTTCGACATCGTCGACGGGAAGTTGTATATCTAATAAGCAGAAAACTACAGGCAGCGGACCGAGAACGAAAAAGCAGTTTATTTGCAAGTTCTGTAATCGACAATTCACGAAATCCTACAATCTCCTGATACATGAAAGGACGCACACCGACGAGCGGCCATACTCGTGTGACATCTGTGGAAAAGCGTTCCGACGGCAAGATCACCTCAGAGATCACAGGTAAAGATCATTGATAATAACTTTTGTTTACAAACCATACTAAATATGATATTTTTTTTCATAACATTTCTTTTTTTGCTATGATTTAGATTATCTATACTTTATTTAATATATAATTAGATCAATTATTGTTTTAATTGACAAGACTTATAACATTTGTTTACAAACCATATAATTCTAAATACGTTATATTTCTGAAAACACTTCCTTTTTTTTCTTTAATTTACTTAATCTATATTTTATTTTATATATAATTAGATCAATTGTTTTAATTGAGAAGACTTACAATTTATCATGTTATTTGGTAAAATCACGTCTTCTGAACTATGCTTATATATTTAATATAATATTCTGAAATTTTATCTGCTTATTTGATATTCTAACATAAAGTATTAGGATTAGAAATGGCGGAGTCATGACTCATCAGCTGATAAAGGACAAAGTTCATGAATTCCAACAACATGCGCTATTAGTTTAAACAGTACCTATACATTTAACTTAACTTCTCATATCAACTATTATTATTATTCCTAACTAAGTTTTGTTACTGTATGCTGGTATACTCTTGTGTTTTTGATCTTGACTATACTTGATATTATTATTATAGCCACAGTTTGAGGGAAACATAAATTATCCAGTTACGACAGCATCTTATCTGGTTTCTCGAAACAAATAGCTAAATCAATGGGAGCTTTCAGTTTTATACTATCCTAAAATACCGTATCGGATGGCCTGGTCCGCACTTACGAGATAAAACAACGTTATGGCCGTGTCGAGAAACATTTGGAGGGATCACGATGCTCATTTTTGGATATCAATAAAAGATTTTCGTCCTCGGATATCAGCGCGAAACGCTATGAACTTTTGAATAATGACGGTGAACAAAAACATCCCAAACAAAAAGGGTTAAGTACCTACGCAGGCAGATGGTATCGACGAGTCGTCCGTCACGCGTATATATTATTTTACAGAACCACCGCTAATCTGGGAACGGCCGAATGTTTTAATTTTGAATTCTCATTTTGTTGTTGTCTCAACTCTTTCGAATTCCGTGGAAACGTCGCGTATCTCATTTATCAATATTTATCTCAACAAAGAAGTTCTTAATGTTAATTCGTTGGAAACACACCGAATTCCAGACGGAGATCTCAATAAATAATGCCATTACGCGTTGTATCGACAGACGTACAAGTTTTGTGGTACACTTATCTATTTCACCACTTATCTTTGTTCCCCACCCAAAAGAGTTAAAGGTGTTGAATTCTTAACACCTGTCTCAATGATTTCGGAGTTCGGTCTGAATCGCCGTATCTCTTTGGTAATAAAATAAATTTGGTAGAGACGCCGGAGGGTTAACTCGACTCGATGTTCCTTGTCCGTTGACACGATACATTATAATGGACCGAGGCGTTCGACAGGTTAACAAAGAACACGGTGATCCTGACGCGAGGATTAATATGGTGGACACAAAAAAATTAGAATCACAGTAAATATCTTGCGCATACAAAATTAAGATTGGATCGTGTTCTTTTTATGTACACAACAGTTCGTATTGAATACAGTGTTTTGTAATTCGAGATGTTACGGTTCGGTTTTATAGTTGAAATAAATTACATGCGTTAAATGAAAATGTTCTGTTGGCGTTTGTTTTTCTAAAGTTTCAAATAATAATAGTATTTTTTTATAAAATAATAGGCAATTAGTTGTGTTCCTTTCTTTTTTTCAACTTCACATTTTGTTTATTTGAACTAGGTTTAAGGTTAATTTCACGATTATTTTTGAACATTAATGTCTCTTTTTTTGTTTCTGTTTAAAAGTATCTACTAGTTAGAGTCAACTAAAAACTCAACAGTTATTTTAAATCTTAAACAGTCACTGTTAAATTATCTCAAAGCATCTTTGTCATTAAAAAAAATCGAATCTTACCTATACAATCTCAAGAAAACTTCGCACGTCCGAAATTGCCTTTGAGATTTTCATTTGTTCGTTATAAATAAATTGTACAACTAAACTTACAATAAATAAATTAAAATTTTGTTTTAAAAACGTTTTAGTAAGGTTATTTTACTCGACTTCTTCCCAGCAAACTCCTTTATTGTGATACCAACATGATGGGTGTGTCTAAAAAGAACTGATCCGTTATCTCTGGAATTCGCCATATTGGATTTGAAATGACGTCACTCAGTTAACTATAACATTTATAAACCACTGATCAGAGTTATAACACTAACAAGATAAACTGAACGAACAAAAACTGCAAGATTATGAAACATTGTTTGATGATATACTTTAATGCTCATCTTGACCACTTAAAACTTGATCAAAATTAATGACCCACAAAAGGGCACACCTTCACTTCGCAGAGCAAAATAGGGTAGTTGACTCATATCAAATTTAATATATACAATATTAATTTAAATAGTACATAGAATAAGGGTCTGAAATATTTCGATATTAATTAATAAAAGTTAAGGATTTCTACAAAACTTAATTTAAAAATCAATCATGTATTTTTTAAAATTTTCCAAACGTCAAAAACGCTGTCGTCCATTTTGTGACGTCACAATGTTACTTAATGTCCTAAACGTCAAACAAATTGTTAACCATTATTTTTGGGATTTGTCATAGTGACGTCATTAAACAGTCGAAATATAGACCATCATGGCTAACAGGCGTTTTGGCTAGTATTGTTAAAAATACGTCTTAAAAGATATAAAAAAAAAAATCTAGTAGAACGATAATGAACTATTAAAAACCATTAAAAAAAAGTGTCAACTAGCCTATTGGAGCTTCGACCCACCACCCAAAACTGCTATTAAAAATTAATGGAAGAAAGAACAAACCGATAAAATAATTTTTAAAATCGATCTAGCACTTTTGGAGCTATTTAGGCTAACAAACAAAAAAAAATTGCTTATTTATAATATTAATTAAGATTGCAAATAAAAACTAAATTAATGCTCAAACTATATCTACTTACTAATAGACTTCTATTTCACACTCGCAATTCCCGTTTCTGTACAAGCCTTTGACACTCACAAATAAAGTGGCTTGCCATTGGTAAAAAATATTTCGAAATTGGTTTAGTAAATCCAGAGGTTACCCCATACAACCTTAGAAGATTTACCTCTTCATAAAGTATAGATATCGCTGTTTTAAGCAACACACTACATAATTACTCAATTACAAAGCACGATACCAAGTAAACTTGTTCCGAAATCAATCAAGCCGTAGTTGTCATCGAAAATTTAAAATCTCTTTAATATCGATAGCAGGTTTAATTTATCAGCGACTTTGCCGACGAGTTAGGCCTAACCGTGCCCGTGTCGCTCCACGCTCCACTGGCCGCGCCGTCCCTAATCGCCCCATCATCTTTTACATCCAAATCATTTTTTCATTCATCATCTTGTACCTCTTAATCGTCTGTTATCGCTATCTGGACGATTATTACACGTATTACGTTACCTCGGAGCGAAGTCGTAATTTTCTCCGTTTCTTAACTTAATATTCCAACAAACAAATATAGCTAATACGGTTTATTTGTACGTTGGATTGTTTTTAAATTAGAAATCAGGGGTGCGGTTCCGTTATTTTGCATTTTGACGGACTTTTTGTCTATGACAGGGCTTACCTGTTCGAATTTGAACTTTTTGTAAGAGCTAGAGTAGCTATGGAAACGAACGATTTTACAGCGCTGTAGGTTTAAAAAATGTCTCTAGAGGCAGATAACTTTTTTTTTTTTTTTTGGTGTATTGATCTCGTGCGATCAGTCGATAGACTATGAGCAGAGGAGTTGTAGGGAGATTTGGCGGTTAGAAGCAACCTTCCCCAGCGGGAGAAGCTCCATATATATGTATGTCATATGTGGCTTTCAATCAAGAATTTGCCGTCTTTTCAAGCGTCGAATCGCCTGTGGTATCGTTAACTGGACAGCCAGATGATTCGGATGATTTCTGAATCTATCTTTGTACTTGTCGTTAGTGGATTTTATTTCTGCTTTTACTGTTGACATTTGTAAGTATTCGTGAATTTCTGGTATTCGTAGAAACCACGGCGCGTTCGACACTTGTTTCAGTATGTAGTTTTGCGCTCTTTGAATAATGGTGATGTTGGAGTCGCAAGCTGATCCTCACAACTGGATTCCATACATCCATATGGGTTTAATTACTGTTTTATAGACAAGTATCTTGTACTTTTTTTTTTTTTTTACAACAATTTTTTTTTTAATACAAGAATATTTTCCATATCTTTTAAATATGGCCAGTACTCCCATTCCCCTCTAACTAGTCGAGAAAGTATTTGGAGTGGGTGCAACAATAGACCACAACGGGCGGGGATCGAACTACCCTGGGTGATGAGTCCGACCTCTCTTACCGTTGAGCTATTGAGGCTCTATATAGCTAAGTAGAGCCGTGATAGCCCAGTGGATATGACCTCTGCCTCCGATTCCGGAGAGTGTGGGTTCGAATCCGGTCCGGGGCAAGCAATCTCAACCTCCAACTTTTCAGTTATGTGCATTTTAAGAAATTAAATATCACGTGTCTCAAACGGTGAAGGAAAACATCGTGAGGAACCAGAGAATTTCTTAATTCTCTGCGTGTGTAATCTTATGTAATATCTTTTCTGTTTTCTGAAGTCTGCCAATCCGCATTGGGCCAGCGTGGTGGACTATTGGCCTAACCCCTCTCATTCTGAGAGGAGACTCGAGCTCAGCAGTGAGCCGTATATGGGTTGATTCCAAAACAAAACATAGCCAAGTACCCATATCATAGGCTACGCTAACTTTTTTTTAAATATGGCCTGCGCTTGACTCAGTCATGCCTTATGGAAATGAATGATGAGGTCGGTATGCGCTTGCCTAGAAGATGTTTATTCACTCTTGCCTTGAAGGTGCTCAAGTTGTATGTGTCAGGAAACACAGACTACCAACTATCCCATAATCGGTCACTGCTGAGCTCGAGTTCTCAGAAATCTCAGAATGAGAGGGGTTAGGCCAATAGTTCACAGCGCAGGCCCAATGCGGATTGGCAGACTTCACACACGCATAGAATTAAGAAAATGGTATGCATGTTTCCTCAAGATGTTTTTCCTTCACCGTTTGAGATACGTATTTAATTTCTTAAAATGCACACAACTGAAAAGTTGGAGGCGCATGCCCCAGACCGGATTGAAACCCACACCCTCCGGAATCGGAGGCAGAGGTCATATCCACTGGGCTATTACGAACAAGTTTCACTTTGCTTCAAATACCTAATAATTATCCAAAAATGTCAACCTAGCTATCGAACCATTGTGGCGTGATAACATTCTACAGTCTTATCTTGTTATCCTCAAGTGTAAATCTCAAGGCTGATGTTACATACATAAATACATGTGTATTAGGTGTAATATTTACAAGTACAATAGTTATACTAGTATCTCTAATTATCATTATTGCATTTCCACCCCAAAAAATATTTTTTTACAAAATTTCCGCGAATCAAAAATCCTGCGAAACCTTGTGTTTTCCAAGATAAATAGTAGTTTTGTTTATATGTTTTTCAATAACCTTTTCTGGCTTCCAGTAAAAGTCCAAACGATTTAGCCGTTCGAAAAGCCAAACAGAAAGACGAAAGTTTAAAAAAAAAAATTGTGTTTTAAAATAATAATAATAGTTTTAAAATAATAAGCACTAGAATTTTATAATAATATGTTTAAGCTTACAGTATTGTAACAAATTACAAAAAAAATATAATAACACGTAGCATACTTTATTTCCCTAATTTGTAGATACGTTGATATTGGATTTTTTTATAATGATTTCATATCATAATAAAAGACTTGAGACTACACCAAAACCACCAGCTTTTGAACTACTTTCCGGTTTTTTTTAAAGGTTCATCGAAATATTTTATACATTTGTTTATTTTTAGATAATTTATATAATAGTTGATGGATTGTTTATTTCTCGCTCTTCCCTATTACTGATTATACGTTTGTAAGTGTTAATTATAGGTATGTGAGGTTTGAATTAATTTTGAGACGGGTCGATTCTATAGCTACAGTAACCACCTTCTCAGTTTCTACCGGGACAAACCCGATTCTAATGATAACTGTGACTCTTTATGACGTCGAATTTTGCGTCAAATAAACATGCAATAATAGCTTTTTTAACGTTTCTACGAGTATAAATTGTTGAATAAAATGAATAAATAACAAGACGCCGTAAATATTGTCATTCAGTCAACTGAAACACAATGTTTTGCGTTCACTTTTCTTATCAGAATAGCTAAGATGTAAAATTATCGTACTTATCACATATCAAACATGGCAAGAAACATTGTTAACAATCACTAACTACCTCGATCAGTTAGCCTACGCGGTCCTGAGTTCAAGCCCTGTATCTGGATATGAAATACTAAGCTATTCTTTCATAAAGGAAATGTTCATTGAAAATATTTTACCCGGAGTGGCGAAGTTGGTGGTATTACACCCTTACGCCAGGGAAAATATGTTAAGCTATCAGCCCTGGTCATTCACGAGCTCATCTGATCGTTAAACAGTCAAACATTACTGTTAAAAGTTCGCCAGCTCGCATTGAAACAGAGTGGTGGGTCTACGCTTTCCACTCTCTTGTAAAGTGGGAGGCCTAGCCATGTACGAGACCGTTATAACGGGCAAATTAATTAAATTTAAATAATAATGATGATTTGTGCACCATAAAGAGTCCATAAGATATTACGATCGCCATTGTCAACTGTTGGTCCCGATATTATTTTTGAAAATGTGGAAACCCTATCTGTAGCCGATTGGCTAGTTAACATAATTACCGTTACAGCGTGATCGATCATAATAATCGGAACAAACTAATATTAATTTAACATTTTTTTATAAAGAACTTTGTTAGTATAGCTCTTCTATTTCAGGGTGACGATTTGTTTTTAGATGTAATAATCTAAGTCTAAGACAGCACTGAGGCAAATGTGTTACGTAAAGCAACGTCGACACAGCAGAATCGTCTCATTAAATTATTATTAGTGATACAGAGGGAGACGTAGAAGTTAAACCTAAACCTAAAAAAAATTACCTAAATATTATTTATATTTATAATTATAACGCCGCGTGGTTTCACCCTCGTGGTTCCCGTTAGGGGATACGGGGATAGCATATAGCCTATAGCCTTCTTCGATAAATGGGCTATCTAACACAAAAAAATTTCAAATTTGACCAGTAGTTCCTGAGATTAGCGCGTTCAATCAAACTAACAAACAAACTTTTCAGCTTTATAACATTAGTATAGATCTTTTCGGTCATATTTTTTTTTAATTGCTTATTAATTTTTATTCACACTCAGTAGGAATGCTAACACTAAAAAATTAAAAAATAAAAATTCTAATAATTATAATTATTATCAGCCTACTTTATCATCGCACTATAGGGCCTGGTTTCCTTTTTTGTATAATATAGGGATATGATGGTGCTTTGATCCAGTACGATGCTCCAATGCCAGGTAGCCGGGCTTAGAGTTGTAATTATGGCTTATTATGCTCTAAGAGCTTCGGGATAGTACAACCAGCTTGCAAACCCCGGGCTAAGAGAGTTCTTGAAAGAAGTTCAATATTTCATAGGCCTGAGCTAGAACTTCGTAATCCCAAGCCACATACGCTAACCAATGAACCTTCGAGGTACCTTCGTAATGCAATACATTAATGTGGTATCATCATACCATTCAAAGTCTCAGCCGTTAAAAATCATATCCTCTGTTTATCTTCACTCGTTAAAATGTATAATAAAAATCACATTAGAAGTTTACAACACGAATGGTAAGAAAATTTTGAATGCCCATTAAATTGTCTCTTTTGAGTATTAATTTTATTGATGGGAACACGGGAGCCATAAAACAAGCGATGCGTTTTGACGACCACACGTACTTGATGGCGTCACCGAAACGAAATGTTTCAGGTTCGATTGATGGATGCATTTTATGTGAAAACCACATAAATGTGTTAGCACTTACGTACGTGTACAACTGACCAGACCAGACCTGCAGGGTTATTATGTATCTCGGTGTACCATTCAAATAATTAATCATTACAACGTTTTTCATCATATTTTTGGTTATGCAATCTAACATCGTATTTTCGTAAACAAGTAATATACTTAGAAATGGTAGTAGCAAGTAGTAAGATTTCAACGAAAACCCGTTATTTACGTTATTTCGATGAAATAATCATGTTACTTAGATGATCGTAAAACGAAAAGATTACTGCCATTTGATGTAAAATAGCCAAGATCATTTCGTCAAATAACTATGTCAGATGATCATAATTACGAAATTATGATGAAAAACTATGTAGTGACTTAATATTTGAACGGTACACCGATTACATAATAACCCGACAGACTAGACCAGAGCTGACTAACTTTAAATAATAAAAAATCCTAAATTGGCTTGATAGATTATAGTTGGAACCTGTCTTATTTAGTCATTATATAACGCATATTATCAAATGAGTTACAGATGACATCAAAAACATTTAATATAAATTAACAACCGGTGTCTACCTAAGTACAATTCAGTGACCGTAATATTTTACAGGTAAAAGTAATCTTGTAGCAAAATTACTTTTACCTGTAACATCAATATATCTACACACTAATCTTGTATATACTATGCGGTGACAGAGGTAATTCGAACTGAAAAAAAAAAGAAATATACGAAAGAAACATACGCGTTGAATAGAGACCCTCCTCCTTCTTTTAAGTCGTTTAAAAATGATAACTTTCAGAATAAATCTCAACCAAACAAGAGGTATAAATGTGTCAATGTGCCATAGATAAATAAAACTCCTCCACTACTTTTTAACTATGCTAACAAATTCGCTTGCATGTCCAAATTTCTCCTTACTCAACATTTCACAATATAAACAAGATTTAAAACACCTTACGCCTCATGTTACGTAAATTGATGGCATTGGCAACAGAAATGAGAGGGTACGCCAATTTATTACACATATCCTGGGGCCCTTATTTGTAACAGGGATCCTACAAGGTGTTGAACTGTTGGTAATATAACGTATTATCATAAGCCCAATGCTACAACGTTTTAAAGCATGAAGTATTTATTAATATTGGATTCAAATAATGTACTTATTGGAAACGGTGTAAAGTTATCTTTATTGGGTTTCGACAAAGGATTTCGCTAAACGGTCTGTCAATAAATCTTAGTAAACTGAATGGTGAAACAGAGGCTTGCAGCGATTTTCGTTACGAGTGTGTCTGTAATTTCTAAAACATTATAACTTAAGTATAATTTATAATAAGTTTGTGGAGTAACTTAATGCCTCGTTTATCGTTTAACTAGATAGAAGCAAACGCTTAAATAATATTTATATTTATTAAACATAACCAAAAATAACTCTAAACAAAAAGAATATCAGTATTAGACACGACAACTGTTGAACGGGGTTAATTCACTATTTTTGACGTATGCTAATTGACATATACGAAATTGAGATTTTATGTAACAAATTCGGTGCTTAGTGGTAGATATCACACAGTAGTAGATGACATTTTGTCAATTGATTTGATGTTTATTTTAATAGGTTGATAATAAATACCGACATAGTGAATAGACCAGCTGATTTCTTGCTTCTGAACTATAAAGTTACTGAAGTTTTTTTTATTTTTTATTTTTTTATTGAGAAAGAATACAATAAGGAACTTAAGCTAACTTATCCTAATAACTATACAAATCATGCCCACGTGGAATGGTGGCAAGAATACTGGCTGCATTTCCGCGCTGGACAGCCAGACTGATCCTTTGCGCAAAAAATGAGCCAGCCCTTCTGTCACCAGTCGAGGCAACAAGCCGCGGTGAAATAGTACGGAAAAATTTTTTGGCACTGCGACTCCATGGCCCAAGGGTCTCCACGGCAAAAGGTACAAATATGTAACTCTCTGTCAGAGAGGCATACTTGAGCCACTTACCGGTTTCAGCTTTTTCTGCTGCGGCTCCCGGTCTTAATTCTGTCTCCCTGATATGACACGGTGCTAATGTGTCAACGCATGTAGCGTCCCACATTAGGGCCCGCCCCATTTCCCAGGGAACCAGCGTCAATCCATCAGGGACATTTGTGCTCTAAACACAATGGTGTACCCAATTTGAGTCCTAGAGCCACATGAAAACTTTCGTTGTCTAATAAAGTGCCAAGATTTTTCGATGGCAAGGCATGGAGCCAATACCCAGATTCCTTTTCGTTTTTTTTAATATAATTAATATTATTTATTCAAAACATAGCAACAAATAAATTAGTTGGTTTCAACATAAACCTAGCAATAAATTACTTGTTATCGAAAAATAATATGTATAATTATTATCAATGTAGCAGATTTGATAAATTATTTTTTTCCAACAGTGCTACGGTATCAGAGTGAAACATGCGTTAATAGTTTTTAGCCGTACATGTTACAGAGATTTGTCAAGTTTTTAAGGAAAAAAGCAAAGTAAACTTATTATTCACTAGCTATGTTCCAAAGTGTTACCTATGTAATCGTAGATCCCGTTTTTGTGGGAATATAGGGTTAAATGTAGCCTATAGCTAGTCCAGACTATAATCTTTCATTGTGCAAATTTTTATCCAAAAACGTTCAGTGATTCTGTAGCTATAAGTGGTGTAACTAACACGACTTCCGTCAAGATCATGAACCAGTTCATTGACGTATGTCTCTATTAAGCAATAGACAACTAACATGTCTTTTTCCTTGTTACAGATACATACACTCAAAAGAGAAACCATTCAAGTGTTTAGAATGTGGAAAAGGATTCTGCCAGTCCCGAACATTAGCGGTACACAAAATACTACACATGGAAGAGTCTCCACACAAGTGCCCAGTCTGCAGCAGGAGTTTCAACCAACGATCGAATTTAAAAACCCATTTACTAACCCATACAGATATTAAGCCATACAACTGTACTTCATGCGGGAAGGTATTCAGGCGTAACTGTGACTTGCGACGTCACAGTTTAACACACAACCTAGTTAGCATATCATCGGTGACATCACCCAACAGTGCTGGTAATAAAAGCCCCTTACTCAACCCTAACTTCCCTATTGACAATTTAGACACTGAAGACGAGAATTAAATTGTTAGTGTGAATATAATAAAAAGACTGATAAATAAATCCAAGTGCCTTTGTATTTTTAAGTGTTTTTAGAACGGGTTTGTGTAAATAATGTACCATTCTTTTTTGTGCCTTTTATTGGAAATATCGAATGTCTATTTAATTAAATGATGTGTTTATGTATACCTGCATTTTTTTAGAGTTCCGTAGAACAACATGAGTTGTAGTTACGCCAAGTCCAGCCAATTTGAAGTAACAAGAAGATTTGTTATTCGTCTATTATTAGTTGAAAGAAAATATTAGTTTTCATGGAAAGGTAATTAGCAATAGGTTTTAATCATGCCAATAAAGCAGGTACAAGTAAAAGGGTAGTAGAATAACATAATATTTTGCGACTTAACTACAGAACCTAAACTGACTGTTTTATGGCCCAACACGCACTTCGACAGTTTTTATATAGCTTTGGCTATATTTGCCATAATCAAAGTTAGATTAAAATATTCAAATTTCAAATTGTAATTTTTAATTTCTTAATTGACTTTTGGTCGTAAAATTATTATTGTCTCATTAAATTCGTAAATATAACGTTGTGATATGATATCACAACGTTATATTGCGGTGCATTCTTTACTTTAATTCGTTTTTAACCGACTTCCATAACAGAGGCGGTTCTATCTATGTACGGCTGTATGTATGTTTTTTAGTTAGGTATTTCGCAATAATTTGTTTCCCTCATATTTAAGTATTATCTTCGTCAACGTTTTGTATATTTGTGATCTCATTTTTATGTAATAATTGTATTGTACATAATAAATTATGTTTTGCTTATTAAGGTGCAATTAGTCCGTCCCATTTTATAAGGATTTTTGGAAGTCAAAGACTTCTATATGTATTATTCTATCTCCTAATTTCTATAGATACTTATTGGCTCTGCTTTCTGTGTTAATGTTGTCTTTTGGCCGTATCTATCCCACCGGGTTTGAGGTAGATACAACTAAGCCAGTTAATAAATCAAAAACATTCAGCAGAGTTATGTATCTCGGTGTACCTTTCTAATAATGAGTCACTACATCGTTTTTCATTTATGCAATCATCTAACATCGTATTTTCAACTAAATAACATAATTATCTTCATTTCACGTAAAGAGGCAAAAACATAAAAGTGTTAGTAGCAAGAAGTAACATTATTTCAACGAAAAACCGTTATTCGTTACTTACGTAATTTTGTTGAAATAATCATGTAAGATGAGCGTAAAACAAAAAAATCAATGTCACTTGATGTAAAATGACGTAATCAAGATCATTTCGTTGAAATAACTATGCAAGATGATCACCATTACGAAATTAAGATGAAAAAAGATGAAGTAACTTATTATAGAATGGTACATCGAGTTACATAATAACCCTGCTGAGAGTCAGCTCACTACAGTTATCGACACTGAACAACATCACAGTTCTGCCTATAAAGTCAGAATAAAGAATAGTTAATTAACGACTGTGTATAAAACATCATAAATAAACAGACCCGGTATTTTATACACTGCAATTTTCAAGATCCATAAAACAAAACACGTCCTATTCTGTTGCTACGAGTAGATGGTAGTTGACTAATTTTTTTTTTACCCTACTACGTGATTCTACCGTAAAATTTTCATGTTTTCCGTTCATTAATATTTTTTATTTTGTCGCTCGCTGACTCTAATTTTGTCACTGTGACGTATTGTCACCAAGTCAAATGGTATTTGTTTATTATTGCAATCACTTTACCTAGAGATGTTATCAATAGAGATGCTTGAGTATGTCACTCGCCCAGTTGATTGATGTTAGCGTTCGTTCACTATTGAGGCTTGTAATGTGACCAGACCAATACTTCGAACAATTGGAGATGTTTGGGCGACGAATAGATTACTTATACGTCACTTGGCAAGTGGATTATTTATACAGTTGACTCAGTGGGTGAGTCTTGGACACTCGGTAAAATCTATTCCAAGAGTGACCGCATTTGGTAGCCGAATGACAAAAGCAGTAGGTGACAGTAACAAAGTCCGACAAAATGTCGTAGTGAGCCTCTTAGGAGTATGTAGTATGTATGAAAGTCTTTGTGAAAAACTGATATAAACATAAAGTAAAATTAATCCCATGTCCATAATGGTCAATGAGGTTATTTGCCTTTGATGTTGTATGTGTTACCGTTAAATTGTAAAATACGTTAGATTATAATTTCATTCCGATACTGTAATTTGTCGATATATTGTGAACTGAACACACTGATTACAATTTAACGTGTTATTTTTCGGTATATCTATCGAAGTGAAATCATTAAATTGCAATCTTAAAACGTCAACTGTCCGATCTTGCCCCTGATTGGTCAGCCTTGCAGCAGACCGTTCGGTGTCCATAGAGTTAGGAATGAAATACATATTAAGTCAGTCAAATAAAATACTTCAAGAATTGTGACATTACGTATTTATTTATTATTTATTATACCTCAAGACTGACCTAAGTTTTTTCTTTCAAAAAAAAGTCAAAAGTCAAAATTCATTTATTTCAAATAGGCTTAGTTTACAAGCTCTTTCGAAACGTCAGGTAATAATATTAAACTTAAGATAATTTGATTTGTCGATTGTAATTTTTTACTCATTTTATTATGGCCGCTCTTATATTTTTGTAACTCTATGGTAAATTTATCCTGATTGACAATTTAACGGTTTCACTTCAATAGATTATAATATACTGAAAAATAACACGTTAAATTGTAATCAGGATGTTCAGTTTACAATAAATCGACAGATTACAATATAGCCAGTGAGACTAAAAAATAACGTATTTTACAATTTAACCGTGACATATACATGGCTTATATTATAGAGTACATGTGTATTTTTTACATGAATTTCTAGTTTTAAGGTCTTCTTTGCCTAATTATTAAATACGTCGGTGAAGACTGAAGACTGTATTTTGTGAATATAGCCCGTTGTACAAAATATTTTTTTAAACTATTATATTATTACAATTAAAAAATATGAAATTTTCATTTGCTTTTTATTTAACAATTTTGTTTGTACCTATATCCAAAATATGTCTTGACAAATGCAAGACGAATTCATCCATTTAGGGTTATCATTTATACATATTACAGACTACAGACTACAGGATGGTATATAACAATATACTTTAAAATAAAGATTTTTTTATGATTCAATTAAAAGATATTATTTACTAGCTGACGGCACGCGGTTTCCCGTTCCCGTAAGAATACGGGGATAAAATACTTACTCTATAAATAGGCTATCTAACACTGAAATAATTTTTCAAATCAGACCAGTAGTTCCCGAGATTAGCGCATTCAACCAAACAAATGTACAAACAAACTCTTCAGCTTTATAATATTAGTATAGCTTGTTTTAATTAGTGTAGTATTGGACGGTATTATTTGTCTAACTGCATTGAATTCTAGGTCAATTGAAAGTACCTTATACAGTTTTATTGCGTTGAGAGGTTAAGTGTGGTTTTCTTTGGCTTAAACGGTCCAAAGTTAAATAACATTTAAAATGCCTTATGTTTCGTTAAGTATGATTTTTTCATAACTTCAAGTAACGATCTTATATGGTAACTATATCCTTTTACTTCAAGGGATCGTAGATCTGATTACTGATTAGTCATAGTCATATAAAGTTTTAGTTTCAACTGGATATATCTACGCCTTACCGAGATAGCGGGACAAGCAGACAGAGATCAGAGTGATCCAGGGTTTCGTTTTTACTTTTTGACGTACGGAACCCTAAAAAGAACTCTTCGCCATTAAAATAAGGTAGGTACCACATGAAACTCCAAACACACTTCGGTGTACGTAACGCATTTTGAACAGCGTGGTGGGTCAAAGTTCCATATACCCTCTTCTGTAAACAGCTGACAGTAATAAAGCGAGGTCCAGATACAGAATCATAGCTACAATCAGGTGGTCCTAAGAATGTAAGAATTAAAATTAATTAATAACTTGATTTTTTAATTTGAAATCAATAGATTTTAAATACAAAGAAATTATTATAATTAGTCCGATTTTTGTATACCTACCTACATGCAGTGGCGTGCACTTCATACATGCATTAAAGTACTGCATACCCTAAGAGTTGTCTTCTTAGTGCTCGTTAAATACAGATTTTTCCAGTTTTGCTTAATTTTATTACTAGTGCATACTCTGATCGATAACCTTACAAACGCCTACATGATGCAATTTATTACAAAGTTTCCGACTTGTCTAATAGATGTCGCTGTTGATTTCTATTATGGTTTAGATTAGGTTGACCATGTTACCATTTTTCAATACATACTTTTTTTAATATGACTTTATATACATGTAGCACAGTCATTATGTAATATTATTGATCAAGTAATTTAATCTATTAGGGCCAAAGTGTTCAAATATAGTCCAACATCCGTCGTTAGTCAGTAAGTCATATTTAATACACTTTATTTGTACACCACAAAAATAAAAGAAAACAAGCAAAACAGAAACACAAGAAAAAGTAGAATACAAAAGGCGGCCTTATCGCTTAGTAGCGATCTCTTCCAGGCAACCTTAGGCTTAGGAACTTATTAGGACAACTGTAGGTGGTGTGTACGTAATAATATTGTACATATACATACATACAAATAACTAAACACTAATACATAAACCATAATACACAAATTATATAATAATTATAAATATCATAAAATAAACTAATATATAAATATATCATTATGTCGTATGATAAATATTCTAATAAAATAAAATATGTAACTAGTGACTAAGATAATATGTCTTAACGGATTTTTTAAACATATCAAGGGATTTGGATTTCCGAATGTCGACTGGGAGTGCATTCCATAGCTTAACAGCACGAACAACAAATGAACACTTATAAAATTTACTCCTATGGAAAGGCATACACAGAGTAAGAGCACGACATGTTCTTAGCTCTGATTGCACTCCCAGAAATGTGAATTTCTCCTTAAGATAAGGATAGTCATGTCATCGCAGAGATACTCCGAGCATAGCTCATTCCATCAATCAGAAATGAGGAGATACGCAGAAGAACCAAAGTCACCGACACAACTCGCGAGTAAAGAGTCGCGAAGCTAAAGTGGCAATGGGCGGGGTTACATAGTTCGAAGGGTTGATAGATCCCCCACCAGGTGGACTGACGACATCAAGAGAGTCGCAGGGATTCGCTGGATGCAGGCGGCTCCGTATCGTGATGTTTGGAAGTCCCTACAAAAGGCCTATGTCCTGCAGTGGACGTCCATCGGCTGAAATGAAGAGTACTAAATTCAAACACGTCGAATTAAGTAATAGCCTGTTTAAAATGTCCTGGAATGAACTATAAAGCTGGTGACCCCAAGTTATGTGCATGTTTAGTACGATGATGTCTTTATTATTACGACAACTATGATTTATGATAAGGTACACTTGATAAATATTTATGGTAGCTTTGTTATTTTAATGATCGTATGCAAGAAATACTTGGAATGTTCGTCGGGACTTATAACTATGCAATACAGACTAAATGAAAGGAATAGACGAAGTGCTCCTGAACTTGCTTATCTATATATATAAAAATGAATTGCTGTTCGTTAGTCTCGCTAAAACTCGAGAACGGCTGAACGGATTTATATTATCTTGGTCTTCAAATATTCGTGGAGGTATAGGGAAGGTTTAAAAGGTGAGAAAAATTAGAATAATTGGCGGTAAAACCATAAAAACAACCCTTTTCTATTTCCCATACAAACGTTTAAGAGTCAAGGGGTAGGGTATATAGGGTATGGTAGGGGTAGAGTAGTGTAGAGTAGGGGGATAGGGAAGAAGTGCACATAAGTCAAAGCGAAGCTTCACTAGTCCACTAGTTAAAAATATAGAAATAATATTTTGCTGAATTCTTAACAAACAGGTAACAAATATTTCTAAAACATCAGTCTATATCACTCTATGAAGGAACTATACTATAGGTATAAGAAACAAATTCATCTGAGAATAGCCATTCGAAAACTCAACAGTTGATCTTTTTTCAATAAAGACCATTATTTACAATAACTGTATGGCTTATAAATTATAAATTGTTTCCTCTTTTTTTTCAAGCATTTTTGTCATCGAGAAATTCATTAAATAGATAATTTAATTTTATATTAATTATAGAGAACCAAAAACTTCATACGTAGGTATTTAGAAATATACAGTAACGGTGAATATCTTGACTAGGTTTGGATTAACTTCGATGGCATTTAATTTTAACAGCTGCTACATACTTTATGATATATAATGTCGGTCATATTTAAGCTAAATAGTTTGGCACCTTCTTGTATATTTGTCGTGTGCTTTATCCTTGCCTTGCATGCCATCTATATTATTCTTTCTATCTGTGACCATACATGTACATAATAAAATTGAAGAGAACTCGTGTCCATACATTAAATCTTTTTAATGGCTGTTGTTAATGTTTTAATAGTACAGTAGGTCAAATAGAATTATCATTTTTTGTAATCTATTCAATTAATAAGGCGGGTTAAGTACGGATCAAGGCTTGAAGACGCCGCAGGCCCCTAGATATGTCGCCTTTGTTTTGTCAAAGTGAAATAAATGATTAGATTTTTTTAATATTTAGTCGTGATAGCCCAGTGGATATGATCTTTGCCGTCGATTCGGAGGACGTAGGTTTGAATCACCTTTAAACTATTCAGTTAAGTATGTGCATTTTAAGAAATTAAATGTCATGTTTCTGAGAATTTTCTCCTCGTGTGTGAAGTCAGCAAACCCGCACTGGGGCAGGGTGGTGGACCTAGCGTAGCGTCATTTTGAGAGGACAATCGTGCTCGACAGTGAGTCGAATTGGGTTGTTACTGATGATAAATTTATTAGGTATATTAGAAAACTATAACAATACATAGTAATTGATCGGTAAAGTCGGAGTATGCCCGATTAGTTTCAAACCCATACGGGGCCCTTAGTCATGAGCTGAGCCCCGTATGGGTTAATTAATATGAATAACACTCACGAAAGTTTCAATTCTAAAATATAACAATACAGTTCAATAATTAATTATAAAACTCACGTCACATAAAGTTATCTGCACTGCACTGGTTAAAATAGTTAGGTTAATATTAACTAAATATAACTCACGATAGTTATATTCTCAAATGCCAGTTAAATAAAAGATTTAAATAATAATACTTAATAGCTAGGATAACACTCCTAAAAGTAATAATTATTCGTACATGTCAAAGAAAATTGAGCCTCTCTCTAGCTATTAGCAACAAAGGACGACTACCGAGCTTGAAAAATCGATTCAATTCAACACCAAATCGATGTAAGAGCAAGTTTTATTCACACATCACAATGGAAAGACTCTTTTGTGGCTGTAAACCACACAAAAGACTTCGGAGTGTATCAAAATGACATAAAGCTCGATTCTTCTCCAAACACAAAACGAGTTTCAAATGGCTCCCATGTTATTTTACTTTTTTTAGGGTTCCCTATCTCAAAGGGAAAAACGGAAACCTTATATGACTTTATTGTCCGTCCGTCTGTCTGTCTGTCTGTCTCTCTATCAAGACAAATTGAAATTAAAACCAACTCAGGTCATGTTCCTTAAAGATATGAAAAATTAAATTTCATAAATAATTTTAGTAAAAAATACCTACCGGTCAAGGCGCGAAACACTTTTATATTTCGACATTCAATAGGGTACCCTTGAGTAGACCTAGAACTATAAAATTGACAAGTCAATACATTTAATATTTAATCAAAATATATAAATCTCAAAGGTGACTGACTAACATAGTGATCTATCAACGCACAGACCAAACCACTGGATGGATTGGGCTGAAATTTGGCATACAGGTAGGTGTTATGACGTAAGCATCCGCTAATAAAGGATTATGATCTATTCTACTCCTAAGAGGATAAAATAGTTGATGAAAGTTTGTATGAAACCTTGTAAATTTTGCGGCGATTTGACTGAAATTTGGAATGAAAAAAGATTTTACCCAGGATTAACACATAGGCTACTTTTCATTCCGGAAAAAATTATGGTTCCCGCGGGATTTCTGAAAAACTGAATTCCACGCAGACGAAGTCGCGAGCGCCCGATAATTAATTTATAAAATTACATTTAAATCATAAACATTATAGTCTTTATTCAAATAAGGTAGGTACTTACCTTCGTAATCAATCATCAAAGAAAAATGTAGATATTTAATTGTACGGAGTCTTCGGTACGTAAGTCCGATTCGCACTTGTCTGTTTTTTTATAACTAGAGGAGTTTTAAATTGATGATGTGTTAAAAAGGTAGAAAATTCTCTAATAGTTTGTGTAAATGTTCTGTTTTCAAATGTAACCGCCATGTTTGAAGGATCGCACTCCAAATTCGAATCCAACCGCATGATTCGTCACGGATTTGCCGCGATAGGATTTCTTTTTTTTTAACATTGTTCTTTTTTTGAATTCTATAAGCGCCCATATGGTGTATTAGCGCTGTTAAGAGACTCAGACTTGCATGTTGTGTATTTTTTTGGTTTCTGTAGATGTGCGTAGGAATTATTTAATTTAAAATGTTTTTAAGATAGCATGATACGGTGACAGTTGCATGAAGTTCATAATACTAACTATTGTCGTGAATCGCGGCAAACTTTCAAGAGTGAAACAAACAGTCACCTGCACCATCTTACATGAAACCAACTGTAGATAGAGTTGCTTATTGACAAAGCTGGTTAGATTATAACTATTATTTATTTTAATTTAACTATTTTTGAAAATAATGTTTAATTTTGGAATGTCTTATCGTATTTCCCTTTTCCGTAGAAATGCTGAATAAAATATAGTCTATGATCACTTGGGATAAATAATGATAAAAGTTTTTTCTGAAATCGGGTCAGTAGTTCCAGAAGTCTTTTTAATGCAAACAAACAAACAATCGAATCTTTCTTTATAATACTTGTAGGTATTAGTAGGTGAATAATGTACTAACTAATCAATGCCTCGTTGATCCACCGCGTATAGATTTCTTTTCTGTTGCTGTACCAATCAGGATTAAAAGTAGCCTATGTGCTTTTAGGGGATTTTAGAAGCTTTTAGCCTTAGTAAGAGCTATTTTAGAACAGCCTTAGTACTATTCCAGGTTATTATAATGTCTTTGATATTAGGCCAATATCCTCCTCTCAGAATGAGAGGAGACTCGAGCTCAGCAGTGAACCGAATGTGGGTTGACAATGATGATAATGATGATGTCTGTAATAATTTTTACAAATCTGTTTAGCCGTTGTAAGCTTTTTTAACTAATCCAACTTGACTTCAAAGTAGACTAAAAGTTTGTAGTCTAACACCGATACCAATAACAACAAGCAATATCAGGCGATCTTGCATGTTGTTATTTAAAATCAATATCTAAAGTAACAGTAATACAACAAATACAAAAATAACAACAAAACGAATAGAGAGAGCTTATCCAACAATCATACACCTTTCATTTAAAACGCTATGACAACATAATAATGGCAGAGGACCGCCTTAGAGCCTTTATAGCCGAGAATTATGCACAAATTACATAGCAATCGGAGTTCCCGCGGTGTTAAACAAAGTATACCTTTGCGATGTTTTTTTTGCAAACACGGCATTGTCATCGACACCGAAATTACAATCGATTGTCACAAAGGATTGTTTGCGTTGAGCGGTGTTTGAAAAATATTTGCTCTCGACGTTTGGAGTGCGCTTTATACGAATTTAGTGGTACGCTCTGGTCGTTTAGAATGTTCCAACAATTTAAATTCGTAGTGGCAGTTCATGTTTTTATAAATTAATTTATAATTTTCGGTCTTTTATAATAGACAGGGATTTCTTTTTTATATACCTAATGCATTTTAAAAGACAGAGTTATATGAGGGAATAATTATAAAAGAGTATTTTTAAGCTGTCATAATGCCGTTAATAAATAGCATTGTATAATATATTTGTTTCATAAATTGATTCTAACTCTTTATAACTATGTTATTATAAGAGGTGATGATGGCTTAAGGTAAGAGTAGGTACTCTGTAAGACACAGAGATGAAACTTTGTCAACTTTCCAATCCAGTACCGCTATTCTGTGACGACATTTTACACTCGATGGTGTCTCTATCTCTTTCTATCACCTTACTATAGATGGAGAGGTAAATAGAGCATAATAACTCACATTGTCGACTTGTTAAAAATCCTAATAGAATATCGCTACAAAGCTGCAGTTGAGATTTTAAATTGAGATAATATAAAAATATTTAAAAGCCCAATCTAAAGCTCGATCCCAGGACATTGTGAATCATAATCCCAAGCCGCATAGTCTAACCTTTAAAACAAATAGTCTATTACCTCTTTTCTCCCTTTGAATAGACGGACATTTCTAAGCAATCAAAGTATATTTTTATTCGCATCGACCACACACGGTACGGGTGGATTTTTTCCATTTTTTTTTCCAACTCTCGTGAAATTGTATAAAGGTGTTTTGACAATGCGCTTGAACGTGCGTTCGCGCTGTTTTGTATGTTAAGCACGGTGCCTTGCGCTCTGTGGTATACTTTCTTATTGTGAATAAAGGGGGGAGGTTCTTAATTCGATCCTTATTCCGTATACGTCGCTAGGTACAAGTACTTATTTTGCAAATTCAAATACAGCCTTCTCTGGAGTCTGATATGCATTTTTTCATAATCGAGAGATTTTTAAAGATTTTATATTTTCTAAATTAGCTAAGGTATGGTCTGGTTCCGGCTATGGGTATACGCTATGGTATACCTCAGTCTAAAATCTTGTATATAATTATAATATCAATATCCATTTTTTTAATAATATCAATTACATTTTTCCTTATTTTCTTAACCTAAGTCTACGTAAGCCTAGTGCAATTTCGCCGGAAACCCTTTAAACCAACAAAGAAATGAAATACTTCGATAAAACTAAAAAAAATGGCACTACTAAATCACCGAACAAGCTCTGTCACAAAAAGAAAAAAATGTTTACAATTTCTGAAATCTGAATTTACATGAGCTCGCAACATTTGGCTCATTCAAAGTTTACTAAAGTTTCTATACACGTACATTTGAAGCATTATTATGTACAAGGTACACGCGTTGTGTTCACCGTCGTGTGCGGTCACTATCTAGTGCACTATCGCGACTCGCAGTTACTGGCCGCGACACGATAGTGCGCGTGCGGTGTCAAAGACGCAACAGTGTAGATGGGACATAAATAAGATAACTCACATACCTACTGATTAAGTTATTCACATAAAGTTTTAAAAGTTTTTTAGCTATATCAATAAAATCGTAACAGTTTGAACTAAACTATCTTGTTTTCAACAAAAATTAAACTAAATAATTAAATTAGAGATAGCAACGAAGCGGATTGGTGCATCACAATTTCTAAATCAATATTGTACGTAATGACTATGAAGAATTAGCACACGCGAGTAGGTACACGAGGTGTGATATGCCGTCGTGTGGGGTCACTATCTAGTGCACTTACGCGACTCGCAGTGTGCATGCGATGCCATAGAAGCGACAATGCAGATGCGACAAAAACAAATTCTAAGTAGGTATAAATTTAGGTACATAACAATAATACACACTTAATAAAACCGCTATGACATTATAATTTAATCGTATAATCGAAGCAAAGTAAATTAAAAATATAGTTTTTCATAAAAAAGGAATTCGATTTAGTTAAAATATTTTATTAAAGAAGTTCAAAAGACTCGAAAAATTACGCTGGTGTAATAATATTTCTAAATCTAAACTTTGAAGGCAGTTAAACAGTACAAGGTACCTACCTACACGAGAGCACACATTGTGTTCAGCCATCGTGTGCGGTCATTATCTAGTGCACTATCGCGACTCGCAGTTACTGGCCGCGACACGATAGTGCGCGTGCGGTGTCAAAGATGCAATGACGTAGATGTTACAGCCTTACAGATCAACTTTAAATACCTATAAAAGCGATATAAGTTAACATGGCGGTAATATTTCCTTAAACAACCCTGCTTCTACTAAAATATTTTTTTATTGTATTGTTTATTTGTTTTGTATTCATAATGGGAACGCAGCAACGTTATTTTTGGATTTGGGAGAGTGCTGAAGTTCTACCAGAGTCGAAGCCTATGGCTAGAAGAACAGAGGGGACGAAATGTGTCCTGTATCATACGAGGACCTCGGCTTAGCGGGATGTTGGAATGTGTTGAAGATATTTACAGAAGTTGGTAAGTAGAGTGTACATCTGATCTACCACATTAGCCACTCTATACCCATTACCCATATAATACTTAGCATTCGTAAGGACGCTGAAAAACACAAAAGTCTCCATTATTTTGCATGTAGAAGCTCTGCAAGTTAGACAAACGAACGGGGTTAAACTACTCGTAGTCTACTAGAAAATAATATCGAATAAAAACTTCAAAAGAGGCATGTTGGAGAGTACTGAGTGTCACATCTGGTTCATTCTAAATACTCTTTGCCCATATGACATTTAACATTCGTAAGTGGCGCTCGCAATCATAATATTTTCAATAATATCAATAGTTCGCGTATGGCCTTTGTCAGATTTTAGCTAGACAAACGAACGGGACTTAACGTAACGAGGCATCTTAGTAGGTAAGTATAGAGTGTCACATCTGTTTCACTCTGTATACTCTTTACCCATATGACACTTAGCATTCGTAAGCGGCATTCGCAATCACAATTGTCACCGTTAATTCGCGCACTTTTGATATGATAACGCGTAAAGGCCGCGGTGTTGAGATAAGCCGCGCGTATAAAATGAATATTTAAACATTTGCTACAGTTGGCTCGGCTCGGATAAATAAACGATAAGCGAGGAGAGTGGGCGGCTGTGACATTCCTTGACTTTTGCTCCCATTTGTTTTTATAGATTCCATTTGTTGTTAACTTTTGTTTCATCATTATTAGCCTATTTTAACGGGCCCACTAAGAGGAGGCCTTTCTTGTAGGAAAGGGTATGTGGAGCTTAGACCCACTACGCTGTTCTAATGCGAGTTGGCGGGCTTAGAATGAAAATGACCGAGACGTTATGTGGACTCAATGGCACTGGGGTGTAACACAACCAACCCACTCCAGACAGATTTTTAGTAGAAATATCTTATGAAGAAAGAAGAATCATGACTCAAGCATCGAAATTCGCAGGGCCTCAAAAAATGCTCAACTTAAAGAATAATGACATAAAATTAAAAATTTTGAAAAGTCCCTAAGGTCTTCAATTTTTTAATTACACTCTTGATCAAGTCATCAATATTCTCTTTCAGTGCGCTTTCATTTGAGACTCGAGTATATTTGCAGACATACGGTTATTCTTTCCCACTTTCACCCCCACAACTTTTAAACGGCTCAACCGATTTTCATCAAACATGTCTAAGAACACTCGCACCGCACACGCTCGAGTATTGTACTGCTCTCTGCCTCATTGGTCCAGTGGTCAGCTTATGCGGAATATGAGGTACCAGGTTCTGGGATCAGGCTATGAAATACTGTGGTTTTCATTCATCATTAACATGCATTTCAGCTCACTGTTGAGCACGAGTCTCCGCTCAGAATGAGAGGGGTTAGGTAATAGTCCAACCATGCTGGCCCAATGCGGATTGGACTTTACATATTAAGAAAATTCGCAGATATGCAGGTTTTCTCACGATGTTTCTCCTTCATCGTTTGAGACACGTGATATTTAATTTCTTAAAATGCACATAATTTAGAGGTGCAAGCCCCGGACCGGATTCTTACCTAGGCCTTTCGAATCGAAGGCAGAGGTCATATCCACTGGGCTATCACAGAGCACAGCCGTTAATTATCTATGACCCAACCTAATAAAATGTACATGTCGTTATCAACCCATATTTAGCTCACTGCTGAGCTCGAGTCTCTTCTCAGAATGAGAGGGGTTAGGTCAATAGTCCAACCACGCTGGTCCTATGCGGATTAGCAGACTTCACTTAAGTAGAGAATTAAGAAAATTCTCAGATATGCAGGTTTTCTCACGATGTTTTTCCTTCACCGTTTGAGACACGTGATATTTAATTTCTTAAAATGCACACAACTGAAAACTTTGAGATGCATGCCCGGACCGGATTCGAACTTAGGCCTTTCGAAGGCAAAGGTCGTATCCTCTGGGCTATCAAAGCCGTTAATTATCTACCTACGACTCAACCTAATAAAATCTACATGTAAGTAGTATTAATTTTCTCAATTAGGTAGTTCATCCATTCTCAGTAGTTTACAATTTTCTCATGCAACTCAAAAGACGTACCAGTACCGTTCGAGTCCACTTCGAGTTTGTAATCCAACACTCTGGCATTCGTGGTGAGAGGCGGGGGGAGGGGCATATACAGACCACGCCCATTCCCTCCCATGCCTCACTCTGATTGGTTGGCTCATCGATGCGCAAGACCATGAAACTGAGCATAGAATCTAGCGACATATGCGGAGCGTTGAACACGTATGTCGTATGGTGTCTAAAAAAAATTCTAATATAACATATGATTTAAGATACTTGAAAATCATCATCATCATCATCATATCAGCCGATGGACGTCCACTGCAGGACATAGGCCTTTTGTAGGGACTTCCAAACATCACGATACTGAGCCGCCTGCATCCAGCGAATCCCTGCGACTTGCTTGATGTCGTCAGTCCACCTGGTGGGGGGTCGGCCAACACTGCGCTTACTAGTGCGGGGTCGCCATTCCAGCACTTTGGGACCCCAACGTCCATCGGCTCTTCGAACTATGTGCCCCGCCCATTGCCACTTCAGCTTCGCAACTCGTTGAGCTATGTCGGTGACTTTGGTTCTTCTGCGGATCTCTTCATTTCTGATTCGATCACGCAGAGATACTCCTAACATAGCTCGTTCCATCGCCCGCTGTGTGACTCTGAGCCTTCTTATGAGGCCCATAGTTAGCGACCAAGTACTTGAAAATAGGTAACGTATTTAGGCTGTGATATAAGGTGGGATAACTAATTTTTATAATAGGCGAATTACAGTTACTTAATCTTTTAAAGTTTGAAGTTTTTTTTTTAATCATCATCATCATCATATCAGCCGATGGACGTCCACTGCAGGACATAGGCCATTTGTAGGGACTTCCAAACATCACGATACTGAGCCTGCATCCAGCGAACCTTTTTTTGTAAATAAGTAGGTATTATATTCTCAATCTTACAATACTAACCTACATAAAAAACCTAACCTAACCTACATTAGTTTTAACATCTTATTACACGAATATTAAAGCGGATAGGTAGGGTAATTATTTTTTATAAGAGTACCTACCTATCTATGGAAAATGCATTTTCTTAGCATCATCCTTTAGAGGCAGGCCTATTACTATAATTCCGTGAGCTTGGGGTTAGGCGTTGTAGAGTCAGTGGCGTGCACTTCACAGATATAGGTAAGCACTGCAAGTGTCGGCACTGAAGGAATTTGGTTATTTGTACAATTTAATGCCTACCTAGTCAGTAACTTTGTAAAGATGTGTGTATAAGGTTTTTAGCTAGGGTATGCCTTCCTTGTCCAACTATGTATACTGTGGTACAAAATAGGTTTGTATTTAGGGTAGGTAGTGCTTTTTCTATGAAGTACGCCTCAATTCAGAGCCAGGTTTTCTAACACTATTAGATAATATATTGACCGACTTAATGTGCTCCTCCTCCTAGTCATGTAGCACGTGGATTATGTTTCTACAAACGCTATCGCTTAAAAAATTAAAAAAATGTATGGGAAAGGCGTTCATATGATTGAAAAATCACGTCAAGTTGTCGATCGGATCATCCCCATATATTTTGTTAGTTTTCATAACGTATGTAAAAAGAGAATCGACGGCCTAGGTTTCTATTCTCACATGTTAATATACCATGACCAACTTAACGTGCTATCTTAGGCATCGAGCTCTCTCTAACTCCTCCGTGCTGATGAGAGTTTCTTGGATAAAAGAAAGGCTCTACTTCATGACTCAAAGCGTCCTTAGCCAAGTAGTACGGCGATTCTCTTTTAACAAACACTGTCGCTTCGAAAATTAAAAAATGTATGGTAATGACATTCACGATCGACCAGATCACGTGTTGAAGTTGTCGATCAGGTCCGTCCTTCCCATACATGTTGTTAGTTTTCGATGCGTTAGCGTTTGTAGAAAGAGAATCGACGTGTCACTTGGCTACAAACCCACACAGACTAATTAGACCAACAAGTCGAATACTTGCAACCTTATCTACACAGTCTCAATAAAGCTATCACGCAAACTAGTTCCATTTGTAACTAAAATGTAATGTTGTATTGTGAAACAGCTACCTAGTCAACACAAATCCTTCTAACAGGTATCTGAAAATTGTCACTGTTTGTCAAATTGTTAGGTTTCCCATAAATTAAAAGAAGGGAGGCCTTGGCCTGTGCTTTTAGAAGCTATGACCGTCTATCCCTCTAGGTACCATAACCAAACTTTATTTTTTTATTTTTAATAGGGCCGTCCAGGATAATTTGTCAGTGTAAGTAGGTATCTAAAGTCTTTTCGTTTAACGTGACAATTTAGAACCAAGGTACCTATAGGTTAGGTTAGGTTAGGTTAGTACGTTTCCATCGGCGACACTAGTTTCTATAGTTTGGAATGAAACACGTTAATTTATTATATTATCTTGTTGGTTGTTAATAAAAGATTACTGCATCGATTTCTCCATCCATCTATACAGATCGCACAAAAGTAGGGAACCATACAAAATCTTAGTATATCACCGATGGACGTCCACTGCAGGACATAAGCCTTTTTAGTGACTTCTAAACACCACGATCCTGTGCCTGCATCCAGCGACTCGCTCCTTGTGATGACGTCAGTCCACCTGGTGGGGAGGTCCATCGCAACACTGCGCTTTCTAGTGCGGGTCGCTATTCCAGCACCTTGGGGCCCCAACGTCTATCGTCTCTTCGTACTATTTGCAGAACTTAGTAGATAGGTATTATTATTATTCTGATAATAATAATTTTTTTGCTATATTTTAATTGCATAGGTATGTAATTGAACAATTCTTCATGCGTAAAGAAAAATAAAATGTATTTTTGACTTCAAAATAAGGAGGAGGATCTCAATTTGTTTGTATGAAGTAACAAACAAATCGTCATTTATTAACCAATTTTGAAAAATATTTTTTGTTTGGAAGTGTTTATGTACTTTCAGATTGGTCCCATTTAGGTTTCACGAAAATCGGTTTTGTAATTTTGAAAATCAAAATAACTGAAATAATTGAACGAAATTGCCCATACTGTAGCGTTTACGGTCACAATGCAAGGTCACTCTAAAAACAGAAAAATAAAATATATTAAACAAAAAAATTTAACCGTCTACAAAGATGCATTATACTATTAAAAGCGACAAATAACATCCTGTATATGTCCTTTCTATTGATCGGTTTGAAGACGGTGCCAAAAACAAAACCAACTATAAGAGCCTGTTCGGCGTAGCACCGTCTTCAAACCACCCCTCATCATGATCAAGCCCCACCCAAACCAAAATCCTGAGTCCGCCACTGCTGCCTACCTAAATGTTCCTACATAAACTTTAACTACGGCATGAAACAAGCGCCACAGCGAGATAAATCCTTCGCTGAGCTGCAATCGACAAATCGACGTTGTTCCTACAATTGCTACAAATACTATTGATGTTTAGACACTAAGTGCTAGTACTATTTCACTGTTTATGTTCTGGGGACCTAGATCTGAATACAAGGTTACAATAAGGAAATGTAATATTTTTAGCCACCTACATCGAATTAAATTTCCGAGCATTGTAGAAAATGCATAGTATTATAATAATTTCCCTCTGAAGTATCTAAACTATATCTCAATATTACCTATTTCGTCGTTAGTTTTAGAGAGATATAGAGCTAAAACCCTACACGCTGCTTGAAAATGTTACTTGTATTAAAATTGACACATGATAAAAGTGTCGCTTACTATAATTTGACGGTCATTATGTCTATTTGTACCTACCCCCGGTGCTGTTTCTAGCGGATTTTTTCAACACCTTTAGAGGAAATTGGCTTACTTATTGGATGAATTGTATCCAGTCGTGGCTACATAATAATTACCAATTGCTTGAATAATAACAGATTTTCTTAAGCAAAATTCTCCTCCTTTTTAAACCCAAAAACATGGAACATTTTATATTTAAATTATGTCTATCATCTATAATTTTTTATTTTTAAGGCCTTAGTGGTAGTAAAAGTGCCGGACTCATCACATGAATGGGGCCTGGTCCTCTACCCGGGACAATTACCATTATTCACTTCTGTCACAGGAGTCTTCTGTCACAGTAGTGTACAACTCTTAAAAGAAGACTCTAGCCTTTAATTATTTGTTACTGATTGATGTTAACGAAATAAACTATTTTTATTTTATTATTTTTATTATTGAATCATAATGTTGCAGATACCCTAATACAGGTTTTCTCGACTAATTGGACGGCAACCAGAGTATTGATCATAATTATATTTTAAAAAGAAAGACATGGCAAAAATATATATTATACTACCTGACGAAGCGCGGTTTCACCCGCGTGGTTCTGGTTCCCGTAGAAATACGAGGATAATATATAATCTTCAGCCCACCTCAATTAATGGGCTAAACACTGAAAGAATTTTTCAAATCGGACCAGTTGTTCCTGAGATTTTTGACGGCCTCCGTGGCGCAGTTTTTCGGCTAGTGAGAGGCTTCGGCTGTGACTAGTTATCACTCTACCGACGTACCGCCAAGCGATTTAGCGTTCTGGTACGATGTTGTGTAGAAACCGACAGGGGTGTAGATTTTCATCCTCCTTCTAAGAAGTTAGCCCGCTTCCATCTTCGATTGCATCATCACTTACTGTAGTATTTCTGATTATTTGGCTCGCCTACGCACCACCACGGGCTACCTGTCCGACGGTCTGACACCGACTGTCCCCTCTCTTCGGCCTGCCCTAATGACGTATACGCTCGAGACAAACACCACTATAAATACATACACTACATCCCTTCCTTATTTTAATATATTTGATCTTTGTATGTATAATTGTATTCCATGATAATTAAACCACTAGGTCTGTACAGCAGTAATCCTTATTAACTCTATATATATTATAATTTGATATCATAAACTCTGCACTTCTACACATCTACTAATTATGTTTGTTTGATAAACTTAGATTCAATAATCAGCTATAAATTTATTTCATAATTATTTTCACAACAATCACATACATATTTATTTTAATTTGTTACCATACTCCGCTTATCTTCCTTATTTCCATTTAGATTTAATAATCAGCTATAAATGCTTTTCATAATTATTTTCATAACAATCACATACATATTGATTTTAATCTGATACCATACCCTGCTTATCTTCCTTATTTCCATTATTTCTATCTTCTGTATGCTCTACTTCCTTCTCTTTGTCATTTAGAACTTGCCACTGTCCCTCAATTCTTTTTAAATGAACTACATTTCTTCTTGATATTTGTCCCGTTAAATCATTGCGAACTTCAATATCTCCGCTAATACTTTTCTCTACGGTATGGTATAATTTAGGCTTAGTTTGTTATCCTTGTGTAAATTTTTTAAGTACACCTTATCTTCTGGCACTAAGTCACACTCTTTAGCTTTTCGCTTTTCATCTGCATACTCTTTTCCAAGCTGTTTCTTTTGTTTATCCATATCTCTCATTTCAGAGTCTTCTAGGTGACGAGCTAGGTCGCTAGGTTTCTGCTTAACAAATCTTCAGACGTTTTAAAATATCGCGATTCTGACGCTCGACCTCCCCGTTTTGGTCGGGAGTTCATCACGCCCATTGTAATCCAGTGCCACAGCATGTACCAGAGCCACTGCGAACAACACGGTCCTCCGCGCTCTGCATAAACTTCTGCAGCATTGCCTTCATGAGCACTCGCCTGCACGAGCATGCGTCTGCATGAGCACGCACCATCACACATGTTTATCTACAACTTAATAAAATTAATTACGCCATCACCGCCTTAAATAGTCTGTTGAGCATTATGAGACATCGCTAAGATAGTGATTTTCGCATAACGGAACGTAACTATCAACCAGGCATAAGTAACAATTTCAGTATGTTTACTAACATCACAAAATAAGAACATCCTTTTGTTTGGTTTTAGAGATGTCCGTACCACATAGTTCCAGTTAAGGCAAAAGCTGTGTAGGAACTTAACTTATTTAAACCAGATGACAGTTTTATACTTTAAGAGTTCCTTATTCAAATTCAATACACTTTTGTTGCATAAATGACGTGTGTGGTAGACTGTTGAAAATTAGTTTATTTGTATTGCTGACGTTTCCAAGTTCACCGAGAGTTCACACAACTTATTATGCTTAAATAAATTGTACACTGGTATAATCTGTATTTGTGCAATCGCTATTTTATAGCTTTATTAGTAAGTCACTCTCAAACATTGTAAGAACCTTTTGTTTTTACTAATTTCCGTATTACAGATGACACTCTTAAGAAAGTCTGTAAGCATCGTAGGATCGACCACAAATTGAACCCTGCTCCACAAGTGACACTAATGCAGTCAGATTTATCAATACACTGGACGGCACTTCTAATATTATTACTTTGGAAGCAATGATGACAGAGAACTCAACAGTTTCCCTCTCTCTCTCTCTCTCTTCTTTTTTTTTTTTTTTTTTTTTTTTTTTTTTTTTTTTTTTTTTTTTTTTTTTTTTTTTTTTTTTTTTTTTTTTTTTTTTTTTACATAGCGGTGCAAAATCTTACATTTTGACTATATTTCTGTAATTTTTTGGTGCAGAAGACAACATATAAAACAAAGCTGATGATATTTCGAACATTCGTTTGGTTGAACCTGTCACAAATGTCAGTTTTCATTAATCAAGTATTATTAAGTACCCGTCGAAAGCTGTCACAATAATTGACAGATAATTCTAACTTTGTCGCAATGCTCTTACTTTGTTATAATATTTAATTGTAACAAATAGTTATGTAAAATTGAAACTTACGCTGACCCGCTCATTCGTTGTTAGCCTCAATGTTGTTTGACTTCGAACCAATGGCTATTGTTTCTCATTCTAATATATATATATATATATATAGGACTGTTCTCCCTGCCATTCACAGTCCACTGCTAACACCTGCTAAACTCAATCATGCACCTATACATAGTTAAATTGCGTCAAAACTTAAACTTAACTACGCTAGGTCTTGATGAAAGTATTTCCACCAACCTACATTGCAAAATGACTAATCAATAATTAAAGCTTGTTGTAATCCGACCAAATGATGATCCTGTGCAATTTTACTTCACAACGCATTGCAAGCACCATCATAAAAACCCTTTGAAAATAAGAAAACTAAATTTCATCAAGTTGTACAAACTTGCAGGTTAAACAATGGCATCTGCTTGATCAATTAACAAGTCTATCAAATACACCATAACACACACATAAGGGTGAAACGACAACAAATTTCAATTCAACGTTCAACAACAAATCTTTAATCGAATGATACTAAATAACTCAAATGTAAAACAACTAAAACTTTTAGCGACTCCCTCAATGTCGCTCACATAACACGCCGTCTGACTTCGGATGTTCCTTGGCTATTTATAACTTCAAACTAACACAGTGATTTAGTATTAATACCCTAATACAAAGACAAATAATTATTATTTGAGTGTCACAAGCATGATGACAGAACAATTCTGCACCACCTCACCATCGAACAGCAACTCTTAGTGACATCTCCATGTCCACATTCGTTCAGAATGGTCACTTACTACGAGATCCTTTACACCATTTTGCGTTCACAACACTTAACCACCTTAACCACAAGTTGAACGTCCCCTTCTATCACAGCATAGCCCATGTCATACTCACGACCAACACCAACGACGCAGTGGAGTGACCCCTTTAACCACGACACAACTACAACAACCAAGGAAGGGATGTAGTATCCCCTTCACATTCAAACTTTTCCAGCGTAAGTTGCGCCATATTAGCGCAGAATCTGAAATTAAAAAGTTTATCGATTTAACGATCAGCTATGCTGCTTCTAGATTGTCGATTTAACGACCAGCTATGCTGCTAGTAGGTCGTCAATTTAACAACCATCTACACTGCTTTCAGGTTGTCGATTTAACGACCAGCAATGCTGCTTTCAGGTTGTCGATTTAACGACCAGCTGTGCTGCTTGTATGTTGTCGATTTAACGACCAGCTATTCTGCTTTTATGTTGTCGATTTAACGACCAGCAATGCTGCTTTCAGGTTGTCGATTTAACGACCAGCTGTGCTGCTTGTATGTTGTCGATTTAACGACCAGCTATGCTGCTTGTATGTTGTTGATGTAACGACCAGCAATGCTGCTTTCATATTATACATGAACTGCACGACTTAGCGATCAGCCATACCTGCATTGTTTTTTTTTTTTTTTTTTTGAACACTGTATAGTAAATACTGCAGACTGATCACATACTACTGGACATGCAGACTATACCGCCCTGCAGTCACCGTACTGGCTGTACCTATTTCATTTTATTAAATGCACACATAAGTTAAGTTTGAGCGAGATTAACATCCCGAAAAATTATTATTTAATTCATACTACAGTCTATCTATACACGGTTATACTCAGTCGCGCAAAGGTCGAAGACAGTACGGATGTACTCGGAGACGTAATTTATTACAATGCCTTCGATTATTGTTTATGTGCTTATAGAATATATGTCTATTACGCTTGTCTAAGTAATTCATATGTCGTGGATATTCTACCCTAGTGTTAAAACAATATTTATTTTATCAACGTAATAGTACGATATTTTCTTGATCATCGTTCATCACTTGCTAATCCAAGATTTTTTTTTTTCAATAAACCAGAATGAATCTGTTGCTTGAATGTGGTACTCGTTCTAATATAACGTTCTAGTAACATTACTCGTTGTGAAACGAAATAACATTTCAATCGTACTTTAATCGTAATTTATCATACGTATCTATCATAAATAGACTGTCCCATCACTATTTTCTCGATGATTCATAGCTATACCTTCTCGTAAGTAAATGACAAACGCCCGGTGGCGCGTACGTCACCGACCAGCTCAATGTTTTTCGTAATTTTTTTTTTTTTTTTTTACATATCCATTTGCACGCCGCACCCACAACATTTTGTTATCACACTTCACACGATAGATTCAATTCACGCACAAACCCGTGCGCAAATTGCAGTATGCCAATGTTTATCGACGCGGGCGACTTATGCGCTTGACACAGAAGCTTGCTTGAACCAAGCTGTATCAACAGACGAAGACGAATGCAATGTTATTGTCATGTTGGTTGTAATTAAACATCACACAATGTAACTTGGGTAATACTTCACAAGAGTATTTATTATTTATTATGCTCACGTTGATAAACATCAAAATTATGTAAAACATCGTAAAAGTTACATTTGACCAATTAACGTTTATCACTTCTATCCCTTTTCAAATTATACAAACCATCAACCATGGTTTTAGATTTAGATCACGTTTGTAATGTATTAGCTGAAATGTTATGGGAGTAAACATAAAACATTAATAAATCAGTCCGAGATTGACCGCCGTTTAATGGCACAACCGACTCCTTATTTTATTAATTTTACTACTTTTCAGTATTCGCTTCGACTTTTTTTTTTTTTTTAGAGTTTAGCCTAATCAGTAAAAGCCAGACCAGCAAGCAGAAATCGGCTATGTCAATGTAATGTACACGCACACAATAGCAATTTACCTAATCACTAATTTGTTCACTCAATTAATTACTTTCACTTAATTGTGTACTGTAGCACCGTATTGCTATCGCTGTAATACTGGACTCTTAACACCACCATTAAATAACGTTGGAGCTCACGAATACCGCCTTCCTCATCATAAAACGTTGAGACAAGGCTATCGCTCATTCAAACGCTTATCATAAAGTTTGTACAATGTGATACCTGCAACGAATATCGATACCCATTAAACTTTAATTTTGAGGGTAATACTTGATGTGACGATAAATAAATTTAAATTCCTGTATAGGTCATTCAGTAAATACGTAATGTATGTAAGACCGTCACTCCAACTGGCAAACAACACAACAACTTTTGTCTTACCGTACTGGCCGTACCAGCTTAGGTATAGTGACCTTGACAGTCTAGCAGGCAAATCGGCAAGGTGTACTTCACAAAACGGAATATGTCTATTCCAGCTAATCGCTGCGGGATACTGTCCCGGCTTACGGATCGCTCGACTCAACGAAGGTAACTAATTTAGCTATTTGAATTACTTTAGGTGTAGTGATAGTCAGTTCCAGCTATCCCCTCTCTGAATCCCTGCAGGATGTTATCCCGGCTTAAGGACTACTTGATCCAGCGAAGGTAACTAAATTAGCTATTGACTTATCACTTGCCCACTTAACGAAATTGCCACGCTACGACATGTCTATCACTTGTACACTCATAAAATGCCATGTCATTTGATTATCTATCATCACACAATGTCTTGATAAACAACATTAAATTTATTCAACAGTATTAAAAGAATAATTATTACTTCGACCTTCTGTCCTTTTCAAAAATAAAATTGACTAACCGCATTGCTGTATTCATTTTACTTTTTTTACGTATTTTCTTTCTTTTCTTTTTTTATTTTTTTTTATTTTTAGTCGCTGTAAACTAGACCATAGTCTACACAGCGACTTAGTTTAAGCTTAATCGCTGCAAACCAGACCGGCAGGCAAGAACCGGGTCCGTAGTCTGGGCAAGCGATTTTGCCAATTACCAAGTAACAGAACACAACAATTTACGGATAATAATTATAACTACTTACAGTTTTTTTTTCTTTTTTTTTTTTTTTTTTTTTACCTCGTCGCCAATGTAGTATTTCTGATTATTTGGCTCGCCTACGCACCACCACGGGCTACCTGTCCGACGGTCTGACACCGACTGTCCCCTCTCTTCGGCCTGCCCTAATGACGTATACGCTCGAGACAAACACCACTATAAATACATACACTACACTTACCATTAGCTGAGATTGTAGTCAAGCACTAACTTGTAAAAAAAAAAAAGATTGGCGCGTTAAAAAAAAGAAAAGCGAACAGACAAAGAAACAAAGTAACAAACCATCAAACTCTTCAGCTTTATAATATTAGTATACATTTTTAAAATCATCAACTCCTTTAATTTAATTTTTCGATTGGATTGATTGGAATTTCCAATTAATCTTTTGTTCGTTAAAAGGTAACAGACAGCCACGCACTCGCTTTCGCATTGTATGGATATAATTACCCTAACCCTTTGTTTTTTGTGTAACATGTCGATCGGTATTTGTTTACCTGTCATCAACAACCAGAGCCCCAAGCGCTAATTGCGAGCCCGTTTATGCCCATGGAACAAGAAGCAGTCAAGGTTTATGGGTTTACAGCACCAATAGCATCCGTGCCTTCCTTAATTAACAGCTTTATTTAGAGGAGACCACCATCCAATAATTACCGTACAGCCCGACAAAATAGGGCCAGATAATGAAAATGTCTTAATTTTATTTGATTACCCCCAATCTGGGTTTTTATTACGCTCTATAAGTGCGCTGTAAATGGGATGGTTGGCTGCGGAGAGGTGTTATAGCCCTCGTGTATACTGTCGATGTGGCGTCTTAAAAGCGGATCGGCCTATTGATTGCTATTTTTTTTTAATAATAAGGTACAAGTTAGCCCTTGATTAGGTTTTAATTTCACCTGACGTTAAGTGACGATGCAGTCTAAGATGGAAGCGGGCTTACTTGGACGTGAAAAAATAAGAGCCGGGACGATTCGTCGTCATCAACCCATATTCGGCTCACTACTGAGCTCGAGTCTCCTCTCAAAATGAGAGGGGTAAGGCCAATAGTCCACCACGCTGGCCCAATGCGGATTGGCAGACTTCACACACGTAGAGAACTAAGATAATTCTCTGGTATGCAGGTTTCCTCACGATGTTTTCCTTCACCGATTGAGACACGTGATATTTAATTTCTAGCACACGTGACATTTAATGCACACAATTGAAAATTTGGAGGTGCATGCCCCGGACCGGATTCGAACCCACACCCTCCGGAATCGGAGGCAGAGGTCATATCCACTGGGCTATCACGGCTCAACGGCACGGGACGATTGGCAGATGTGAAACATCGACATTATTTTGTAAAAGTAATATGCAGAAAAGAACAGTGGGAGAGAATCGCACAGTCGATTGCGCATGGCGACGCGTCGCCACACCGAACACACTACTGCATATAGACTGTATATATATACCATCATATAGTGTGGTGACGCGTCGCCAAAAGAAATTTGCAATAAGATATTTCCAAAACTTGTCATCTCATTCCGTGCAATTTAATCAAGTAACGTATGCATCGACCTTTAGTCATATTGACGACAAAAAAGGTTTGCTATTTATTTTCGCTCTTCCTACAGTCTTTACCATATAAACACGGGCAAGTGTCAACGGACAGGAAACTTCTCAGGAACTCAGGCCCTAATCCACTTCGATGATAGATAAGAGGCAAGACAAACGAACAGACACACGAGCGCCTGTCACCAAACAGCGCTGTTTGGTGAGCAAACACGTGATAAGATAACCTTTAGTTGACGCCGACACAATGGCTTCGGTTAATATTTGTTGTGTGAATGCCTTTCGGCGTGTGCCGTGCCCGACTGACTGTTACA
Organism: Bicyclus anynana; assembly: GCF_947172395.1. Taxonomy (NCBI): domain Eukaryota; kingdom Metazoa; phylum Arthropoda; class Insecta; order Lepidoptera; family Nymphalidae; genus Bicyclus; species Bicyclus anynana. The sequence continues at coordinate 9,465,558 of NC_069101.1, forward strand.
CCGAATCGTAGCACGCCTAGCGTGACGTATCTACGGCATATCTTATGATTAGAAAATTAGAAAGATAAAGACATATTGTCGACGAATAGCGGCAAACAAGAAAGAAAGGAAAAATCATTTTATTCAGCCAGTAAATCATAAAGCTTAAAGCTAATAAAAATAAAACAACAGCGTTAATTAAAAATAAATTAATCACAGCGTAGGTTTCAGTGGGAAAAAGTTTTTGGAATACTTTAAAAAGTCGCTCTCTTTTTCGTCCCGTCACAACGAGAGAGTGATAACTTCCATTCCGTCGTTATTGGTCGACATTTGTCTTTCTCTCGTCTCGACATATGTCATGGTCGTATGCTTAATAGTGTGTATTGTAAAGTAATAAAGAGCCTCATTATCTTTACGTTCGTAAAGTCAAACTGAAGCTCGTGAGGTCTTGGGTTTGATCGCCGATCCTTGGACAATCTTTGTACTTACTCCTTTCGTGCATTCCATTCCACTGATTGGGTAGACAAGGACATTCGTTGAAAAATTCGTTTTTTTAGTTTGATTTTGGTTTCGCTAAACAAATTTCACTAATTTTTTTTATTAAAAAATTTCACTAATTTCACAAATTTCACACACATTAAATGAAAATTACATCTAAATATCGTCACAAAAATGTATGTTTATTAACTATTATATCGGTGGTTTACAATATTAGTATAAAATAAAATTTTTACTAGTTGTTAAAATAGCTATATAAAACTTCAAATCCCTTTTTACCTATTCGGCGTATGTTAGTTAGTGATTAATAGTAGTGATATTTTATTATCAATTTTAGGTCAAAGATACTTAGAGGATCTAAGTTCAACAAAGCTAGTTAGCTACTAAGTAGTTACCATTTGCAGTGTTCTAACTTTTTTAACTAACTAAACTTTTTAACTTTATTTCTAGAAAATTTACTCCTACTCTCCTGTTACTTACTATAGACATAGTTATTTACAAACAATATTGTAACGTGTTTTGTGCGTAACAAACAAAACATATGAAAATTTGACATCATGTTACGCTTTGGTGTAACAGACAGCCCAAAGGTACGTGAAACATATTTCACGCTTAAAATTATATCGAAAACACTGACAGATAGAACTTAATTTACCATGGTGTGTGTGAAACAAAGCCATAGGGGATTTATCTTATGTATTCTATGTATATCTTTATGGGTGTGTTTGGTTAGAAGGACCCACAAAGGGTTGGCCTGCGCACCTACTGTCATAGATGTTTGGCGTTGATTGCTGCCAATATTATCTATTAGCGATTTCACTAATGAAATGTAAAGATATCAAAATTGATATTTAGTTCATTAGACCAGGCGCTGTGAGGTACTAAGTGTTCATAATCCGAAAACACCGTACTGTTTGCAGTTTTGAACTCGGAAAAACATGCAGATTATGATTCTGCGTGTTGCCAGGAGGTTTTTTGGTCCATTCTTTTGTTATATCCTGCCCAGCTAAATTTGGTAAGATCCTACTAGAGTAGATTTTATATTAAAAGAAAATTAAACCCTTTAGTGGTAGAATTTAAAAAAAATTACATTATTTTGAATATTTATTTTATTGCCCGAAATTACATATAACATATAACAATTTTTATCTATCTGCATGACGCTGCACATCGCGACCAAATGGCGATCAGTTTTATCGAATATCAAGCAGTTAGCACTGCAGGCATGCGGGCTTATTGGATGGTGGGTGGTTAGCATTATAATATTTTTTAATCTTGTATTTAGCATGTTTAGAAGGCGTAAACTGCATATGCAATAATCTTTTCAACATAAAAATTGAACCTATTTCAAAGACGTATTTCAGTTATTTTGATTTTAACACAAAATTACTGAATCGATTTTCATGAATACAAAATGGTACCAATCTGGAAGTTATGTTTTGAAATCTTATAATCTTATTTATTGTGCAAATATCCATACAATCTTTGCTTTTTTTGTATAAATTAGTTAACATTGACCTTATTTACCCGAATGTATCATAAAATTCAATATATTCAAACCTAGTCATCATCCCCATTTTATCTTAGCTCATAATAATCCAAGGCGCTAAAAACTCATAAATAAATATCCCAAACGTGCAAGTAATGCGACGCGCACACATAACCACACCGTATAACGCCTGTAATTGTGGATATAAAATCCAAAACGGACGTAACAACGGCTTAATGTTGTAATGAAATAATTTGCAACAGTTTATTGCGACTAAATGAAAATCAACTTATCGACTTAGCGGGTGGTAATCGAGTAATGAGCAAGCTTTTAGCACGATCAATTTGTAGTTTCAATCAAACGATTGTGAACCTTATTGCAATGTGATAAAGTGTTGTATTGTTATTGGGGGTGAATTGAGACGTTTATCTTAATGCGTTAATGCGATCACTGTTTGCTGTTCAGAGCTAATTCGTTTATAATTGATGAACTTTAAAATGTGCATTAGCGAAAGTTTTGGTGATATGCATTTTTTTTTAACTAACTTGCAGTTGATAAGTAAAAATCCAAACTTTAGTAGCTAAAACGTGTTTTTCCATTATGATGCATAATGGAAAAACTTGAAAACAATCTTCGTTGTAGCTTTCTTGCACTCGTACTCCTATATAAAACCTGAAACCAGATTTATATTTAAATCATGCCCAAATCAATCAGACTTCACAAACGCAGAGAATTAAGCAAATTTTCTCGTATGCAGGTTTCCTAACAATGTTTTTCCTTCACCGTTTGAGACATTTTCTTAAAATGCACACAACTGAAAAGTTGGAGGTGCAAGCCCCGGACCGGATTCGAACCCACACCCTCTGGAATCGGAGGCAGAGGTCATATCCACTGGGCTAGCACGGCTCTATAAATAAAAGTAAGTAAACGTCCAGAGTAAACTTACGACAAGTACCTATTCCAAGCAGATGCATAAACGCAATGCATACACTAAGGATTCATTACGTACCTTTTTTGGAGGAGGAATTTTCCATTTTGTGCAATTGTACCTATAGTGCATAACCTTGTTAAAAACCTTGTGCACGTCATTGCTTCCAAGTAAGCCTTCCAATCATAGACTGCAACGTTACTTAACATTATATAATCGCAGTCAAGAGCTAACTTACATTAAAACAATTAAATTTAAAAAAAAAAAACATTTAAAAAACACCAACCACCAAACCAAGTCTCGAACACTGGATTGATCAATCTAACTACTAGGCCATCGAGGCAAAAGAGTCAACACAAAGTAATTTTACCAAAACTGAAGTCATGATTTATTTTGGTCCCGCAACATTCTCGGTTCGTTTAAAAAATGTCGTAACCACACTTCATCACACAATTAAATTCCAGCAAAGAAAGGGTATCGATGGCCCTCCATTATGGGCCCTATTGTTACCATTCGCCCCACAATGCCTTGCTTATGGGCCGTTTAGGATATGAAAAAAGAAATGGCCAACGCTTTATACTCACGGTCAATAAATTTAGTCAACTATAAATCAAATGTATCCATTTGTAAATTAATTAAATTTAATTAATAAACAGATACCACAATCGGCTGTGACAGACATAGTTTATTCATTAATTGTAATATGTAGTGGTTAGTAAATTATTTACTTTTTATAAATAAATCTACATGTTTTTCAAGCCAGATTGTAATCTATTTTTTCAATAAAATCCGTTATGTGATTTTCAAATATACATACATACTTACTTACAGTAATTTTAATAACTTTCATAAACTGTATACAGTATGGAATTTGAAGGAAGTAATGTTTTAAGATAATTAAGATAAACTAGCTTTACAATGCAGTTTTGCCCGCGAAGATCCAATTTCTATGGGAATATCGGAATAAATAATAATTCTATATATTTTAACAGTTATTTTGAAATTACTGATAGACACTTAAATTTTATACATTTGTAATTGTGGATAAAATCTAGAGGGTGGTAATTTTCACATAGACTAAACCATAAATAAAAAGAGTTATGTCATGGTTTCATGGTTGTAACTAACGTCAAAAACTTAAAATTAAAGTTACGGCGTTACATACTTTATGATTATCTACGTAGGTGTCAGGACCGACCCATCATTGTGCTGACTGGATAACATAACAGTTACAGTTAACATGATTTCATTGTATTATTAAGTTTTCTCTGTGATGTGTATTTTCAAAATAACTTCTAGTTTGCTACACATTGTAACAGTGTGTAGTCTGGTGGTTCTTTCGGACCATAACAAATTCGTCAGATCAACGCGGCGCGCTTGACGTTCGGTTATGGATTTCGATTATGGATATTATGATGCTTTGGTAGGTGCCTATTGTTATTTTCACATAGGTAGGTATATACACCTGATGGTAAGTGATAACAACCTAAATTAGGATCTCTCTTGTTGAGAACCTTGGGTGTTATAACATTATTAGGGGAGCAACCTGAAAATACCATTCATCTGTCTAAGACCAGGCTTCACTCCAGAAGAGTGTATTTGGATGTAAGAACCACCACACTGCTCCAATTAGGTTGTGGGTTGGTTAGTAGGCTTTTAGGTGATAATATTAGGTCATGATAGAGTATTGATTTTTTGTAGGCAATGGTTTTCCACTTACCGCCAGGTGTGCCACCTTTTTGGTCCGTCAACAATTACTTACTATAAAAATTTTAGCCTTTCTATATCTATTTATATTTCTTTCTAACTATCTTTGACGTATGTTAGTTGACATATACGAAATCCTACTAATATTATAAAAAGCGAAAGTTTGTATGGATGTTTGTTAATTTAACGCCGCAACTACTGAACCGATTTGGTTAAAATTTGGAATGGAAATAGATTTTACTCTGGATTAACACATGGACTACTTTTTATCTTGGAAATATCCATGGTTCCCGAGGGATTTGTGATAAACTAAATTTCACGAGTAGGTAGGTAATATGTAACAAATGTCACCTGGTGCCTACTGACATCGTCGTAGGTAAATGACATTTCTCAATTGGTTTGATGTTTATTTTAATAGCCTAATAAATGCCAAATTACTGAATAGGCTAGCAATTCGGGCGGCGTTTGCATGCTGCTAACAGATCAGTCTTTACTCATTGGAAAATCGCTAGTTTGTTGAGATTTTCATCATCATCATCATCATCATCAGCATTATCAGCCGATGGACGTCCACTGCTGGACGTAGGCCTCTTGCATGGACTTCCAAACAAAACGGTCTCGAGCCGCCAGCATCCAGCGGCTCCCTGCAACCCGCTTGATGTCTTCGGTCCACCTAGTGAGGGGTCGCTGCGCTGCGCTTTCCGGTACGGGCGATGAAGCGAGATATGCTTAAGGTTTCTCTGCGTGATCGAATCAGAAATAAGAAGATCCGCAGACGAAGCAAAGTCACTGACGTAGCTCAGCGAGTCGCGAAGCTGAAGTGGTAATGGGCAGGTCACATAGTTCTAAGAGCTGATGGACGTTGGGGACCCAAGGTGCTGAATGGCGACCCCGTACCGGAAAAGGCTGTTTGTACTAAACGCGTGGGTAACTAATGAAATCAAAATGAAAAAAATATACGAAAATGTAATCAAATACCATAGTTTAGTTGTCTCTATTCGAAAACTGTTGTCAGTGACCGAATTTCAAACGTCATTCGATCCAAATCAAATCGAATGCATCGCAATCAAATAAACATGGCGTCCACAGTGGATCGTTCTTTTACGAATCATGACAATTTATAATGGTGACACCATGTACTTATTTCAGGAAACAGGACTAAGATATAGACTGCACTTTGGAAAACAAGACTATGAATTTCTTAGTGTAATTTTGACGTGACAACGTCTTATAATTCGATGAAGCCGGATGCGCAAAAAGATGACGTCATGTGTCGTTCCCTCGCTCTTTGGTTGCCAACTTTTATTACAAGAAATAAAGTATATTCTGGTCTTTGAAGATTATTAAACAGTATTTTAGAAAAACGAACATTTTCTTTCGAAAAATGCAACCATTCCATCAGTATTTTCTTATGACGTTGTCACGTTCAACTATCGCCTAAAACCTACTTTACAGAAAACTAATTTATTAGTACGTTATTGGTATGTAGCATTGATATAAAGCGATAGTTTATATTATCAGGTAGGTGGTTTGATCCGTCAAAATATTACTATAAATTAATTTTTTTATTTTCAAATAAGTCTAACTTTTAAGAATAGACATCAAGCACTTTTATATCACAATTTGCATCATTATTTATATTATTTAAATCTAGATCTGTGTGTACATAAAAATGTTTGTATATAAATAATAGTAAATATTATAATTAATCTTCGTTTATTTTGTCCTATATAGCAATAAGTATTATAAAATATCCCAACCACACAACTAACATGGAGACCCTAGCTTAAAATCACAACCGAATCCAAACCGAATATCAAAAAACTGTTTTCACGTACACGACATAAGAGTTAGTGTCTAACAAGTGGGGACGCGAACGGGGTAATGTAATGGTATCGTACGGGGTCCGTGACAGTTGATTAAAGGGGGCCGAAAGAAGACCGAGGTCGGGGGCCCGCGACAGCACCGCAGGAGCGGCCCGGCGGGAGGCCCCCCTGATGATTGTATTTAAAATAAATAAGTACCTCAATGAACGATTGTCCGCGCATTCCCGAGTGCTTTATGGATGTTCTTGATTGTGCCCCGATAATTTATACGATGCTTGTCGCCCGCGACGCCGGTCGAAAGTGAATTTGTGTAGATACAACTCGCATCTTGCGTTGCAGAAAGATTGTCACATTTTTTATACATGGGGCACACTAAAAGTTTAGCACTTCTAGCTAATCTGATCTATTGGAATGTTGAATGTTATATTTTTAGTAACAAAAAAAAAATGGCGGGAAATCATTTGATAATTGTTTTTCATCACACATCAAAATTTTATGTACGCAACGAAAATGGAATGAAGTCGAAAAAATTTTAGGTAAGCTTATTTTTAGTCACCGAATGAAGACAAGTACTTAAGTACCTATTTTAAGTCCTGGTTGTCAGGTTGTGTTGTGTTGTGTGACAATCAGGTGTTTATTTATTAAAATAAACCTAAAAAATTATAATTTGGTCCTTATTAACAACCTATTGAGGTTGTTATTAACAACCTATTGAGGTTGTTAATACACCACACCACCGCTAATCTCGGGAACTACTGGTCCGATTTGAAAAATTATTTTCGTGTTAGATAGCCCATTTATCGAGGAAGGCTTTAAGCAATATTTTATCTCCGTATTTCTACGGGAACGGTAACCACGCGGCGTAGCGTCTACTAGTAATCTAGTATTTTAAAAAGAGCCCTACTTTGTTATACCGTTTATTAATATCCTTTGACTAATAACTTTTCCCTCGGGGCTTAACAAATTGAAGATCGCTCCTTATAAAACGAGGTAAGTCTGCTATAAGCCATACACGTTTTAATATGTCATTAAATTAATTCTAACCCTATAATAAACATACTTACAGCTTTACAAACTGTCACAAAAAACCTCTACAGATACTAACGTAAGCTATAATTACGTATTTACCAAAATGGCTGACGCATTTAACCCTTACTATGATTACATGTTTAGGGGACGTATTACACCGTTTTTTCGTTAATGAAAACTGTACTGAAAAAAGGAACAAACCATAATCTTTTGATTATAGGACCCGTTAAATTATAAAATCGTTATAAATACATCTGTGGTTGCATTAAGGGGGTTCTGTTAATGGTTATTGTATTGTTTGCTTCGCATTGATAGAGTTTTAATTTGGCGGGGCGTTTACACCGTTTTTTGGGTGCAGTTTTTTTTGTACAGCAGTGTAGGTACTCTTTTGTGCATTTTACTTATTATACTTATCGATTTGTTAAGGGCATGGGGTTCATTTTTTACCCACCTCCAAGAAAGCGGATTCCGTATTCCACCCTTATTGTAATCGTGTGTCGTGATTTATATACCAACATATTATACTTAAGTACTTATTATCTTCTTTAGTTTAGGAGTTCCTTCCACCTACAAAGTCTGTCATCAGATCTCCTTAATACCTAATTACCATATACAACCTACAATATTATCCACACAAAACTACAGGGAAACTAAATTCATTACTTCTTAAATGGTTAATATCTTACTGATGTCTACAATGATATTAAATACTGTTAGATTTGTTACTAGCGCATGAAAAATTACGCGCTCAAAAGAGAAAATTTATAGTCAACTCAATGTTAGTTGTGGTCAACAACGATCGTTATTTAAACAAATAATATCTTAATATCGTCTACAATGTCGAGGTGTATGTTCAGTAAGTGTAAAAACTATATATACATATATATCTAATGAAATTAAAGACAAAATTGTGCATGTATTATGTAATATTCGTAATCTTGTAATAATGAATATTCGTCATCGATAGACTACGTGATCAACCAAATAATAGGATATGTCATTCCCACATATTGTTGATGTTATTTAACATGACCAAAGATTTCTTAAAATCTTTAGTCATTAGTGCATTTTTCCATTTATGAGGTGCACTTCCATGCGTATCTATAGGTAAATACTTAATGACATAAAAAACAAACCCCGGTCCACGTAACCCCAAACATATTATATTGAAACAGATGATATTTCACCGAATCATAAATTTTACAGCACCCCCTTCCAGAGAACCGCGGGCAGCGCCTAAGTAGAAACTTGTGTTGTTTATTTTTTGATAGGACTCTGGTAACTGTGTGCGTTTTCTTTTAAAGCCTTTTTTCTCTGTCGTTTTTATTTATGCCTCCAATAAAAGAGGTCTTTTACGTCGCAACCTCCACTATCAAGGTTTTTTTATACATGGAAATTGAGATTTTTTGGGAGCGAAATGTTTAGTCAACAAGTTAGTGTGTGCCAAACTCCGAGTCCACTCTGAATACGAGGTATATAGCTGCGCAGTATACAAAACATATCCCATGTCTTTTAATATCTGTGAAGTTCAGCTTGTTGGACATTCAAAGCGGACTTGAAGTTTGGTGCATACTATACAACTGCGATTTATAGATACGATTATGTTTGTACTTACCAATGGAAATAAGGCCTAGATATCCTTGGATTGTAAAGTCATGGTTTAAATAAGTCAGGTATAACCTGTGCGATAGACGTGTAGTTTTAACTGCACAGTCAAACTGTACGCGTGTACCGTCTATCAGTTTTACCTGTACAGTTATGATTTTCATTGAAATTTCGATTAGATTAAACTGTACAGCTAAAACCGCCCAGTTAAAACTGAACGTCTGTGCGCGGGTAAGACTGCTTGCAGCTTGAGTTATTAGTAAACAGAAGACAGATAAATTATATAAAACTATAATAGGTAAATAAAAAAAAAAAATTAAGTCCTTTGTAAATATTGTGTCTATGAAAAAAAAATTAAGTAATTTTTTTTTTGTAAATAACTAGGTATGTAAATTTATTTTAACCGACCTCAAAAAACGGTGATAAATTCAGAATAATTTTGCGCTTTACATTTAAATTATTATAAAAAAAAAGGTTTGACAATATTCGGCGATTCGACACATCAAAATTATATAGAATGGCCTTATGAGAATTGTTAACCGACTTCAAAAAGGAGGAGGTTCTCAATTCGGTCGGTATTTTTTTTTTTTTTTATGTATGTACACCGATTACTCAAAGACGCCTGGACCGATTTCAAAAATTCTTTTTTTGTTTGAAACGGTATAGCCCCCATTTGGTCCCATTGCCATCATGTCAAGATCTGATGGTGGAATCCTGGAGAAATTGAGGGGAACTTTCGAAAATTATATGGGTGTCTAGTGTGTTCGTATACTTTTCCATTTAGTACTTTTAAGCACTATAATTTCATGAAGGTTTAAAGTCGATCTGATGATGGAACCATAAAACAGACGAGGGAACTCCTCGGCGATTCACAGCAGTTACCTTGTGTTTGGGCTTGATTAATTTGTATTAATGAGAACTTTCCACATAGATAGGTTGTGACTGTCATTTAGGGGTTTGGTGATGAAGACCAAGGACAATTAAGGGAACTCCTTAACAGTTTACAGTAACTACCTTGTGTTTGGCCTTGATTAATTCGTATTGCTGAGAACTTTCTACCTATATGAGTTGTGTCTGTTATGATGATGAAGACAAGGTCAATTAAGGGAACTCCTTAACGATTTACGGTAGCTACCTTGTGCTTGGGCTTGATTAATTTGTATTGCTGAGAACTTTGTACCAAGATGGGTTGTGACTGTCATTAGGGGTCTGATGTATTCGTTTGAGATGAAATTTTACACTAAAAATGGAAAAATAATAAAAATTTTAATAAAAAAAATACAACCGACTTCAAAACCTAAAAACGTACCCGCTAAACTAAAAAGTGAAAAATAACATCATAATATGTTCTACCTGCTGATCAGTATGAAGGCGGTGCTTAGCCGGTGTTGTCTTAATTAAAGCCATTTCTGACAGGACCAGATGAAACAACACTGTCTGCAAAATCTAAATCTATAAGATATTCTCACATGGCTTGAATTAATACATCACCGGCTTAGCACCGCCTTCATACTGATCAGCAGGTAGAACATATTATGATGTTATTTTTCACTTTTTAGTTTAGCGGGTACGTTTTTAGGTTTTGAAGTCGGTTGTATTTTTTTTATTAAAATTTTTCAAGTTATCAAGTAGGTACGCGAGTCTGACTGACTTGCGTCAATAAAAATAAAAAATTCTATAAAAGTAAATTTTATAAGACAAAAAACGTTAACTTTACGTTGAATGCTTCGATATCGGTTGTAAAATTTTGGTTATAACATAAATCAGGATTGTTTATACATTTTATGGATTTTATTTAACACTCTTGACCTGTATGTAGGTAAATGTAATGGAATTTACCAACTTAAAAGTGAACAATTCGCATGTTTCCTGTCACAAATTGATGGAGTGATTCTTGAGAAAGAAAGGCATGTGATACCGAGATCTTCCTTAATCTAATGAAGGCTAAAAGTTCGTCAGAAGTGCTTCTGTTATTTTTTTTTATATATATTCTTTACAAGTTAGCCCTTGACTACAATCTCACCTGATGGTAAGTGATGATGCAGTCTAAGATGGAAGCGGGCTAACTTGTTAGGAGGAAGATGAAAATCCACACCCCTTTCAGTTTCTACACGGCATCGTACCGGGACGCTAAATTGACGCTTGGCGGTACGTCTTTGCCGGTAGGGGTAACTAGCCACGACCGAAGCCTCCCACCAGCCAGATCTGGACCAATTAAGAAAATCTCAATCTGCCCAGCCGGGGATCGAACCTAGGACCTCCGTTTTGTTAATCCACCGCGCATACCACTGCGCCACGGAGGCCGTCAAAAAGGTATAAATTGTTATAGGTAATGAATATTGTTTAAACGGGTACATACCACGATAAACGACGAGATTTGTACCCGTTTAAATAATATTCATAATGAACAACCACGAAATAAGTTTAAAATCGTTAGTGTTTTAAGTAAGTACAGCAGCTAAATGTGATAAGTGTTTTAAGGGGTGGTGGTGAGAAGTAGCAGTAAATTATATGATTCGTAATTGCTACCGCATTCCGCCATATAAAGACTAGTTTCTGCGCAAAATGTGAATCTAAATATGATACCTATAGTAAAATAAATTTGTTTGAATTCACACCGTGTATGAATGTGATCCGCGATGTAATCTGAATGGTCTCTTATTTTACTTATTCCATCACACAAACTCCGAACACTGACCATTGATAGAAGAACTAAAGATAATCACTATTAAGAACAGAATATGAGAAAAGAATAATTTTACGGGTAATGCTAGTCAGTACCGGTAACGGTAAGAGCGGTTGGACTCATCACCGAGGGGTGGTGGTTCAATCCTCACCGCGTTGGTCTATTGTACCCACTCCTAGCACAGTCTTTCCCGACTAGTTTGAGGGGTATGGGAAAATTGGTTATATTATTAAAAATATGGGAAATATTCTTTTTATAATAAAATAAAAAAAAAACAAAAAAAATAAGCTCACATGCCTGCAGCGCTAACAGTTTGGCATCCGATAAAACTGATCGTGTGTTGGTCGCGAACTACATGATGTCATGCACATCGCGACCAACACACGATCAGTATAGAGAAATTTAACAAATATAATAATTTTTTTAACATAAAAATCGAAACGACTTTAAAGACGTATTTCAGATATTTTGATTTCAACACAAAACTACTAAACCGATTTTCATGAAAATTAAATGGAACCAATCTGGAAGTATACTTTTTAAACACAATAAAATTCACAATCCTACTAATATTATAAACGCGAAAGTTTGTATGGATGTTTGTTACTATTTAATGCCGCTACTACTGAACCGATTTAGCTGAAATTTGGAATGAAAATAGATTTTATTCTAGATTAACACATAGGCTTTTCATGCCGAAAAAATCCATGGTTCCCGAGGGATTTGTGAAAAAAATAATTTCACGCGGACGACGTCGCGAGCGTCCGCTAGTTGGTTAATAAATGACGAAGTAATGAGGTAACAAACATTAAAAAAAACTATAAAAACGTTTAAAATATAAATTTTCGTTGTTTAGTATATCGATGGTTGTAACAAATAAAACCCTAAAACAAAATTAAACACAATCAGATAAGTCAGATCCGTGTTAAAGTGTGAACAAAGAACCGATCAACCGATGCTGGGCAGCGATAGGCTGGTAGCGAGGAATGCAGGTTCGATCCCCGATGCGCTCTGATAAATTTGTATCTATTTGTTGGATTCGGATGAAGACATTATTCAAAATAAAATATTTTTGTAAAGGACACAAAATATTTGACATTATTGTCAGAGATTTAGATCAGTGTTAAGGAATAGGAGCTGGTTGTTTTGTATGTCATATTATAACTGACTTATTGATCCAGCATTTGTGGTTACGGATCACGAAATCTTGGGTTCATGTCTTAATTATGAAATACTCAACTTTTCTTTCTTTTAAAAATATTTCAGCAAAAGTTGGTGGTGTTACTAGCCTCTTGCCTTGCAGATCTTGAAAATATAAAACCATTTCTCTGAGAGTGTTACACTACCAACTTCCAAAAACAGATGTTTTTGGATCACAGCAAAACCAAAGTAGCTTCTAAGGATCGACTACAAATAGAAACGGCTTTGGCTCACCATTAAAAACCGGTGGGAAATTTGGACCTGTTGGTGGTATCTTAACAGGACCATACGGTCTTCATCAATTGAAAGAACTACGAGCAAGTACTAACCAGTACCTAAGAAATGAAGAAACACAGAGAGGAAAAAGCCTTAGATTACCATTAGAAGTCGGTGGGAAATTCGGATCTGTTTGTGGGATCTTAACAGAACCGTACGTCTTCACGAAGGAACTACGAGTAAGTACTAACTAGTAACTACGAAAATGAAAGAAAGAACTACAAGTAAGTACTAACTACTAGTAACTACGAGAATGAAAGAATGGCCACAGAAAGAGAATTTTTAGACCACCATTAGAAGCTGGTAGAAATGTGGACCCATTCGTGATCTTACCAGGACCATATGATCGTCAGGAACTGGAGGAACAAGGTATTAGTACTAGGAACTAAGAAATGAAGGAAACGACCACACAGAGAGAAGGCTTATGCCACTACCGGAAGCCGGTGTGAAAATTGTATTTGTTGTGGGATCTTAACAGGACCATACGATCTTGAAGGAACTATGTACTATGTACTGGAAACTGAGAATTGAAGGAATTATCACAGAAAGAGAAGGCTTACAACGGTATCGCAATATTCACGAAACTAATTACGTATTCATTGTTTGTACCGGGCGGCACAAAAGGACACAGTTTGACAAATCGCATCTCATAAACCGATCTTCGGAGGGCGCCACGTTGTATGCTGTCAGCGCAATTTTTATACGTCTCGCCTTCTTAACACGACAATGAATTCACTTGGGAAAACATTTTTGATTCTTTTTTAAAAGCTTTTAACCTTTTAATACGTTTGTGTGGGTCAAATCTTGGTATAGGAACCACTTTCGTTAGATCGGACTTAACTTTGGTAGCTTCTGTGATAATATGAACCTATGGAGCTGGTTGGATGATAGGTAGGTGTCTACGAGTATGGTTCAAACCGTTCACCGAATATGGTTCGTGGAAGCTAAATGGATCCACTTTCGATATTCCGGATTGTACTCTTATTTGGTAAATATGGTCCCATAAAGCTGATTTGACGATAGAGTCTGCAGTTGCCATTTTAGTATTTTACTATCTGTACTTTACGTTACGTTTTGTGGGTCAAACCTTGGAAGTCAAGTTAGAACACCACTTTATTTCGTTGGAACTTTGCTATAGGTACATACGTTTCTTCTGTAACAATGTAATAATAATAGCCCATGGTTTGATTATGCAGTCGGAAGTATGGACACGTACAGACGAAAAACTCTTTATCTTTTCATTCATCGATTCATTAAATCCTACAATTTTATACAGTATCCATACAAGGTTAAGATTTCAAATAATCGTGTCATAAACCTGACCGAAAAAGTACATCCTACGCATTGCAATTCAAGTCGTTCAATGAGCCAATACAGCACGTACTCGTATGCTGTATAATGGCCTTACCACACGCTCCGGTACAGGTAAACTGACTGGGTCAAATAAACAGTTACATCTTTATGCTATGACATAATCTTCTGTATAATTCATTTTCTATTACGCCAACTTATGGTAACCAATGAGTGGGTATGAGAAATACTTCTAGTTTGATGTTCGAAAATCACTTTTTGAAAGCACTCTAATATTATAAAGAGTTAAGATTTGTAACATTGTAAATGCAGATCCATTTAAGGGGTAATCTTTGGAACTACTGATCCGATTTTGAAATTTTTTACCAGTACGTTATCGGGGAGAGCCATGGATAATATATTGTAAAAAATAGTTAAAATTGTGAATTGTGGATAAAAATAATTTGGATATACAAGAATTCATCATCATCATCATCATCATGTCAGCCGATGGACAACCACTGCAGGACATAGGCCTTTTGTAGGGACTTCCAAACATCACGATACTGAGCCACCTGCATCCAGCGAATCCCTGCGACTCGCTTGATGTCGTCAGTCCACCTGGTGGGGGGTCGACCAACACTGCGCTTTATAGTGCGGGGTCGCCATTCCAGCACCTTGGGACCACAACTTCCATCGGCTCTTCGAACTATGTGCCCCGCCCATTGCCACTTCAGCTTCGCGACTCGTTGAGCTATGTCGGTGACTTTGGTTCTTCTGCGGATCTCCTCATTTCTGATTCGATCACGCAGAGATACTCTGAGCATAGCTCGTTCCATCGCCCGCTGTGTGACTCTGAGTGTTCTTACGAGGCCCATATTTAGCGGCCAAGTCTCGGAACCACATGTCATCACTGGCAACACGCACTGTTCGAATACTTTTGTCTTCAGGCACTGAGGTATTTCGGACGAAAAGATATCGCGGAGTTTCCCGAATGCTGCCCAGGCGAGTTGAATTCGGCGTTTCACCTCTTTCTCGAAATTGGACCTACCTAACTGGATCATATGTCCTAGGTATATGTATTCGTCTACAATTTCGAGTGCAACGTTCTCAACTATAACCGGGTGGAGCGAAACATGAACATTACACTGCTTATTATTCTTGTATACTCAGCAGAGTATACAAGAATTGCTAGGTTCAAACTATATAATGTTAGGAATTACATACAACCTTTTACCACATTTTATCAAAAATGGGAATATTGTGTAAACGGTGTTGGTGTTGAGCACGCTATGCCCCGGTTTAGAGCAAACATGATCCTAAGCCCGCCAACCCACATTGGAGCACCGTAGAGTCTACGTTCTACACTGTTCTATAAGAGAGGAATTACCAAGTGTGCCATTAAAATAGGCTGATTATAATAATGACACAAGATGACCCGGTTCACGGCCGGATCGGAGCGTGTGTGGCGGTGTTTATTCCGCACAATGACCGTACCGCAGGGCGGGTCGGGCGCTATTATAGTCGCACTCTTGTTTTATTTGCAGTGTAGAATCCTTTACATCGCCGTTCAATTACTGCACCGATGCATGCTCGGCTTACAGGGATACGACTGCGATGAGCGAACATACACACTATATGTACCTATAACTGAATACATGTGAACAATGTTGTGAAGTGAATGTGAATTGTGAACATAGTTCGAAGAGCCGATGGACATTGGGGTCCCAAGACGCTGGAATGCGACCCGCACCCCGCAGGAGTTCGCTGGATGCAGGCGCCTCAGGATCAAGATGTTTGGAAGTCCCTACAAAAGTCCTATGTCCTGCAGTGGACGTTCATCGGCTGATACGATGATGATGATGATGAATGTTGTGAAATGGTGATAACAAAAAAAACTCTGGTGAACATTGTTGTACACTTCTAAATTTTTTTGTGGCGTCTGACCACAATATGACGTCGTAAGATGATGATGTTGGTAAGTGTAAATGTGGTCTATGATAAGATAAGTTTGTATATTAATTGATTATGAAACACGGGTAAAACTCACGTGATATTAGGTTGGAGTATGCCCGACTAGTTTCGAACCCATATTTCGGGCCCTTAGTCATGAGCTGGTTCTTGCATCGTAACTAAAATAAGTTTGTATATTTCATTTTATTTAAAAAAAAATGTAAAACGTTGTAAAACAAACAAGGAAGACCAATTTCGACATAATATTGTAATATTTCGCTAAATAAAATATACACTAATAATTGCTATAATCAAGCAGTTTCGAAAAAATATTATTTTAATCTAGTTTTGGCTTTGTTGATTTTTGTTATTAAATTGATAAAATTGTTTCCTTCTCCTAAGATATACGTGTGCAAACCAGATCCGAACAATTATTTTCAAATTAAATTAAAATTATTCACCGCAAACTACAAGTATTACAGTCATGGCCGCACAAAATAGAGATAAGCTGAGATTCTCCGTCTTCCGGCCTTCGAAATAAAATCTGGCGACGTTGAAATAAACCTGATATCGTATAAATTGTAAGGGCACGTCCACACTAACCTGCGCCCACGCCGCAGATTGTGAGCCGTGACATAAGTTCGACTGTCGCATCCTGTGCCATGACCACACTGACAGTGAGTCGGAAGTATGGACTCTTATTAAGTATGTATTCTAAATGACTTAGTAACTTTAGTCAATGTTATAGCTTAATTATAATAATAATTTTATTGACATTAGGTTAGTAAAATTATTATTTTATCAACCATAATTATGGATAGATTATAATAACTCTTGTGAGGCTAACAACAAATATGTTTTCTGTCATAGATTTCTGTAATCGATATTTACTATTTACCCCACTCAACTCAAAGTAAGTTAAGTAAACGTTTTTATTTGTTTTCAAAAAAAATTTGTAAGTTTATGCTAGAAATAATTAAGCAATGAAACATGCAATGTTTACATACATAAAGTAGTGAAAATATTTATTTTTTAGTTAGTAATTGTTGCCAATTTTTCAGACAAATGCTTAATGCTTAAACAAAAAACACTATTTTATGCTTAGACAAAAAACTCAATTTTGAAAATAATTTGTTCAATAAAATCATTAAATTATGCCTCGTTGCCTTTGAATCTCGAAGTCCTGAGAATGAAACGAATTCTAGGTCGGGCTACAAAATATTGAGCTTTTGTTTTTATAGTACAAATTCTCAGTAACAGCCCAAAATTGGAATATTGGTATAGTGTTATTCTCATAAAACATATCAAACCGTCGGTCTCGGTTATTAACATTAGGATAGTTACACAGTGAAACATTAATTTCTTTTTCAATTATCAATATAGTGGTGCAATTACTTATCTAATTGTCTTCGGTGTGAACACGCCCTAAGCCGTACATTGTAATACCTGTTCCGGACAAGATTATCGAATGTCTTCTTCCTCGCCGCGTTACCACAAATTATACGCGCTATTATTGCTATTTATACATAGCTTTTATCAGTGATGAATTAGGCCCCGGACACACTGTTTCGTTAACACTTACGTACTTAGTTGCGGCCAAAGTCCTACTAATCACCAGACTGCAAAGACTGCATAATTATATTTTGAGTATTTGGTATTGCTTGGTGATAGCTCCCTCAAACCGCTCGAAGTCCTCGGCTATTGGAAGAACGATCAACACTGTGATTGCGTGGTTATCCGTCGTCGTGGCCACTGTGACCACGATTACCATACCCGGACTTCTCATCTTAAGAAACCAACGTCTATCAACTCTTGGAACTACTTTGGAACTCGTTGAGCTGCTTCATTAAATTTGGTTTTTCTGCGGATCTCCTAATTTGAATTGAAGAAAAATGTTGTTCGGAATTATGCCACACATCACAATATCTCCAGTACACTAATACCCTGCGATGTATGGCATAACGTAATTTCTGAATCAATCTGTCAGAGGTACTCAAACTTTTTGCTTCATCGCCTACATAGTATTTTTGCTGAGGCTGCATATGAAAACCATAGGTACTAAAAGCTGCTTATTCTTCTTTCTTTTCTTTCTGTCTCACAATAGTAAGCGCAGTTGTGTGCGCTAATTTTTAATGCCTAAAAATCTATAGATGGATATGGAACATCTCAAGAATTCATCAACTACTGCAACAACTGACAACTTACCTTGTTGGGCTCCTTGGATTTTTTCTTGATAATATATGATTTGGAAAGTTTTATTTAAAGATTGTTAATAAGATTATTAGCAATTACGCATACATTGCCTAAAATAGAACGCACTTTGTAGATGAAAGAGTTTAATGAAGCAGGAAGAGCTTTCCAGATCATCACTTATACCATAAACAAAAGAGAGGTACCTTATACCATAGTGAATTTTCCTGAGCAAACTATCTGAATACTTACTAAGCAGCAGGTAACCAAAAAAGGGTATTGTAGATAATCTTTTTAATATTAAAATGAAAATGACTTCAAAGATGTATTTCAGTTATTTTGATTTTGGGAAAATTAAAAGGGAACAAACTGGAAGTATACCTATTTTTTTTAACAAAGAATTTTTAAAATTGGTTAAAAATGACGAAGTTATAAGGTAACAAAAAAACATACGCGTCGAATTAAGATGATGAGAGAACCTTCTCCTGAATACTAAATGATCTCAAAAAATATTCCATTAACGATTGATTTTAATAATTATAATTTTTCACGAATTATCACAAAAATCTCTAATTTTATAACATTTACAATCTAACATTACTTTTTATTAATTTAAAATTTACTCGGAAATTACCTAATCACATTAAATATCTATAGGTACAGATTCAAAGGCGGCGTCACTTAAAAGTGCAATAATTAGTTTCAACAAGTATGTCAGGTAAGTGAAGGTAATAAAACAATTATGATACAGGAACAAATGGATTCTGATGACACAATCGTTATGTACCAAGGTAACTTTCCACTTTATGCGCATTATCACAAGTGATAATAAAATGCATTAATGATTATCTCAAGCTATAAAATATATAACGCGAGGATATTAGGTCTTAATTTTTTTATAATACGGTAACAGGTTAGATTATTTTTCCTCTGATTGTGTATTTACTCAAGGCTAATGGAACTACAGCAACGTGTCTGGGAGGGTAAGCACAATAATATCTAGTTAGAAGTAAGTTGGGGGATTGAACCTATCACTAAGAATGTCTTGAGATTCAAATCTTTTACATAGGTTTTATCATCATTAACAACCCATATTCGTCTCACTATTGAGCATAAGTCGAGTTAGGCTAATAGTCCACACGCTGGTCTAATGCGGATTGGCAGACTTCACCCAAGTAGAGAATTGAGAAAATTCTCAGTTATATAGGTTTCCTCACAATGGTTTTCCTTTACCGTTTGAGACACATGATATTTAAAATGCAAAAATTGGGAGGTCTATGCCCTGGGCCGGATTCAAACCTACGCTCTCCGAATCAAAGGCAGAGGTCATAAAGCAATGGGCTATCACGGCACGGCTAAAACTTATAAGAACGTTTAAACTGATGTGGTTTTTAGGCTTATCAAAACTATTTGAAGCTTCCAAAAAACCCATATAGCTCTGACACAATTTTGAAAACTTTCGCTACAAATTTGAATTTGAAAGCACATCTGATTAAAATCTTTAAGTGCATACAAATAATTAATGAAAAAACAAATTTAAATTTAAACAAAGACCTTAAAATATCGAACCTACAACTACTAGTAAGAGTTATAAAAATAACAAACCCAGAACAACTTCTAGTATGGATAACATTATGTAGGCACAAATATTAAGCTCATGAAAGTGATAGATAACATACATTTTGAATATCAGTTACAGACTAAGGACGTGTAATCCAATGAAGAGAAACTTCAATAGAACCTATCCGTTATCTCGTATGAAACCGCACACCGAGATTTTAAATCTGAAAAATCATTACGATAAGATAAAGAGACATCAACCAATACTATCCGACCGAACAACGAAGGTCTATATGTAACAATTTCATTTAAAAAACTTGTATTGAACTTTTCGTTTTGTTCGCAGGCGGACGGGTCAACACAAAATGGTGACGGGGAAGGAACATCCGAATCTTAATTAGACTCTGTAGTGACCGTCAGAGCGGATTAAGAGTTCGTTTCATCAGAGAGTTGTTTTCTGCATGAGAAGGTACGGCGGCGCCTGCGCATACCTGCCCGGCGCCTTTTAAGGTGCAGCCTTATCGATCGAATTTGGATCGTGTTACGTGTCGGGATTTTTCCAATTGAACGTAATGATGAACATTGAATTCCGAATGTGTTTCTTGACGTAAAAAGTGATAAAGAATCATTAAATGACGAAGGTCCACACAATAAAAATCGAAGTGAATATGATATAAAACTTATATGATTTATTTTATCACTCGATTCAATGAGTCACTCTGCTAAATAATTTAATAAATTTGATGTTACGCATACTTATGTTATTAAAGAAATTTCATTCAATTAGCTATTGATACTTTTATTTACAATGCAATAATACAATATTATAAATCATTTATACTGTAAATGCAAAAGCAAGTCTGTCTTATCTGTTTGTACAATCGATTTCCCTAAATGCCTAAAAATAGAACTTAATATCATACCTACCATCATTTCTTAAATCACGGATATGAAAGTTACGAATATTTATAACAATAAACACAAATTAACCACGGATGATGTCGTGTCCAATAAGTAGTATAGATAAACGGTAAAAAATTATGCACCGTAACTATAAGTCTCATTGAAGTTAATTCGTATGTGAACAACAACGAAATAGATATTTTTGTAAGATTAACAGTAAATTTTAATTAAATTACAGATTATACACTAAGTTGATGGAAGCTTAACAAAGGGATGTGACTTCACAACGTTGGTGTAGCTTAACGTGACAAGATTAAAGCATAATACAAAATTTCGTTTACATTAAAGCTGGAAAAAGTAAAGACAGTAGCCACCTTTCATACTCACCCGTCCAAAGTCATAAATCATTCGTATTAAAACTTTCGCATCGGCTGCAAATCTCCTGCTAAAGGATTTTACTCTCTACCCCTCGTAAATACGCCTTTTTTCGTCGACATTATCAATTGCAAAGTAAAAAGAGATGTCTAAATGTGTCGTAAATCCATCAGCAGTAAACAAGGTCCGGTTTGGGTCCTTCGAAATCCTTTGACACAACACCTCAGCAACAGGGTGGGATTATTTTTATCCCAACAATAAATTTACATAGAAAATCCGATTAACTTTCGTTCCGAAACTTTGGTCACTCTGGTGAGATAATCTCTGGGATGAAGACTGAACATAACGTTTTTTTGTTTGAATACTTTGTACCTTTTTTAGCTCGTGGGATAATAATAGACAATAATATGGGAGTTTGTTTGCATTTAATACGGTAAATAGAGGATCGTGAAATCTCGATGTTGTTCTTGCCTTCGGAGTTGTCACTAAAGCGGATATCAATAATAAGATTAACTTCAGCTTTGCTTGCTTATTATATGAAACGACTCATGCTTAGCAAAAAAAGGATGTTCTTTTTCGTACATAGAGAAAAAAGTCAAAACTAAACTAAATCGGTTCAAGAATAAATTTTTGTCACGATAGCCAATCACAAACTAAAACCGATTTCAAAATATACCATAATTATAAAATGTCTGATATTTTAAAGGCTCATTCTTATGGTCGCTAAAATAGTGATGATAACAAAATATATCTACGAGATTTCCATACAGTGTCCTGATTTAGTAAACTGAACATTAGAAATGGACCTTATTTCAAATGGACACTCCAGCAAATAAAAACATAATATTCACAAAGTTCTTGAATCCAAAAAGAACTATTCTCTACCATTCTAAAATTTCATTGAACGAATATGAAAACTGGCTCTCAATGGAGAACCAACAAATTACTGTGTTGATAATATCAGCCATCGAGTTTTCATTACAAATTTATATCATCAGAATTGAGCGATAACTCCCGACTGGTGATGGGACCGCCGGCCAAGGGGCCATAATGATGACGTCTCGAATATACACGATTGTAATCTTATATACTCGATATGTCGTCACGATAGTCGGTATTCGATTATTCGGGTACACTTCGTTAGTAACCGTTTGTACGTAAATGTTATAGGGCTTAGTCATGGTGGTATCATATCGGTATATTGAATAACATTTCTTCTTGTAATGTTTTCATTTCAACTCTTAATTGTTTTGGGTTTTTTTATTATTTTAGTTTATTTTAAATTTCAGATTAAAGCTGTAATTCATGCATGCCAAAGATATATTCATCAGTCTTTTTAGCTTATTCTGGGATATTAGTATATGCATGCCTGAAAACTCTTTTGTTTATTTCAGTCTACTTGATTTTACAAAATGTCCTTCAAAGTCAAAGTCAAAGTTCATTTATTTCAATTAGGCTTAGTTTACAAGCACTTTCGAAACGTCAATTAATAATAATTTTTGTCCAGTTATTAGTGACAATAATTGGTTGAAAACTTAAAATTTAAGTTAAAAGGGTGTGGGGAGAGATTCCCCCGTGTGTCAATGGGAGTAAATTAAGTGGTCTGTGGGGTATGGATGCTGGTGAGAAGAGTACGAATACCTTATTACGTATTATTATTAATACGGTTTCCTCCAGGGCAGGTTTCTATCACCGAAATCATTCCATCCGCCCTGCTTCTGGAGACCAGCTTCCACACCAACACGTCGATATGGTGTTTGGAAACACACTTGGCCGCGGCCTTGGTGCACACCGTTATTGCCTCTTTCACAAATCAGTCAATTTGATTAGTTTAAAAAGTGACAAAATTCACTTGAACCGCGTAGGCTTATTATGGTTTTATCACAGGCAACCGAAATATTGCCCGAACGAACAGCGCCTTTCGCGAATTAGGAAATTGAACCGAAAGACGCGGCGTGCAACGATCAATGGTGGCGAACGACTTACATCTCGAGCGCGGTGAAGCGGTTTTTCCGAAAATACCCCCAAAATCAGTCACAAAACTACCCACCTAGATTGACAAAATTTTGAATTTAGAATTAACTGGATATTTACGAACAGAGGATAACTTGTCTACCTTGTCTACTTTAGACGAGGTTGCTAACTATCATAAAAATGTACAAGAACTTTTGGAGAAGTTCAATTCTATGTTATAAGAATTTTGTTGAATTGCAAAGTTTCCATTTCAAATAACCATGCAAACTTTGCTATCAATAACCTGCTGACCGGAAAGAAACAGTAAAGGAGGCCCAATCCACCACGGTGGTCCTTATCGGCAAGGCGTCCTGCGTCGCTTCTACTGAGACATTTCACCTTTTTTATTACCATGCTCTTCGCGACTTTACTACAATCCCAACCTCATAGTCAATCAGAATCAATAGCCATATACTTTATTTTATCAACTTTAGAGTTCAAAATTGTATGTCTTTTATTTTTTTAACAGCAAATGCCGTCTGATCAGTTCATAGTTTTATCTTCGTCTACTTTCTCACCTTTTTACGGCACAACGTGTGGCGCGAAGTGTCGTAGATACAATTATCGATTAGGTAATGTTATCGGGTCCGATCTTTTGTCTTCCGGTTAATTTTTGTTGATTTAGGCCGGTTTTTCTGTAATTTAGTGGCGCTTGAAGGTGTCGGTACAGATTTCCTGTTGTACCTACTTGAGTTTTTTATGCCATTGCAAATAACCTCGTTGGACCTACGTACGAAACTCAGTGTCAAATTTGGCACCTTTTTTTTTTTTTTATTCTTTACAAGAGAGTCCTTGACTACAATCACACCTGATGGTAAGTGATGATGGAGCCTAAGATGGAAGCGGGCTAACTTGTTAGGAGGAGGATGAAAATCCACACCCCTTTCGGTTTCTACACGACATCGTACCGGAACGCTAAATCGCTTGGCGGTACGTCTTTGTCGGTAGGGTGGTAACTAGCCACGGCCGAAGCCTCCCACCAGCCAGACCTGGACCAATTAAGAAAACCTCAATCGGCGCAGCCGGGGATCGAACCCAGGACTTCCGTCTTGTAAATCCACCGCGCATACCACTGCGCCACGGAGGCCGGCTTCTTTTTTTGTAAAGTAATATGATTCAGGGAAAATACCGAAGGGCCGAAGGGTTGGTGAACCAACACGATGAGTTTCTGACTGAAGACAACAAACATAAAAAAACATACGCGTCGAATTGAGAACCTTCTTTTTTGAAGTCGGTTAAAAATTAGCATAATTTAACTGACAAAGATTTCTTCTATTATGTGTTGTTTATTAAACAGACAATACTTTACAGGAAACAACCAGTAATATTGTTTCTTCACCTTCAGAATAATTTGGATCTTCTTTTACCTTTTTTTGTCTTTTTGTCCTTTTTATTCGTCGCATCTCGGATTTGCATATTAATTTTTATTCGCCATCGTAAAGAAATCCGAGCCTTGCATGTGGCAATCACAACATGAAGAGATTATATTAATTTTTGCTTGCATATAATCGTACGTTACCGATAGGGGGTATCGTTAAAAAACTGCAACTACAAATACTCGAAGTTAACATTAGTGATGATTATCTTTATGAATTATAGCTAGCTGACGCTTCACAGTTTTACGCACGTAGTACCAGTTCTCGTGGGAATACGATGGTAAAATATGGCTTGTGTTGCTCACTGATAATGTAGATTTCCATTGGTGAAAGGTTCTTAAATCGGTTTAACCATATAACAAACAAACAAGCAAAACAATAGCTTAACATCTCACTAATATTATAAAGGCGAAAGTTTGTGTGTAAGTGTGTGTATCTTTGTAAATCTTTTTCGCTGCAGCTACTGAAGCGATTTGGCTGAAATGGAAATAGATTTTACTCCGGATTAAAACATAGGCTACTTTTCATCCTGGAAAAATCCATGGTTCCCGCGGAATTTGTGATTGTTTCAAAAAACAAAAATTCCACGCGAACGAAGTCGCGGGCGTCCGCTAGTTTCAAATAATCATTATAGTTATTAGTATAGTTTTAAAGACTTCTATTAGGCGACAATTTCATCTTTTATTTCAGATTTTGGCTGGTGGGAGGCTTCGGTCGTGGCTAGTTACCACCCTACCGACAAAGACGTACCGCCAAGCGATTTAGCGTTCCTGTACGATGTCGGGTAGAAACCGAAAAGGGTGGTGGATTTTCATCCTCCTCCTAACAAGTTAGCCCGCTTCCATCTTAGACTGCATCATCACTTACCATCAGGTGAGATTGTAGTCAAGGGCTAACTTATTTATTATTATACTGGATATTATTTATATCCAGCTCAACCCAATGTGCCAGTCACTTGCTCCTAGACTACCATGTTATGATAGTTGTAAATTAACGCGAAGTTTAATATATCAAGCGAGTGTGCGTCATAATTTAACTGGAAGTATAATTTTCACCGCTCCCTACAGGATAGCTACTTCAGTAAAATCAGAAGACATTATGAATAAAGTCGCTGGAATCAAATTGCACGAGCCAAGCTTAAATATGTGCATATTATTGCGCTTATGCGTCCGTATAAAGACGTCAAAATGTACTAATGAAATAAAACATTGGCAGTGATTATAAAATCCGGTCATTAACACATCTGATATAGATCGACATCGTACTGGAACGCTAAATCGCTTGGCGGTACCCACGTCTTAAAGCTTAAAATTACTATATAATATAAATATATATTATATATATATTTTGGCGGCCTCGGAGGTTCTGGTTTCGATCCCCGGCTGGGCAGATTGAGATTTTCTTAATTGGTCCAGGTCTGGCTGGTGAGAGGCTTCGGCCGTGGCTAGTTACCACCCTACCGGCAAAGACGTACCGCCAAGCGATTTAGCGTTCCGGTACGATGCCTCAAAATTTCGCTAACATATATTGCGTTATTTCAGTAGTTCTTGATGTCAGCTATCAGCCTGTAGAGTATGTCGTACTATTTACGTGACACCCTGTATAATGCCATTTCTTAGCTATAAGTAGATGTAATCGTAAATTAAATTATTTAATTAATAAGTAAATTTTATCTTTGGCTACTTTTGTTTTGCTATCTGTACACACAATAGTCAGAAACTCGGAACTCGAGCCGGCAATACCTGCGCGTGCACTGCCATACATAACACACACAATTGCGCGTCCATTATAGACGCAATTCCGCTTATGTATCCTCGTGTAGAAACATTGATATAGTCCTATTTTATGAACTTAGTTGTTTAATGGTTGTTTTTTGTTGTTGCAATATAAAGCAACTTGTTCACCAATAAAGTTAAAGTTGGTCATTTGCTTTGATGTGTCATGCGAATATTGATGTTGCCTACTTAAAATAGGAATATTTTTAATCACACTAAAATTATAAAGGCGAAAGTTTGTGAGTAAGTGTATATATGACGGCCGCGTGGCGCAGTTGGTAGTGACCCTGCTTTCTGCATCCACGGCCGTGGGTTCGATTCCCACAACTGGAAAATATTTGTGTGATGAGCATGGGTGTTTTCCAGTGTCTACGTATATTTAAGTATATTTATTATTTTATTTATTATATATTTGTTCCTCCTTTGCGCTGCGACTACTGAAGCAATTTGGCTAAAATTTGGAATGAAAAAATTTTTATTCTGGATTACCACATAGGCTACTTTTCATCCCGGAAAAATTCACGGCTCCAACGGGATTTGTGAAAAATGAATGAATTTCATTTCGCTGAATTTCACGCGGACCAAGTCGCAAGCGTACGCTAGTTATTAATAGACTTGCTTATTAGTGAATTAGTATTTCGAATAAAGTTTAAAATCGAAAGAAGTCACTCTAGGTATAATGTGTCGGTGCAAACGGTATGAAAGTACGACGTAGGGTATAATTATGATTTTGACTAATATGTAGGTATGTTCGAACTTTTTTTTATAACATGCATACGATACGTATTTGCGTAGGTTATTTAATTATACGATTGGTTTATACAGAGCAGAAAATAGAGAGAATAGACAGAGGAATCTATTCCCAGATTAGGTCAATAAAGAATTTTACATTTGTCAAAACTTCCCACCATAATTATCATCGTATACATGCTGTAATAAACTTGTATATGTATATTCCACCATCAAAAACTTGGCTGAGTAAATTTAATAAAAAAAATCATAAAAAAACTTCAGATGAAAATATTTTCTTGTTCCAACTCACTCATACTCGCTTTGACAGACTTTGTTTTATATATAGAATATAGTGAAACAACTAACCTAACAAATATGCAATCAATATTAATTTAATAAAACCTGACCGTATAATTATGAGCAAGATCAGGCGTGGCACAATGCCGGTGCGGCCGTGAATGGTACTGGTGACGTGCATTTTACATGATTTATTCCCTTTTCGCAATCATTATATGCAAATAAGAAGCATTGAATGATTTTGCGGACGCACCCCGTGATCCGGTGAAAAGGTTATGAAGGTTTTGCTTTCGTTTAAAATTGATCGCACATTACATGAGGCGAAGACGCAAAATCCGAATTTATTTTAACTAACTGTGTAGTTTTTGTTCCCATTATGATCCTGGGATAAAACATACCCTCTAAAAGTCACAAATAATGTGTCTTTCTAGTGGTTAAAGCATTTTTGAATATTGGTTCAGTAGATCGAGAGATATATAATCATCATCATCATCAACATAACAGCCGATGGACGTCCACTGCAGGACATAGGCCTTTTGTAGGGACTTCCAAACATCACGATACTGAGCCGCCTGCATCCAGCGAATCCCTGCGACTCGCTTGATGTCGTCAATGCACCTGGTGGGGGGTCGGCCAACACTGCGCTTACTAGTGCGGGGTCGCCATTCCAGCACTTTGGGACCCCAACGTCCATCGGCTCTTCGAACTATGTGGCCCGCCCATTGCCACTTCAGCTTCGCAACTCGTTGAGCTATGTCGGTGACTTTGGTTCTTCTGCGGATCTCCTCATTTCTGATTCGATCACGCAGAGATACTCCTAACATAGCTCGTTCCATTGCCCACTGTGTGACTCTAAGCCTTCTTATGAGGCCCATAGTTAGCGACCAAGCGATATATAATATCATATAGTAATATTATATCGTAGCGTTAGTCAATCCCCTACTGGATGGATCGATGACATCAAGTGGGTTACAGAAATGTGATAGACGCAGGCAGCTTTTGACTAAAGCTTAGAAGTGCTTAGAAAAGGCCAGCAGCGGACGTCCATCATCTCTTTTATTTAGAACGATACGTAAAAGTGGCGTAAATTCGATATGTCAATAAATTAAAATCAATTCTACAGTCTGGTATCGAACGACGCCCAAAAAATTTGCGGAACATTGCAATCATGAAATGTTTGTCTGATTAGCGGTCAGCATTAAAAATTACATTGTGTTTTAATTCATTTTAAAATTTTCAATCGCTTATTGCGGAGTCTTCGTATACCTACTAATTGGATGGAAATTGAAAATATTTGTTGTTTATTGTAATACTAACTAATTGGGGGGAAATTGAATCAGTGACATGTTTGTTATTACACCTACTTGCAAGTGTTCGTTAATATTTTCCAATCAGAATGATATAGGTACAGCCTGAATTGATTTATTTTCAATTGGCTATCAGAGTCTGCAACGAGCTGATTAGACCCTCGACAATGTGGGTGGAAGGATTAACGAGATCTTAGCGATAGTAAATCAGAGTATGCGTCACTGAATATTTTTTTTCAATTAAATAGGGATTTTTTTACAAAAGTTTTTAAGGTTAGTAACTTTGATTCGTGTTTATCCTACAATTTAGTTATAAAAAAAATACTTTTACTTATTCAACACGGCTAAAACTCACGTAATTCAACGTCGGAGTATGCCCGATTAGTTCATAGATAATAAATTAATGTGAATAATACTCACGATAGTTTACATTCTAAAATGAGTTAATTCTTTAATTTAAATGAATTATTTTTTTAATTATCTATAACTAAATTGTTTAATATATGAAATTGATTTTTTTATTTTATCTTTATACCAAAATTTTAATAAAAAAAATACAACCGACTTCAAAATCACATAAAGTAATCTACTAAACTAAAAAGCGAAAAATAACATCGTATATGCTGCCTTCTGATTAGTTTGAAGTCGGTACCAAGTTAGTGCTAAGTTAATTAAAGCCGTTTCTGAAAGAACTGTCTGAAAATCCGAAACCTTTATAATTTAAACGGCTTGAATTAATACATGACTAATTTGGGCCACCCAAAAATCGTGTTTTGAGTCAACCTGCTATTTGAGTCAACTTCCACTTCCATTCTACTTATGTTAGGATATTATTATGTATTTCGTGTCATGTTGTGTAGTATGATATTCAATTTGGCACAGACTGGCACAAGCAGCCATCTTTGCCAAGTGCCAACTACTATGTTCCAATGATTTGGCCACGACACGCGATACCCCGTGGGCGGACGCGCTAACGAGCCGGACGCGGTAAGTTACGAGCGCCACGTATTAGCCCGTAATCGGACTCCTTGTAAATCTACATGATGCCCACACTTGATGATATTTCATGTAAGTGATTATTGGTTACATGACAACTTTGTAACATAGCTCCGCGGTTATATGTTTCGCTGGTCCAATTGTAATGTGATGTGTCAAGAACCGTGGGTTCGAGTCCTAGTCGGTATTTGTAATAAATTTTCCTTTCTTTCAATAAATTAAGCCTGGAATAGGAAAATTGGTAGTGTTATACCACCGTGCCTCGTAGAGCACGTTATGTCGTCGGGCCCGGTTAGTGGTAAAATTAACATCTGATAGTAATCGTTACCACTTACATTTTGGCGGCCTCCGACATATTGACGGCCTCCGTGGCACAGTGGCATACGCGGTGGATTTATAAGACGGATGTCTTGGGTTCAATTCCCGGCTAGGCCGATTGAGGTATTTATAATTTGCCTAGGTCTGGCTGGCGGGAGACTTTCGGCAGTGGCTAGTTACCACCCTACCGACAAAGACGTACCGCCAAGCGATTTACCGTTCCAGTACCATGTCGCGTAGAAACCAAAAGGGGTGTGGATTTTCATCCTCTTCCTAACAAGTTAGCCTGCTTCCATCTTAGATTGCATCATCACTCACCATCAGGTGAGATTGTAGTCAAGGGCTAACTTGTAAAGAATAAAAAATCAACTTATACACGCACATCCGTATTGTAGCAGCGTGGTGGATTTTAGCTCCACATCCACTCTCCTATAAACAGAGAGGTTTGGCCCTGTAGCAGACGGGTAAAATAGGCTAGGCCAGTATTTTAGAGCCGCTATAATCGACGTTGGCGTAATACCAGTAACTTCCTAACTCCAGGCTGTGATTTATTTATTAAAAATTTCTTACCCACCCAGGACTCGAACCCAGGCCCTAGTACCAAAGACACATATATTAACCACTAGAACAGTAAGGCAGTTAAGAATGCGACTACACATACCTACCTACATTTAACTGCTTCTATTACTAAACTAAAATAACTGAATTGCAAAATTTTATAATCCTAAGATGATAGGCGATAATTCAAAAGCTTTCGAAATTTGACACAAACATGCTTTTACTAACAAAGCAATATTAAATAAAAGCTTGCCCAAAAGTGCACCCCTAATAAACGTCCAACTAAATAACGTCATCAGAAACAAATGACGTCAAGGAAAAATCAAAACACTTCTCACGACAAATTGCCGCCAGGCGCGACGGGGGTAACAAAAAATTCGCTCTAATTTTTACACAAAAACCATTTTATTGCGACTAACAAGCCAACCCTGATGTTATCGTGTGTATTACTTTCATCCCTTATCTGTTACCGCGCCCTTTTAATAATTGGCTTGAGCTGGGCTTACATGACGGCGTTTTGTTTTCAAATTCCATTCAATTCGGCGTTCGAGTTTCAATTGTAACTCATTCGTTATTGAGGCACATACAATTATTGAGACAAAAACAATAATGTTTATTTTAGAAGATTAGATTGAATTTTTGAAATTAGAAATAAATGGCTGAATGTTATTCACTTCAAATCGGCCTCACGGATCTGGATAAAACTCGGAACAGATTACAAATACTTTTTAATCTATAATAGCACAAAAGCTTTTACATCACAGTGTCTTCGCGATTAAAACTTATATTGTTTAAAACTAATTGTTCATTCAATTTCATATTTCATTAATTCTAGTTCATAATATAATGCAACAACAACAATAATTAATGTTTAGATTAACTGATTTTTCGTGACGTACCTACTTAACACATTCAAGCAATAAAAAAGGCTTCAGCAACTATAATTACTAAAAAAAACTATTACCAAATCAAATCAAATGTCTTTATTTGCAAATAAAACATTGAATGTTGGTATACAATTAGCTACAAAATAGCATGCAAATTTTAAAAATGTTATAACTAAATTACATACTAGTATAGTTTTAAAAACAACCCAATGTAACCGCAACAGATATTTTTTCCCGAAGGGTTACCGATAATCATGTCACACATTTTTTTACCCCAAACCACACAGACCAAAATGGCGTTACCATCAGATTATCATAGGCTTGTGGTCGGATTATTACTTAATTTTTTTTCTCGCCTACCTGTCCAGAGCCCCGAGATATTTTGAACGGATAGGGCAGATTCGGATATAGATGTCAAACGTCCATTTCGAAAAGACCTCTGCTTTTAAGACAACATTATGAGGTAGAAAGACCAGTGTTATGTGGCGAAGTGAATACTCAAATTAAAAAGGCAAGCAAGCTTCTTAACCAGTGAATACGATGTTTATTATAACTATTAGAGATTTGTCTAAACAATTTATTTGAGTGTGTTAAGATAAAGTTGACGATTCTAATATGAATGTGAGTGACAAATATTGGGGGATTAGTTCAATCTTTGATTTGAATGTCTAACATTGTTGAGCTGTGAGTAATCAAAATATGTGGAACCGGGTAGTGACTGCGAACAACTTTATTGAAAATATCCAGTAGACACGTTTACTTAACTTCGATTTTTTGATCTTAATATTGCAACGTTTTAACTCATGCCTTTTTTAGTGTCTGTTTTGTATACTATTAGGTTTTTAGTGGTATGTAGTATGAATTACCTAAATCTTGGAAGCTAAATTGAACCCTGATTCCTCCTCACTTTTGGCTCGAAAATGCTTTGCTTGCAGTGATAATCCGATCATATGGTAGGTACCATATAGCTGTTCTGTTTGTAGTATGAAGGTCCCAATAGAAACTCCTAAACTAACCATAAAATAAATAAACCCGTCGAAGAAACCTTCAAGTTTTTTTATTCACTTTCACACAAACATTGACAACACTCTGAAGCACCAGAATGATTCCCAAAAGCCGTTTGCAGTTGTGTATTTCTATTATAGTTATTAAGTACATATTCCTAAAACACTGCCGCAATACTCGTTGTTTTAACTCGTAGCAATGTACTAAACTAACTTAATGATGGA
Source organism: Bicyclus anynana (assembly GCF_947172395.1). Taxonomy (NCBI): domain Eukaryota; kingdom Metazoa; phylum Arthropoda; class Insecta; order Lepidoptera; family Nymphalidae; genus Bicyclus; species Bicyclus anynana. Next base: position 9,498,540 of record NC_069101.1, read on the forward strand.
TGTCTTTCGGGGTCGAATTTCTTAGTTACCAATTTTGGTTTCCACTTAGGATCCGATGAACCATCAATTTTTTCTATCAACTAAAAGTAAAAAAATATTCCGGAAAACATCTTAAAAAATATTCCTATTTAAAAATAATGCCTGTTAGGTATTTTATATATTGAATTCACTTGCAAAAGATGTTCCACAAGCCCCCAATTGTCATGTCTCGCTAATAAAATACACATTCTACGGCCGCATTTTGCAAAACAGTTTAAGGCTGCATTTTCACGCCTTCGCCTACCCGTAAAAGCCTGTCTCTCCCAGTGGCACTGTTTGCCCATAAAACAGCAAAGCACCCACTAACAAAGTAGCTTTAACCGTGTCATTTGTGGACTGAATTATGACTGAGATAACAATTTTATGGCACTTTCTCGCACCGTATTTCTGTCTGTCTGTCATTCATTGCACATTCACGTCCGTGCATGTTTTAATTTATTAAACGGTAGAAACAAATACAGCATTTTCTAAGTCGATTAAATGAAAAAACGATATTCTGTTAAACGGAGAATTGATCCTCTTATAAATTGAAAAATAGTAAAATTTATGTTGTTTATTAAAATTCTAAAGTTTTTTTTTCATTGGTTACTTACTACCAATGATAATTTTATACTATAGGTCGGTTAAGTCCCTATAAACTCATTACTATTATATTTATGTATATCTATAGTTTTTACACTTCCTGAACACACAACTTCTGAACCGGTGATAGAAGGAGGTGACTACTACACTAGTAACTAGTCACTACAATCAGACTAACCTAACACAATAATTAATTTCCTACACAGGACACTTATTACTACGAGTACATCCATAAAGCCAAAAAGCCTGAACGTAGGATATACTTTATGTACTGAAATTCTTAATGTTTGACTATACCAGCTTCCGGGACAGTTTGTTGTCGGCAAGTTTTAACGCATGTTTGAAACTTAGAAAGGACAATAAAAGTAGTTCTGTGTAGGCGTACTGAACATAACACCTTTGTTTTATGGTGAACGAAAGTTTGATTCCAACTATTCACTGTTCTGAGGCAACAAACCTATCTCTTAAGAGTGTGCAATATGTAATTTGGTGGTTACAAATGGTACTGGATCTCAGATTCTGGAAAAGTTAGGAGCCTGATATTTGGGTAAATGATATTTCAAAGTGTTGTTCGTTATGGCTATACAAAATATACAATTTATAAAACTTTTCTCTATGGTTTATTTTTTTGAAAAATACATGTTTTGCTCACATTTTGCTTTCAATCACAGGAAAAGCAAACTTATTTTCTTGAATTTTTGTTTTGTATAGAAAATTAGGTATATGTCTTGAACATGGATATTTTGTTTTTCGTTATGTTGTTTAATTTACTTGCAATTAGGTAAAAATGGTTTTGGCGCTCACGTCATAAAATTTGCGTCGTACGTTAATCGCTCCGTGCTTTTCACTCACGTGAAAGTCATAATTCGGCGTCTCGTTTGCGCTTCGAATTTTATCCATATCGTACCGACGCGCTGCGCGCTCTTAAACCTACGGGTCCCACTCTTGAGTAAATTACAAAGGTCAAAGGTTGGTTAGATAAAGCTTCTAGTAATTTGGGTTCATTTTGACACAGCTTGTCCAGAAAAATACTACAGTAAAAGCTCCTTATTCGCGCTTACTTAATTCGCGTTTTTACTATTCGCGGATTAAAGTATTACGACCCAATTTCTATATTCGCGGCTAAAGATTTTGTTATTCGCGGACTTCGAACATGGTCTTTCGAAGTACCTTTTTGCGATAGATCTTCTAAACGGTGTGCTCTTGCAAGTTTGGTTTTCCATTAAGTTCAAGTCCTGCGAAATTCTATTTGAATATAGAATAAAACGTAGACTATCTTTGTTTGCTCCGTTAACTATTATCTACTATAAAAATAATTTATCAAGGGAACGTCTTTAAATGTATTATAACTGAAAATGAATTTATTAACTGGTAAAGCGGATCAGTAGTTTTTGAAAAAATCGGATATATCAGTGCATAAAAACAAAATCTTTTAACATGCATTTTTTTACGGCCTCCGTGGCGCAGTAGCATGCGCAGTAGACTGACAAGACGGAGGTCCTGGGTTCGATCCCCGGCTGGGCCGATTGATGTTTTCTTAATAGATCCAGGTCTGGCTAGTGGCAGGCTTCGGCCGTGGAGAGTTACCACCCTACCGACAAAGATGTACCGCCAAGCTATTTAGCATTCCAATACGATATCGTGTAGAAACTGAAATGGGTGTGGATTTTCATCCTCCTCCTAACAAGTTAGCCTACTTCCTTCTTAGATTGCATCATCACTTCAGGCGAGATTGTAGTCAAGGGCTAACTTGAAAAGAATTTAAAAAAATGCATAGCGAACATTCTTGTGAGTTAAAAACGCAAATGCTTGATGAATCAATAACCGAACAAAGAGAATGAAACATATCAGGAGGAAAGCAGCTCAATCGTTCAACGGAGTGCGTTATTTATTAGTATAGATTATCACAACAAATCACCGCGCGATTGCCGTGGAATCATTTGGTGTAACCCGAGAACCCTTACATTTGATGATTGGACAAATAAATATATTTCCCGTATCCTGTTTATCGGCTCTGGGGTGTTAATAAAAATGTAGGGGAGAACGGGGTACTATGGGCGTGAGCATATCACTATTTATTTCTTTATTCTTTTTTAATGAGAGATTTCTCACATGACAGTCAGTGTAGATAATGCCTCATATGTATTTGCTTAAAAAAAATTTATATAGTCATCAAATTGTCAGAAAAAATAAACATCGGAATGTCATTTCAGACTATAGCTGTGTGTGAGAGAGAAGTACCTATTACGCTTTATACAAATCATAAGAGTATCAACGACATTAGGATGCCCGAAGACTTGCAGTGCTTTTTTTAATAACAACCTTGTAATATTATGTAATTTGTGCTACAATTAAGCGCTTAAAACAAAATAGTTGCGACTTCATCTGAAGTTAAATGATGATTAAGATGGCAGCGTTTTAGTGTTTGTATAGTTAATTCAACTCATACCTCTCACTAGTATTAATGCGATATAATACGGAAACGATAAATTGCTAGTACGATTGCTGCAGATGAGTTCTTTAGAAATTAATAACTGGAATCTTGTCATATGTATGTTCTCTTTTATCAGAAGACTGTCACATATTATGCACAGATTAGACTTAACTTTTTGTGACTGATCCCTATATGTGCATTATAGAGACTTTTTAGTTTTGTATTTGTATTTTGTAATAATTAAATTAGAATATTGGCCAGCCTTTTGCTGTTCTCCCTTATATTTATCACTTAATAGGAACAACAAAAAATTATTTAAAAAAAATAACTATGCCATTTATCCCTAAGTTCCCCGTACAGTGTGAATGGGCCCGTGATCAGGGTGGCCGGCGGCCGGCGTCGTATCGTTCCTAATAAATTAGGAGCCGCTAATACAAGCTGTACCCTTACAGAAGACTGGTCGTGTCAAGTCGCCACTAATGTACTGCCCCGATAACGCTCTCAAAAGTACTCATGTACAATCAACCAACATAAAGAGACCTATCGAGCACTTTATATATGTTTGCATTGCGTCACCTTGTCACGTCTCTTGAATTATGGTCGGGAATGTTATTCCTTGCACTGGAAAGTTGCTTTTATATAGTTAGCTTAGGATTCCCAGTCGCTTTGCCCGTTCGTGTAATGTACATTCCTGCGTGCTTTATTGTTAATGACCCCGTAATTGATTGTGGTCGGATTTATGGCTAAATAAACTTTTTTGAATTCCTCTTTTTTGTGTGTGTGTTCAATAAAATATTTGCGACGCGTGCAAGTTTTTTACCGTTCGCGGATGACAGTTTTTAAAGGTGGTGACTAATGGTGCTTAAAAACGACTTTTAAATTTTTATCTCAATGGATATCGAGAGTGGAGAGGCTGAATAAAACACATTCCTAATTTTATATTATTTTCCGGCAGTTTTTATTTTATCGTTTTTCACTAAAACGAGACACATTTGGGCGCAATAAAACTGAATGCGCCATAAGCGTGCCGTTTGTGGTATTTTGGGTGGCATTGGCCAAAATGTACCGAGACATATTAAGGTGAATAAAAACCGGAAAAACGTAAGTTCGACTCGCTCATCGAGGGTTCCGCACAAAAATCTTCAAAACTCGTCATTCTTCGTCATAAATCAAAAACAATTAATCTATTTAAGCTTGTGACGTCATCATTAACAACCCATATTCGGCTCATTGTTGAGCACGAGTCTCCTCTCAGGGTAAGGGGGGTTAGACTAATAGTCCACGCTGGCCCAATGCGGATTGGCAGACACATAGATAATGTTTTTTGCATTTCTTTGCATTACCAATAAGCAAGGTAATTTATAATTTTATTACAAATAAAGGTTTAGTTTTTAGACTTTTTCCTATACTTGTAGTATAGGATGATATTACTTGCCAAATTTCATAGTTTTAGGTCTACTTTTTTATAAATTCCTTGAGAGTGTCGAAATACTTGTGTGTGATTTTTATAGCATAGAGGCCGTATCCTATTCTTTATTTAACTTGAAAATTTAATTTTGTCACAGCTTCATGGGGTTGTAGGGTTGAAATGAAAGCTATACACCTACTCAGGCGTATGTAGAAGGTGTGTCAGTATGTTATGGTGATAATGTCAACTCGGTACCTCCACGTGTTACTGAGATAAAGGGTTTTGACAGAGACAACAAAGTGATAAGCGTTCCGTTTTTTCCTGTTATATGTAAAAGTACTGAACCCTAAAAAACGAAAAAACCCGTCAAATAATAAACTTCAAGGGTAAAATAACAAACTTCTTGTAAACTAAATCTGGCTAGACCTTTCAAACCTAATTCTTCTTGAAACCGCGATTTATATGGTCCTAATATTATTTCAGATTGTTATGTTTGGCTATTTTTAGTGTACGAACAAAAAACATATCAATGCTATGTATCGCTACTAATAAGCTCGCCGATCGGATCGGACGGGGAGAGCAGTGGAGCAGCGATCTGGAACACCACTCGCTCGCTATTTGTCGCCGAGATAGCGAGGCGATACGTCTGTGGGACGACATTATGCAGTATCACAGAATGTTCTTACAAATATTCATTGGAAACTTAAGTGTTTACAAAATGTTCTTATTCACTGGATTCTTATATTACCTTCATCATCATTATCAACCCATATTCGGCTCACTGCTGAGTTCGGGTCTCCTCTCAGAATGAGAGGGGTTAGGCCAATAGTCCACCACGCTGGCCCAATGCGGATTGGCAGACTTCACACACGCAGAGAATTAAGAAAATTCTCTGGTATGCAGGTTTCCTCACGACGTTTTCCTTCACCGTTTGAGAAACGTGATATTCAATTTCTTATGTAAAGTGAAAATATAGCAACCAAAGTAAAACTTGAAAGCTGGAAGCTAGCTATGAGGATTTCTTAACTAAGCCTTGTCGAGTCAAAAATAAATTTATAGAAATTTAATTTATTAAAATATATACAGTTTACATAATGCCGTCCACGCCGGGTATAAAAGAGGTACAAAATAAATATTGTTAGCGCACACGTCCCGGCCTTGAGCGCAGCTAGGACATAATCCGCCCGGACTTGCGTCAAAGTTCACTCGGCAATCACTGACTTTGCATTTTTAGGGTTCCGTAGATAGTTCATAGCTGTGTTGTTTGCAAGACCTTCAAAGATTCCTATGTTTAGCAGTAGACTTCCATATTATATAGTATCATAGTTCCATAGATGTCGTATTTTCACCTGGTGAGGGGTCGCCTATCACTGCTTTTTCTAGTGCGGTGTCGTCATTCCTAAACCTTGGGAACCCCTACGTCCAGCGGTACTTTAAACTATGTGACCCGCCAGTTGCCATTTTAGATTCGCGACTCGTTGAACTATGTCGGTCACTTTAGTTCTTCTGTAGATCATTTGTGATTCGATCAATGTGATTCTTTACAGTACGTCTGTCTGTGAAGACTCTTCTCGAGAACGCGCGTAGGTCTCAATTTGTAATTAAAACCATACTTATACCTACTAAGGTCTAAGTTCCTTAAATAGGTGTGAAAAATCAAACTTCAAAGCTGCATAAAACATATATTTCGACAATCAAGGAAATCATAATTTATAAGGGTATTTTCCGTTGGCCTAGAACTATAAAAAATATCAAGTAATACCTTTGTTATAATTAAAGGGAAAAATCTGTAGGTAACCTTACTATTAAGTCCTTAATTATTACCTTATTATTTAAAAAAAAGTTATTAAAATATAGTATTTATTTATAGTGCCTACGTAATCAAGTAAATGTCTACAATTTTGTACGGAACCATCAGTGGGAAAGTCTGACTCACACTTGTCCGGTTTTTATTTGTTGTTAACATTCCACGTGCTTACCAAAAATATAATTGTTATTGATATAGGAGAACGTCATTCGCTCACAAAAACGCACCTTAATAATGTAACCATTATTATCAATCTATTTTAAAGGTCCAAGGTAGGGTCAGACCTCCCTCCTAATAGGAGAAGTAATAATGCAGCTTACACCCACCAATCTGATCCGATGTGGGTTGGCGGGCTTAGGATGATAATGTTAAAACTGTTTATCGATCACCATCGAAACGTTAAGGGCCGGTGCAAACGTATTATTCGGTGTAAACACCACTAACTTACTAAGTGTGCCTATTAAAAAAATATTAAAAGAAAGAAAATCTCGTTATTCTATAATCCGACTCAGGACTCGAATCCAGGTCCTAGTTATCGAAAGCTAAGCTAATCATCAAGGCTACTTGATGGTGGTAACCATGGCCTATAATTAGTTACTTCTTATGGCAAAAGGGATTTTAAAAGTCAAAAGTAAACCTCCTTTCTCATAGTAATTGAAGGTTCTAAAATTACCGCTTGTTTGTGACTTTTGGGAGCTTCCTATAACAAATTCAGATGCTTACAACATTGATTAGGTATTTTAAAGTACTTTATTATCGACCCATATTCGGCTCACTGCTGAGCTCGAGTCTTCTCTCAGAATGAGAGGGGTTAGGCCAATAGTCTCAAGCTGGCCCAATGCAGATTGGCAGGACCGGATTCGAACTGAGATGAGACTCGAGCTCAGCAGTGAGTCGAATATGGGTTGATAATGATGGATGATGATTTTGTAAGGCATGGTCACCGATTTATACGTCAATAAATTACGATCTGATTTAAAAAAAACACTATTAAGCTAGTGCATAGCTTGTATCGCGGGCCTTGAGCGCGGGGATCGAATCCAGAAATTCCGTAACGTAAAACCTCACGCTCCCCACTCCGACGGGCACGGAGGTGTGGGTTGAAGGCCGTGCATCGTCTAACGTCGTTTCAGTTCGGCAGTCTTCGACACGGCGTTGTGTGCGTGCGATTAGACATTACATGTGGGTTTTATTATCTACTGTAAGATAATAAAACCCACATGTATTGTAAAATAATAAAAATATTAACTTTTTATTTATTTAATAAAAGAAAAATTTGTTTTCTTATCGGTCACCACGCTCAAAAAGTGTAACTTGAATTAATATCGAAGAAAAAAAAATACTGCATGAATAAAATAAAAAATATATAATTATAATTGCATACGTTGATACAAAATGCTATACAATAGCTTTACCGCGGCAGTCCCCGAGTTCCACACGTCTTTTTTTCTTCTTTAAGTATACATAAGTAGGTATACATAAAGAAGAAATATCGTTTTTTTTTTTAGGGAGCCTAGGTATTAAGTACCCTTAAATTGGTCTTTCATAGAGTTAGTAAATCTGTATTATTTTTGCTTAATAGGAACTCAGTAAGTTTAGGGGTTTATCCATAATTCCGTAGTAGGTACCTTCTCGTACAGTAGTTTCCTAACCAACCTTTCATGTTATACCGTCTACACAAGACATGTCATTAAAAGTGTGTTAATGTCTAGTTAATGAAATTAGTCGGCATTTGCTCTATAAAATTTTATAGTCCAAAGTTTTACTTTGGTCTACCAATGTTGCATATTCCGGATATGGGTTACATGCTATGCGAATTGCACATTGCCACGTCTTGTCAATTGCCAAATCATGCGTGAAATATAAAAAAAAACAATAAGGGTTGCCACAGACTGCGGATTATTCGTGGCGCATGTTTTACTGTATGTACACTTTGTTCTAAATGTACAGTAAAACATGCGCCATTAATAATTAGATTTGACCACACTGTTGTTCGTAAATAAACAGTTTGTTCAAGCTAGTTAGCACTTTGATCTGTAATCAATTACTCTAATAGGTAGTAATAGTAATGCGGATAAGTGGGATTAAAGGAAGTCACTGCCTTCCTGCATTGGATGTATCGGATAGAACATACATTACGATCATTTTTTAATTATTAATTATGTAATTTATTTTTAGGTAATTTTTCTATATACTCGTAGCATCCACGTCAATTTTTTTTTAACATTCATCGCTTCCAAATTATTAACATAACAAATGTTAATTATACAAATATCTCTCTAAATCGAGGTCTGAATCCCATAGAAAAATGTTTTGAACAATGTTCATCTAGCTCACGGGATCAACTTACTCTGGTAGAGCTTTTCAGATAAAACGATTATAATACTGTATGACTTTTTCAAAAGAGCAACTGTTGAGTTTCTTGCCGGTATCTTCTCAGCAGGACCTGCCTTCCGAACCGGTGGTAGAATCTTTACAAATAGTCAACTGACGTGTCAAAAGTGCTTGTAAACTGAGCCTACTTGAAATAAATGATTTTTGATTTTGATTTGAACGCGATAAAACCGTTCATGAGAAAAAAAAACCAAAATCATACCGCATAAAATTTTATAAATAGAGTTTTATGGTGTTTTAGAGAGAACATTTTCACTGCCTCGCATATTTTGCTACTCGTATTAAACTTTTCACACACTTTTCCAAGTGCGTTGTCTGCGTAGGCCCTTACTGATTTTGAAAGTTCATACATTACCACGGTCTTGGTTTCAAGGCGAATATGCTAATTAATACCGGCCCTATCTAGAAAAGGTAAACATTCTGTTCCCTTTTAAACGGACAAACGATATTTAACGAGCCGAAATAAAACGATCGTTCGCACTGTCGTAAACCCATCCCTCTGTTGGAATCAATTGCCATTTAGTTCCAACTAAACGAGCCGTCTTTAAATTGTTGTGGGTTTTGCAGTGTTACTTATTAACAATATCTAATTAATATCATACAATGTACGCGTGCATGTTAAGAGTTTTTAATAGTTTTGACCGTCATGTGTGTAAACCTTACTGTCATAAATACCTAAGTATTTCTGCACGTTGCCTAGTCGTCGCATTTACGAAAATATAGGTAATTCTTTAAAAAGTTAGGTATGTAGGACTGTAACGTGATCTTTAAACGTCTGGTATGGAAGTTTAAGTTTTATTAACGTCATTAACTGTAAGTAAGCACTTTAAAATACCCCGTGATAGCTCTCTGCCTCCGATTCTAGAGAGTGTAGGTTCGAATCCGGGGCATGCACCTCAAAATTTTCAATTGTGTGCATTTTAAGAAATTAAATATCACGCGTCTCAAACGGTGAAGGAAAAACATCGTGAGGAAATCTGCATACCTGAGAATTTTCTTAATTCTCTGGACCGGATTCGAACCCACGCCTTCCGGAATCGGAGGCAGAGGTCACATCCATAATCACGGCTCTCAAAATACATAAAGTTAAAAATAGAATCACTTTCTCTTAAGATGTCTAATTAGATTAGGTAAGTGCAAATAGGAAAATACTGATTTCTTGTAATTGTTTTTTTTATTATTTTCCAATTTGTTTGACTCTACTGAAGCATCTTTAAGAACATCTCCTAAAGATGCTTCGGTTTCAAGTACCTACATACACTGACGTAAATATATAGATGTTGAAGTAAGATACTAGATGATGTTGTCTCTTGGATACGTCGGCTTTTTTTATAGCAAAACAAATCAATTAGATACTCATTGTCCATGATGATCTCCGGCAAACTACGTTACGAAATTCCTTGTTGAAATTTAAAAGGTCATGGGAAACAAAAACAGGAGGTATGCCTCCGTACAATACCTTCAAAATGGCCGAAAGTTGACCCCAAGCCTAATGCACTGTCTATGTCCATCGTGGCTGATAACCGAACCTAGTAATTATGTTGTGATTAGCCGCCAATACAGAGTAAGATCCCACGATCTTCTTAGAAATGACTCTAAAAGGTTTTCGACTGCATAATTATATGGGGGATGAGTGATAGATACATTTTATTGTTTGAATGTATCCAGTGGTTATGCAGTAGCATCGGTTGATCGATTTTAGGATAGCAATGATGAGCAATTTAGTTGTCGAGTTCTTTTTATACCAACCAACACTTTTCTCCTTCACCCAAAAAGTAGGCCTTTTTGACGGCCTCCGTGGCGGTGGTATGCGCGGTGGATTTACAAAACGGAGGTCCTGGGTTCGATCCCCAGCTGGGCAGATTGAGATTTTCTTCATTTGTCCAGGTCTGGCTGGTGGGAGGCTTCGGCCGTGGCTAGTTACCACCCTACCGGCAAAGACGTACCGTCAAGCGATTAAGCGTTCCGGTACGATGCCGTGTAAAAACCGACAGGGGTGTGGATTTTCATCCTCCTCCTAATAAGTTAGCCCGCTTCCATCTTAGACTGCATCATCACTTACCATCAGGTGAGATTGTAGTCAAGGGCTAACTTGTAAAGAATAAAAAAAAAAAACAATTTGTAAATAATGGCAATAATCACATTAACCATTTTAAGCTATGACAATGTTCATACATATAATAATCGTGGCTCGATTACTTGTATAGGTACATATGTTTTCTGTGGCTTGATTTTTCAATTTAATTTTGATTAAAAAAAAAGCAACGTATGACTTTCTTGCCGGCTCTTTTCGGCAGCTTTCCGCTGATAGAGTTAGGCACTAGTCTATACTAATATTATAAAGAGAAAAAAATTTATTGTATGTTTGTTTGTATTGAATAGGCTCCGAAACTACGGAACCGATTTGAAAAATTCTTTCATTGTTGGGAAGCTATACAATCCCCGAGTGCTTTATGCTAAATTTTATCTCTGTATTCCCACGGGAACGGGAACCACGCGGGAAAAACCGCGCGGCGTCTGCTAGTTTTGTATAAACTACTCGTAAACTAAGCCTACTTGAAATTAATGCATTTTTAATTATTAAAGGTGGTTATAATAACACTAGCGGACCCAGTCAAGCTTCGCTTTGACAGTTACGCAAGCAACCAATCGCAAGGAAACATAGGCGGCAAACAGAGTTTATATAATGAGATTTGTAAACGACAAATATGAGAGATATATGAGAGCAGTGATAGCCCAGTGGATATGACCTCTGCCTCCGATTCCGGAGGGTGTGGGTTCAAATCCGGTCCGGGGCATGCACCTCCAACTTTTCAGTTGTGTGCATTTTTAGAAATTAAATATCACGTGTCTCAATCGGTGAAGGAAAAACATCGTGAGGAAACCTGCATATCAGAGAATTATCTTTATTCTCTGCGTGTGTGAAGTCTGCCAATCCGCATTGGGCCAGCGTGGTGGACTATTGGCCTAACCCCTCACATTCTGAGAGGAGACTCGAGCTCAGCAGTGAGCCGAATATGGGTTGATGACGACGAAACGACAAATTAATATTACAGCAACCAATGGTTATCAATTAGGCACAAAGCAGTATATGTTTTTATTCATCATGTTGTTCCGCTGCATTTACAAATATTTTTCGAATTAGCCGTAACAAAACAAAATGCAGACAAATTCGCAATTATCCGCTTCGTTATATTTGACTCGGTTAATGGAACTAAGGAGCGGTCATTAGGGCTCGCGCATACCGGCTTCTGTTACACCTTTTTTTGTGGTTGCGAAGTTTGCCCGATTACCCGTCTTTAATGTATCGATACGCATCTGTAGAGAAAACGCATTATACAGAGTGTTTCAAAAATCAGCTGCACAATTTCACAATATTTATTACAAGACGCCCTGTGGTTTTTCCGACTTAGAATACAGGGCTTTGTTACTCACTGGGATTGTTGTGTTAATAGATTTTTTAATTTCAGTGTTAGGTGGCATTTATCGAGGTAGGCTACCTGGATAAGATAATAACCCATATTCTTACGGGAACGGAAACTACGCGAGTGAAACCGCGCGGCGTCAACAATAATACATATTTTTGGCAATTTTTCGATCTAGATAAGTGTCAGTTGGGATTTGAAACTTCAGCCGCGAGTATATAATAATAGATAAAGAAGATGGTCCATTTCAGGTCCACTCTTGTACACCGTATCATTAAAATACAAGAATCTTATTAAAATGTATTAAAGTGAATAAATGTAACTAAATAAAAAGAAATAAATAAAATAAAACCCCAAGTTTTTGAGTTATATCAAGATGGCGCCCGTAAAGCAACTATGACATGACAATTGACAGCAAACGTCAAATCGATTACTGCATTGAAAACGTCATTAATCCGCCATTATTACCCTTAATAGTGTTGCATCTCTTGGGAGATAATGAATATTATTTCGAAAGAATTAAAGTAAATTCGTAGATTTGTATAATCAAAAATAGTTAAAAAAATATATTTTCTTTTATTTCCGCTAGGGTACAATGACTGGACCTGGGCTCCATAAAATTTTGGACTTTATCTCCTTTAGATAACGATGGATAATTTAAAATATCGATATAAACTTCATTCTCAACTGGATACTCAGTTTTTATATATGTTTATAACTATGTACACGTAACTTTAACTTGAAGAAGTTCGTGCTAAAAATAGTCATGAAAAACAGTTTAAGATCTGTATAATATGTCGAAATATGCAGCCTATATTTTTAAACAGATTATACAAACAACGATTTAAGAAACCGGAACACACTGTATAAGAAAGCCTACAAATAAAACACTTCAGAGCTGTCAAAAAGATGTAGTGGTCACGTCAATCACGTAGAGACGGCGAACAAAAAAATTTTGCCAATTATCGCAAGTTTGTTTCGCCCTTAATGGGTTTCGCTTGTACTGATTGAGGTGGTCTACTCATCAATAAGGTTAGATTATTATACTTGAATGAGTTTTACGCTTCAAATAGATGATTGTTTTAAAATAAGTGCATTAAAAACGGATTGTGAAGCACGCTGTATCTGATAGCAATCTTAAAATATGTTGACAGAAAAACTAGACGCATAGTGCTGGTAATTGAGTGCGACGAACGGTTATGTGATCTTCGTAAAAATAAGTTTTATAGATATGCTGCTGATTTTAAAAACTGTCGTGTGTCTTCGAGGTCGTGGGTTCGAATCTTGAGTTGAGCTACAAAATATTATGCTTACTTCCAACAAATTCTCAGCTAATAGTTTCCATATTTGTGCGGTGTTAGGTGTTACCTGTTTCTCGAAGAGCACGTTCAGATACCCTAGGCCTAAGCCAGGCTTCTCTCCTTATAGGAAAGGTGATATAGAATAGAAATTTTATAGAATAGAATAGAAAAAAACCAGGTAATAAAAATTTTTGAGCGTCGGAACGACTTAATGTACCACGCAATTTGTAGGACTGTTAAGTTGTGTATTTATATTAATAAAGAAACAATAAAAAAACAGCTAGTAACCCAGTTAGCTACCAGAATCAAGAATTTTCGTAAATATAAAAGTTGAGCGTCTCATCAAGATGAAGCTACTCACGGAAAATTAAATTGATAGTAATCAATTGTAAAAATGTTCCACGGATCCTTGGTTATTATTGTTAACTGGCGGACACCCGCGACTTCGTCCGCGTGGAAATCAATGTAAACTTTCAAGCCCTATTTTACCACTTTAGAGTTTGAATTTTATGAATATTTGAATCCCATTATTTCGTATTTTTTTATGATTTTTGAACAAATTTTTAAAACTGTATCTCTAGAAATAAAGGACTTTATACCGTACAAACTTTCAACCTCTATTTCACCCCCTTCTTATTTTATTTTCGCAGTAAAAAGTATTCTATAACCTTCTCCGTATTATGGTCTTAAACCGTGCCAAGTTTCATTTCAATTTATTTAGTAGTTTCAGCGTGATGCCTGAATAATAAAAAAACACGGACAGACAGACAAAAAATCGAAAAAAAATATTTTTAGCTTCAGTATCGATTCTATAATGCCTCCAACAAAAATTTTCAAAATATCTTCAATGTACAAAATGTACAGAATGCGTATTATACGTATAGATTCTAGATGGCGCTGGCGTCCGTTATGCTACGGTAACGTTTGGTGTTACAAACAGTATAAGGAAAATCTCAAATTGCGAATAAATGTATAGAATTCGACCAGTTTTATTATTAGTAAAAATTAGATATAGATCTCCTGATAGACCTCTTCTAAGATCAAATTAAAATAGAACAAAAATATTTCCAAAAACACATAGCTGGGTAATTACCACGTTTTACGCAACCTGCGACTGTGAAGCCGTAATAATGGGTTCTATGGGGTTGTCAGTTCCCCATATATGCCACTGGAGACGTTTTGACAGACCGACCCGTCAGTTTTAATTATATATCGGTGTATTTGATAAGTGTGGGTCGGCTGCTACGCGGTTTGAATAGCACAGTGTTACATTTAAATACAGATGTAATCGTAGGATTTAAATAGTGTGCCGTTTTAGGGTTCCGTGCCAATTGTTTTAATTTAACAAAATGTATGATTTATTTGATCAGTATGTCTGAAAAGGTTGTAAAAGGTCTTAGTGGTAATAAGCTGAAAAGGTTAATTAACTTTTAAATTTTACTTTATCATATCCATGCCATGCTATAGCCATGGTAGATAGATATGAAATGAAATGAAATTTATTTGCCTAATACACGTATACAAATGGTGTTTTGCAAGTATAATTGAGTCACAGTGTATTACCATTAACATGGTGTACAAATTTTACAATTTTATAAAGCACTGTTTAAATAATATTATTTACTTACAATGTTATAATTGTTACAAATAAAATATGTCCAAATGAAATTTCGATCTACCGCAGAGAGACATGTTATTTTAATAGTCAAATATAATAGAAATTATAAGAAAATCAGATCAGAAAAGATAGTAATAGTTCAGAACATATTTGAAAATATTTTACAATTTGGTATAAAATGTCATTACATTTTGTAAAATACTTTTTTTACTAAATATATCTTCGTTTGAATTCAAATTTAATAGGTATGTAGTCAGTGGCGTGCACCTCATAGAAGCAAAAATGTGCTGCCTATCCTGAGGATCCAGTAAGAACCTGTATTGAAGAAGGAATCTTCCATTTTGTGAAATATTCACTTATAGTGCCTACCCTAGTTAAACATCGTGTACACGCCACTGACAATGTAAGTAGTCCATATTTTTGTCATTATATTGACCGTTATGTCCATTTTTTGTGATGAAAGAAACGAAAGTAACAACGTTTCTCTCTTCAAAATCTGCATAAGCCTTTTAATTTTAAAACTTAATTGAAAATCTTCTTAAAATACCGAACAATAATAGAAAAAAAACTGCTGAAATATCGTTATCAACCCATATACGGCTCACTGCTGAGCTCAAGTCTCCTCTCAGAATGAGAGGGGTTAGGCCATAGTCCACCACGCTGGCCCAATGCGGATTGGCAGATTTCACACACGCAGAGAATTAAGAAATTCTCTGGTGTGTAAGTTTCCTCACGATGTTTTCCTTCACCGTTTGAAACACATGATATTTAATTTCTTAAAATGCACACTGAAAAGTTGGAGGTGCATGCCCCGGACCAGATTCGAACCCACACCCCCCGGAATCGGAGGCAGAGGTTATATCCATTGATAGCTGAAATATAATAAATATGAAAAATATTTTAAAATTTATTAATTTCTGCAGAACCCTCTGAGTTTTGCTCATTTTTTTAAGTCACGGTAGAAACACATAATTACAACCATTATAATTTGATACGCTTTGTATAATTATTTTTAATTATTATATAACATTATGTGCTATGATATTTATAGGTTATAGGTACAATAAACCTACCAATGTAGTTAGGTAAGTACGTCATTTCCTTGAGATTTTTTTATTCTATACAAGTTAGCCCTTGACGTGCCTTGACTGCAATCTCACCTGATGGTAAGTGATGATGCAATCTAAGATGGAAGCGGGCTAACTTGTTAGGAGGAGGATGAAAATCCACAACCCCTTCGGTTTCTACGCGAAATCGTACGGGGACACTAAATCGCTTGGCGGTACATCTTTGTCGGTAAGGTAGTAATATAATAATAATTTAAAAAATAAGTTGTGTAGACTAAGAATATTATTGTATTGTGCATATTATATTTTTTTATTCCGAAATTATATATTTTTTTGGATTGCCTTCTTCAAAAAAACCTATACACCCATTTTCATGAATTTCCTTTTTTTTTGCAGAATTGAGATCGATGGGGAATTTCCACAGTTTTATTATAAAGGTGTCACTCATCTATACTAATATTATAAAGCTGAAGAGTTTGTTTGTTTGTTAGTTTGTTTGCTTGAACGCGCTAATCTCAGGAACTACTGGTCCGATTTAAAAAAATCTTTCATTGTTAGATAGCCCATTTATTGAAGAAGGCTATAGGCTATATTATCCCCGTACTCCAACGGGAACGGGAACCACGCGGGTGAAACCGCGCGGCGTCAGCTAGTGTTCATATACATTTTCAGCTTCTTGAGAAATGCAAAGCGTTCGGTACGATGTCGTAAAGAAATCGAGAGGGTGTGGATTTTCATCCTCCTCAGGTCCTTTCATCAGGTGAGATTGTAATCAAGGGCTAACTTGTAAAAAATATAAAAAAAAGCAAAGGGTCTAGTTAACCGGGCGGTGTGGGCGATAATAGATAAAATTAATTTAATAGTGAATATCTATAGAAAATGATTGTCGGTACACAAAGCTAACTAATTTCCCGAGTTCCCAAAGAGGCACCCGATCCAACCCTAAAATGCACGCGGAACAAATTACTCAATAGACTTAGGCACCTCGCCATAATACCATCACTAGTACCGACTTACAATAAATCCGATTTGATTAATTAAAACCCACGGCAACACGCGTTAAGGGGGCGTCTATAAAATTTGTTTTCTAATTATACTTTATTAGACCAAATTGGCTTTGTTTTTTCGACGGGGAAGCCGTTTCGACGGACCCCTTTGTCCGGCGATCGGTCCTATTGATGATTTTATAAGGTCAATAATCATTATTGACTGTGATCGTATAATTAACTAGTTTCATCGAAGGGTTAGGGGCACAATAATATTAACAACCTATAAAAGTAATATAAATACAACTCTTTTGGTGAAATAATTTTATTGGGGCACTGAGGGTGCCGTGATTTTGTTCGCGTGATTAACGTAATTTCACATCTTACAATCATAGCTATACCCATATATACTTATTCTTATGTAGAAAATAGAAAACATAAAGGATTTATTAAGCCCAATAAACCATTAAATACCTGATTTTATTATGTAAATCAATTTTATCGCAATGCAATTTTTTTTAATGCATTTAAATTACGGTTTTTGCCACCATTCCACGTGAGCATGATTTGTATAGTTATTAGGATAAGTTAGCTTAAGTTCCTTATTATATTCTTTCTCAAAAAAAAAATGTGCGTCCAATATGAATTTAATTATGACTATTTACAACCTCGCAATTTAATAAATTTTAATAATGTTAGTGGATCACAATTCTAACACAGTAATATCTTATATATTTGTAATTTTACGTCACTCAACAACAGTACATTGATAATAATCCATACAATAGATATATTTGTATTGCCATTACATATCGTCGGTCTAGATGTGATACCTCGTAACTAACAATTTTTGGTAAAAATTGATTTTGATGCAGAAAGCTTCAAACAGCTTTTCCGTAAATATCTTGTAGTACGTACATTAAAAACGTTTTTGATCGCATAAAACGACTTTTAGTGATACCTAAAAGATGTTTCTTGTCTCTCCTGTAAAGTTCGTCAGTTTGCACTTACGAGCTATCACATCTAGACCGACGATATAAGTATTTTTGAATGATTTTAATCATAACATTCAAGACAATCCATTCCAAATCGTTTACTAAATATGTCTGCACTCTACACAGCCCGACAATAAATTTAAAATAGTAAAGATCACCTACCTACGCAAATAAATTTTATGAAATAAAAACTGGCGCCCTTCCTATACTGGTCATTCATTCTGTGAAACACCAAGGTGGTCACCCGATAAGGTTGTTTTGACATGTTGTATTTATGCAGTGTTGGGACACACACTTTTATCTAAATTACGGTTTTGGAAGCTTCGAACATATCTATCCAAGCACCTTTGTCAATTAGGAATGTGCTTTCACTGTGGAACGACTTTATTTCTATTTTTATGTATGTGTTATTATTACTACCACCATTATATTGTTAACTCTAAGAGAATCTAAGAGAGAAATCTCAGTTCTAATCAATTTAAAATGATAATGAGTTTTACATCATCGAGGTTTGAAATACTCACATTTATTTGTGTAATATTGCATACGCAGTAATTCAATAGAGTAGGTATACCTATTTGCATTTTTCTGATATTTAAAACTCTGGAGTTAACGGGCAGGTAATGAACTAACAGCAAACCCATGGATATACTTAAGTACCTAAGTACCTAGTTATATCGAATGTCGTTTATGATCTGCTTGAGACGGTCTCACAATGAGACTTTAGAAAAGTGCACAGGAAATACATTTTAATAATTTTAGGTATACTACTCTAATGCGTGTAGCTATGATAGCCAATGGATATGACCTATGATTCCGGAGGGTGTAGGTCCGAGGCATGCACCTCCTACTTTTCAGTTGTGTGCATTTTAAGAAATTAAATATCACGTGTCTCATACGGTGATGGAAAAACATCGCGAGGAAAACTGCATAGAGAATTCTCTTAATTCTCTGCGTGTGTGAAGTCTGCCAATCTGCATTGGGCCAGCGTGGAGGACTATTTGACCTAACTCTCTCATTCTGAGAGGAGACTCGAGCTCAGCAGTCAGCCGAATATGGGTTGATAATGATGACTGCAATACATTATACTGCAATGTTTAAAGAAAATAAGACAATTATTACGTGTACTAAACATTTTATACCATCCAATTAACGATCACAAATTAGGTACTGCACAACAAGCGATACTTCCCAAAGATAACGTTTTAGGATGTACGCCTAAAGCTCTAAAGGTATTCATATAAAAATGTGAAACCTCTAAAAGAATGTTGTCTCAATCGCAGCTGCGACAAATTAATTTCGTTAATCCGACGAAACGCAGGCGCAATACATCAAGCGGACAGCGGGCCGCAGATAACATTAGCGTGATATACGGAGCACCGAAATATCGGCGGCGAAAGTCCCGCGCTATCGACGGGTTAGGTTATGTTACATAGTAGTATTCCGGCCAGTGGCGGATTCACCAGTAGGCTGAGTAGGCTTAGGGTGGCCGATTTTCTAGGACATCAATGGCCCAAAACATATTGTCTTAGAGAAATAAAGAAAATCATCATTAATTATACATTGAAAATATAGAATCTATACTAATATAATAAAGCTGAAGATTTTGTTTGTTTGTTTGTTTGTTTGATTGAACGCGCTAATCTCAAGAAATACTGGTCCGATTTGATAAATTCTTTCAGTGTTAGATAGCTCATTTATCGAGGAAGGCTATAGGCTATATATTATGCATGTATTACTACGGAAACGGGAACCACGCGTGTGCAACCGCGCGGCATCAGCTAGTATAGAATATAGCCGTGATAGCCCAGTGGATATGACCTCTGCCTCCGATTATAGCCGTGATAACTGTGCCTTCGATTCCGGAGGGTGAAGGTTCGAATCCGGTTAGGGGCACGCACCTCTAACTTTGCAGCTATGTGCATTTTAAGAAATTAAATATCACGTGTCTCAAACGGTGAAGGAAAAACATTGTGAGAAAACCTGCATACCAGAGAATTTTCTTAATTCTCTGCGTGTGTGAAGTCTGCCAATCCGCATTGGGCCAGCGTGGTGGACTATTGGCCTAACCCGTCCCATTCTGAGAGGAGACTCGAGAGCGCAGCACTCAGCAGTGAACCGAATATGGGTTGATAATGATGATGATGATGATACATGAGTATTGATAATGTAACTAATACTATAATAGTACTTATACGTAGTGTAGATCCATAATATAGTAAAATAATAAAATTTACGAGACATTTTACATCTGTACTAAATTATTCTAACCTGAATACCCTCGTCTGTCAATATATGAAAAATGGGAAATGGGTATGGAATTTCAGAGGTCAGTAGAAGGCACAAATTTAACAGCCTAATGGCGGCATGTTTCTAAATCCGCCTCTGGTTCTGGCGTACGTACTCACTTCATTTATGGCGCAGGTAGTCACTTCACTTATAGCGTACTCGCTCCATATATTGCATAGGTAGTAGGTATTCACTCCATTTATAGAGTCCCATCTCCTTGACTGGAGGATTTAGCTTAGAAGTCATGATGGTCGCGTTGAGTTGTAATTCCCATGGCTCAGCGTCCAGGCGACAGGTTGGAAAACCGTGGGGTTATAGACGGTAAATGTCCGACTTAACTTTTGAGGGGCGAGGAAGTATCCATGAGGATTTCCTTACGTAAAAAAACATTAGGCGATCGCTATGATTCATTTACTTCGCCACCAACACAATATGATCAATTGTATCGGCTGCCAAGCCGTTAGCGCTGCAGGCATGTGGAATTACTTGATCGTCAGTGGCTGACATAGCTCGGTCGCTTTCAAAAACTTAAAAATTAAAAAAATTTAAACACCGAATTAGTGAAAAGATTTTTACGAAATAGATCTTAAAATGACGTATTTATATTTTAAAATGAATGATTGTCGCTTTGTTACCTAAAGGCGTGTGTTACGTATGTATTAGTCGGTATTATTTGTATGAAAACGTACTTTATTTTAGTTAATATGCAAAAGGGATGATGACAGTTTTTTAAATTGTATATAAATTAGGAGTATGCTAATAGTAAAGCAATTTTGTAAAAGTAACAGGGTATCTGCGATCATTACTTTCGGAGCTGCACGGATTTAAAGGGTCAGATTTGCGGCGCTGCCGCGGATCCCTGAAATACGCCCCATACATAATGGTACGAATTAATGACGTCGTAGGTGCATAATGATTATTAGATTTGTATAGTCGTTCAAACAAAATATTTATTTATAGTTCATATATTGAAATATGTCCCATTTAATCTAAGAAATGTAAAACTGTATGAATTTTCATCTAATTACGATAAAAGATTTTTAATAGATTTTGAAATTCTAAAATCTTATTTATTTTGCAAATATCCAGTCAATGTTTGTTTTTTATGTATAAATTAGTTAACTTTGACCTTATTTACCCGAATGTATCATAAAAATCAATGTATTCAAACCTAGTCATCTTCCCTATTCGGTTCCTATAAGTGGTGTCGTAAAAATACCTTGAAGTTATGGAAAATACTCCCGATCAACCTGTTTATATAAATATCTACCAAGTAATAACTGACTGCTAAAAGAAATCCCTAAGGGTGTATAAATCAACGAAACACCGATTTAGTGAGAACAAGCTTATTCCGAAGCTGCTTTATATTCAAATTGTCCTACGGCATTATACGAAACAGTGTAATCATCCCACCTATCTAACTCAATGACGGATCGCTTATTGTCCTCAGGCTACTGGTCTTACCTGGCTTTTGAGAACACAATAACCGCCTTTAAAACATAGATAATAAAGTACAAATTTCTATCAATAAAATTGGCACTTACGTATATTTTGTTTGGTAAACCATACAAAGAACTGCTACTAGAGTTACGCATACAAAAGGAATAAATCGTCAACTTAATAACAAGCCGCCAAAGGCGATTTTTGTTTGTAACACTTTTTTGCTTTGATGCGAACTGATTTTGTAGTGAAATCGTAAATCGGTGTTGCTTTTATGAACAATACAGATTTAGGGACTTCAGTATTATTTAAAAACGAGATTTTCTTGCAAAATATTATGTTTCATTTGCATCTATAGTTGTACCTAGTTTAATGATGGATAAAGTACCTGCTTAGCTCTCTGGGTTTCAGAATTGTCAATTGTAAGTTAAAATTAAAATAATAGATGTCAGTTATCAAGATAAGTCGATTAACTGGTAATGGGGAGCTGGTAGATCCATGCGGTCTAAGTCCTTAGTGTCTGGAAGTCCTTAAAAGAGGCAAATGTCCAGCAGTGAACGTCAATCAGCAAAATTTTCGGCCGATTGATCATGTTGACAGCTCAATTTGATGGGACCGCACAATTATTTTGCCTAGCGTTAATATAATTATGGAAGAATATTAAGAAGCTGACCGCTAACCTTTACTAATCAGTGATGCCTTTAAAGAAGAAGAAAGTATTGGCCAATATAACACACACACAAAATTGTATGTTAAAAAAAATGTAAACATCAATCACACGCACCCCTCTGCAATCATACATCGAGTATTATGACCGTATTCGAATCAATTGAAAAACATCCGATTGTTCGAATCCCTTTGATTTGCTAACAAATTATTGTGATACAAGACAATGGGGGGCGTGGACGCAAGGGCGCGTCCACACTTATGCCATACAAATTCAATATAAGCGATGTGTGTGCGATAAAACGGCCCGCTGTCAGCCCTATCGCTTGTAATACCTCTTATTACCACAACCTTCTCTAGGACCATGCAATAGATAACAGTTGTTGTACACCTGACGTCCCCCGGACGCAGGGATGTGATTTTTCATACGCTTTGTGTTCAAAAGAACAAACATCTCGATACTAAAACAGCTTCGCATTTCCATTAGACTTTCAACTGTATGTTATCCGAGGATCTTAAGTTACTTTGGCCATATAGCCCGTCGCCTTCCGGATAATCTGGATAAAGTAATAGTGGCTCCCTCCTCACTGGACTCCCTGTAACAACAACCATTAGAAAAGCTGAGGACCGGACTGTATGGAGGGGAATCGTTAACAACGCATCGAAGGGACTGCAGTGCGGACACGACCTTCAGCAATGAAGAATGCGACCAAGAAGAGAGTGTTCAAATGAGAGCCTGCTTATCGATCTCAGAGACGCATTGAACTGAGAGCCTACATACCCCATTTTAGGAAAACTGGAAAGTTGCGAATCCGAGACTTATTGGTCGCTGACTATGGGCCTTATTAGAAGGCTCAAAGTCACTCAGCGGGCGATGGAGCGAGCTATGCTTGGAGTTTCTCTGTGTGATCGAATCAGGAATGAGGAGATCCGCAGACGAACCAAAGTCACTGATATAGCTCAGCGAGTCGCGAAGCTGAAGTGGCAATGGACAGGTCACATAGTTCGAAGAGCCGATGGACGTTGGGGTCCCAAGGTGCTGGAATGGCGACCTCGCACCGGAAAGTGCAGTGTTGATCGACCCTCCACTAAAGGATATCAAGCGGGTTGCAGGGAGCCGCTGGATGCTGGCGGTCCGAGATCGTTGTGCATGGAGGTCCAGTAGTAGACGTCTATCGGCTGATAAGGTAAGGTAAGAAAAGTAAAATTGCCAGCCTATTCCGTACTTAGTTAGAAACCCTCAATCATCTAAGATATAGATCATATTATTTTGTATAATATTTTCCTAGACATAATTATTATGAGAAGTCATTCGATTATATGTAGTTTTTTACGATGATAAAAATCCATGCAAACAATAGGAATGCGAAAGTACCAAAAATGACAGTCTGCCTGTCTGTTACGTTTTAACGACTATACCGTTAAACTGTCTTTGAAGAATATTATGGAAATAAACAAAACCAAATAACCGGGGATTGTACTTACTGGAAGAACTTTATCTATATAGAAAGATTATTTATTGTTATAAGAGATATATGTAACAAAGTATAAAAACATAAGAAATATGAAAAACCAATGAATTTAAACGCCTGAGGATTGAGATTATCATAAATTATTATTTATACCTACAACATACTCGTAGCTCATCTAAATAGACAATCATAAAGTAACAATACCAACAATAAATGTCATACAATGATAAAACCCAATCAAAATGCTTTCATTAAAAATAATAAATATGATAATGATTGGGTACATCTCTAAAGAATTTCCTGAATCGATTCACTATGCTCATTAGTGATGAGCATTTATCATCGTAATGAAGCCATCAAATCGACAATTCGGACGGCCGTCATCGATATTTTGTCATTCGTAAATATGATGAAATTGATTTCCGTCCGTTGTTATTAATTTTTTGACCATTGTCATATGAATTTATAGACCAATAAAATTTTATATTATTAGGTACGTGCAAATATTCATTTTAGACAATTTTGTGCCTAATAAACAGAATCATGAACTTGAAATTTTTATTTATAAATAACTTAAAATTATTATTTTTTTTTGAAATTGTCATCTGAATTTATAGACCTGGTGCTAATACTGATTTTAAACAATTTTATGTTTAATAAACAGAACCATATTAAAAACCAAATATTAACGGTTATCAAATATCTATAAATGGAAATAATAATTATTTGTATTTTTTTAATTTGGTAGTACATATAGGTTTTTTTTGCATATTTCCTCTTATTTCTATCTATTTTAAAATTACCATTTAGCATTCATGTTTTGGTATATTTTAAAAGCTATCCTTATACCTCAAGCTTTAATATATCAACTAATTATTGTCAGACATAAATAAAGAACAATCCCGAGAAATGTATAAGAACACGCTAGCAAAGCCATGGTTATATAACATCGATATTGCTAACGATGAAACTCCATCACTAGTAATAGAAGCAGTTGTCCTAACATGCTGTATACTGCAATTAAAGGTACTAAATGTCAGCTACGAACAGTATTATTAGTAGCTGCACAAACAAAACAAAAAGCAGCAAAATCAAAATATCATTCAACGACATTTAATTGATTTCACTCCACGTTAACCCCGTCTTTGTAAGGAAGACTGCGAATGAAATAGCATTAGACGTTTCGCCATTTATCGTACAAGGCTATATATTTAAACGCGCGTTCTTATGGCACCGATTTTGACCTTATGTCGCCGGTCTCTCCGCTATGGGTTGACTGAAATAGGTATGGACTGTGCAACATTTTTATAACATCGATAAAATTATTAATTTACCATTAATTTACTTCTAATATTTGCATTGTTTGGTAATTAATATAACATAATAAAAATTTAAATTTTATTAAATAGATTGTTTAAGTTATTCTTTTACATTTATATTAAGTAGTATAATTTTATATCATATATCTCTAACTTTGCGAATATAAACCGATTAATTTGAGAAAAATTACATTGCGTTAGCTGGGTACGAAGGTAGGTACTCAAGCTTTGAAATTAGTCTTTTTTTGTTGTTTGTAGTCTGTTACATATATTTTTCTTTAATTAAAATTCAATTTATCAACTTTCTAACAGAAATAATAATAGTACCTAAGTCTTTTTCCTATTACCTCTCTGATTTTGACCTTTGTATGTCAAACGGTTTTCAATGTTTCGTGTGTCATAATCCAATTTTATTTATGAATTCTACTTATTCAAATAGTTTAAAAAAAAAACATAATAATTAAAAAAATGATTAGATCTGCCTTTGAAACGTTACTTCTTCAGGTGATTTTAAAAATAGTGAAGATAAGTTAAATGCATTTAGCGGATTTTGACATAATTTTTTATTAAATATGGATAAAATTCAGTTTTAATATTACTCATATCGATATCGATAACATTAAAATAACTTTCACATCACAGCAAGCCGCCGCCTACGCGGGTCGCGATCGGTACTCGCGCCGCCCCGCTCGACAACATCACGGGATCGTACAATATCTTTCGCAAGAGACACGCTCGCGCATCCTCAACCTTTGGGCGACAATTAAATTCTTGCCAAACCAATTTATTGGGTACCATACAAAAATCAACACTTCCAAATTGTTTTTATCGCTCTAACATAACACCCACGAATAGTGTTGCGAAAAATTCTAAAATCGATTTTTCATTTAAAAATTAAAACCTACTTGAGACATTTTGACCGTAAGTTTGCATTTCATAGGTATGTATCACGAATTAACGTGATACATACCTATGAAATGCAAATTTCGTAGTAGCTTTCTGTCACCTCATACTTACATACCTACTACTAACAAAACTTACAACATGAAAGATAGGTAACCGAAAATAATACGAGTAGGTAAATAAAGATTGAAACTTTAAAATATATTTATTCAAAAATTAAATAAGGTCATCAAAAAACTAACAACAAAAGAGTCCATTCCATCATTGACTGGTTCATCACGCGTATAACCTGTTGATGTAACCGATCAACTATTTGTATCGTTTTTTTGGATATTTACGCTTGACATCACTAGTGCACTATCTAATTCATCGAGAACAAAAAAGCCATATTTCGGCTTCATTCAGCCCCAATTAAATCCATCCATTGACTGGTCCACAACGGGATTAGCCGGTCACAATATTGTAATATAATATCAGATCATTAAGGCACTTAAACGCGGAAATGTGTGGGTGCGAAACCACCGTATCCAAACTATAATTTGAGATCTGTCCGTCGGCCCGTTATATATGTTTAGTAATATCCGTGACCACGTATAATTGTTGTTGAGAGCGGTGATTTGTTGGACTGTGGATTTAATTGTTAACACGTGCGTCAAATTTTTGTTCGCCATCGTTCGGTTGAGACGGATACGATGTTTAAGTAGTTGATGTCGTGCGTCAACTTTCTATTTGTTTACTTATATGATATTGTATGGAGCCCTGACCACCGGTTGCTTGGAAACTCAAATGTCCCGCACCGGGAGGGTTCATTGTTTTTTTTTTTTAATTTAATAGTGTTTTGTATAAGTAATAATATATTTTGCATAAACAACATAGTAACAAGATAGTGGAGCCGTGTTAGCCCAGTGGATATAACCTCTGCCTCCGATTCCGGATGGTGTGGGTTTGAATCCGGTCTGGGGCATGCACTTCCAACTTTTCAGTTGTGTGCATTTTAAGAAATCAAATATCACGTGTCTCAATCGGTGAAGGACAACATCGCGAGGAAACCTGCATACCAGAGAATTTTCTTGATTCTCTGCGTGTGTGAAGTCTGCCAATCCGCATTGGGCCAGCGTGGTGGACTGTTGGCCTAATCCCTCTCATTCTGAGAGGAGAATCGAGCTCAGCAGTGAGCCGAATATGGGTTGATGACGACGAAACAACATAGTTAAAAATTAAAAAAAAAAGGATAAATAAATAAATGTGAATAAAATTTTGTTTACATTGTTAAAATTAAAAAAAAAATGTAAATAAGAGACTATAAAATGAAAACATCTTTCAAATGTCAACGCCTGCAGCGCTCTCTGGCGGCACGCGACATGCGCCGCTCCGCACATGTTCACCGCGCAGTGTGGCCCGCGATTTATTCAATGGACCGACCGCTCTGGATACATTTGTTACTATACGTGTTAGGGTTGGCAATAGAAGGTACAACGAAAAAGTCAAAAGTCAAAATTCATTAATTTCCGAGAAGAGCCCACAACAAACTCAGCCAAGGATTCTTTTTTTTACCACCATTTTACAAACTTATCTAAAACTAAGTACCTACGTACACAGTCGCATAGTGCAGTTTAACTCCCAAGCTTTTTTATCATTTATATAATCATTAACACTATAGGTAATAATACTTTCCTAGCAGCTTGCGTTTAATAAACACTTTGAACTTTTTGAGAGACATGCCAGTGGCTTCATGTGGTAGTTTATTATCGAATTGGCCAGCTGACCTCCGCCTTAAAGGATACAAGATATAAAGTTTAGACCCCCCACATAGCTCCAATGTGGATTGGCGGGTTGCTCGATAGAAAATAATATAATAATCTAAAGTGTCAGCCCTATTTCAGTTCGTTTTATTCCCGTGAATGAAAACCACTAAAGAGTAGAACGGCGCCGTGTACAACACGACGTTCCCTAGCCGTGCATCAAACGTTCGCGACGAGCATTTATACGGCCTTCGTCGCCCGCGGCCTCGGCGCTGACAATAAGAGGACTTCGGCTAATATATCGCACACTACCCGAAGGATATAAGGTATACTAGAACTTATGCTTGACAAAGTCTCAAAACTTCGGCTGATATAATATCGTACAATATCCAAAGTTTACACAGTATTTAAATGTAACTTATGCCTGTCAAAGTTGAAGAGAATTTCGGCTCAAATGTGGTTCACTACCCTATGTATCCTTCGTAATTATTGTGTGCCTGTGAAAGTCTCTGTGGATTTATATATTTTTCCCTGGCCGTGCGTAATACATTCGTGATGACCATTTCGTCGCCCGCGGCCTCGGCGCTGACAATAAGAGGACTTCGGCTGATATATCGCACACTATCCGAAGGTTATAAGGTATACTAGAACTTATGCTTGACAAAGTCTCAAAACTTCGGCTGACATAATATCGTACAATATTCAAAGTATATACAGATCACCTTAATTTACACGCTCCAAATAATATAATACTACCACAGCATTTCTGTAATCTTTACAATAAACATCTGTGCGCATGACTAAAAAACATTATCGGGTTAACTGGCAGCAGCAAAATTTTTCGATTTTAAGAACAAACAAATAGTCCACGCCAGGAGACGAATACAAAGCCTAAAGATTTTTTAAGAATATTTGCCATATCTTTTAAATATGGAACACCACCGAGTGGTGATGAGTCCGACCACTTTCATCATCATCATCATCATCAACAGCCCGTATTCGTCCACTGCTGGACATAGGCCTTTCCAAGAGCGCGCCACCACACACGATCCTCCGCCTTCCTCATCCAGCCACTTCCCACTACCTTCATGATGTCGTCGGACCATCTAGCTGGGAGGGCGTCCTCCACTGCGTTTGCTGGTACGCGGTCTCCACTCCAGAACACGTCTGCCCCAGCGGCCATCTGTTCTACGACAGATATGGCCCACTGCCACTTCAGTTTGCTAATCCTTTGGGCTACATCAATTATTTTCGTTCTCCTACGGATTTCCTCGTTCCGGATTATATCCATCAGAGAGGCTCCTAACATAGCCCTCTCCATAGCTCGCTGAGCGACTTTAAATTTGTGGATAAGGCGAATCGTCCGACTGCTTTACCGTTGAGCTATTGAGGCTCTAAGATACGTAGAAGATACGTAGCCACATAGGCTAACCAATGAGCAAATGAAGCAGTTGCAAACAACTTCTTGCATAAAATATTTAATATTACAGATTTGACCTCTTTAGGAATTTATTATAAGCACTCAGTTAGATATGTATGTAAGATATAATGCCACAGATTAGCATTAAAGGCCATAAAGCGGGATCACCGTAAAATACAAGTCACCGCAACAACATCACGACAGCCGATGCAAAGCGCACAGTTCTCCGAAAGTCAATTTCACGGCGTATTCGGTGCAACCACAGAGTACGATCGCGTGTCAACCGAGCGACCACATCACTCGTCCGCTATCATACCTATAGAAAACAGAAAATACAGCCCCCCTAGCCAAGTGGCACGTCGATTCTCTTTCTACGATCGCTAACGCTTCGAAAACTAGAAAGATGTCTGGGAAGGACAGATCTAGACCACGTGACGTGTCGATTGCAAATGTACGGAACACATCGCGCGATTCACTGGATGCAGGCGGCTCAGTATTGTGATGTTTGTGATGTGTTATTGTGACGTCCATCGGCTGATATGATGACTTCGCGCTAATCCGACTAATTTTTGTTTTCTAGATGTAGCTTGACCACAAAATCCAAAATTTTATGCCTGTCGAT
Organism: Bicyclus anynana; assembly: GCF_947172395.1. Lineage (NCBI taxonomy): Eukaryota > Metazoa > Arthropoda > Insecta > Lepidoptera > Nymphalidae > Bicyclus > Bicyclus anynana. The sequence continues at coordinate 9,528,469 of NC_069101.1, forward strand.
GCCACTTAGAGAAATACATGAATAACGTAATTTATTAAAAACAGCCTATCAATTTGGAAATTGGAGCGAATCGTCTAATAAATCTATCCAAAAAATCATGAATATTATGACCTTTGAAAATAACACTTCAAAAATTCCACCGCCCAGCTAATTAGGAAATGTAAATAAGATTAGAACAACACGACGGACAGTTTTATTTTATAGATTTATGGCACGTTCTAACCCTAGAAGGTTTAGTTGTATTTTATCATCGCCTTATTATCAATACATGCGACTAATGAGTAAGGCTTTGAACATACTGATGCGTAGAATGATACGTCAAAGCTTGTGACATATGTCAAAAAACTCTAATATGTTTTTTTACGTAGACTGCTAAATTAGTATAAGCACTATTAAAATCTGTTTGTCTGTTCGTCCTGACTAGGTACTACCAAAGAATGCTATTGGTTTTCCTTACGAATTGTCCGAAGCATTCGAATGAGTGGACCAGAATAGGTGTTATGGTTAAATGTAACTAATGTCATTGGCTTCATCATAGTATTTTATTAAGCCTTGACATGTCGCCAGATGTCAAATGGTTGCCGCTGACCAGCCCCTGCATTCTGTAAAGTTACAGCGATGTGACATCACTTATTCAGGCAACTACGTTGTTAGTGTTATTTTATTTTTGACATACCACAGCTATAAATAAAGTTCAAATTCTAATAAAACCTGGTATTAAGCGAAATAAAAGCGAATATTACATTGACGAGTATATAATAATGGTATCACACCCATGCTGACGTGCTAAGCGCAAAAGCGATATCTCAGTGTCAGAAAATTTCGAGATAATTGACTTAACTTAAGGGAAAAGTGAGATGGAAAAAACTTTCTTAAGGGGTTTTTTTCTATACTTCTTTACTTTAAAAATAAAATACCGCTATAGGGTTCATTAGATGCATATTTTTCTAAGCTATCCGATGGCACAAAAATCAAAGAAATGTTTTTGAGATTCCGCTTTTGCGCTTAGCACAGCAGCATGGTCTACACTTGCTATTTTTATCGGGATTTTTTTGTCCGCTTTCACACCAATGACCACAAATTAATTAATTAAAATAACCGTGTAGATCGCGAAAGCAGCAAATTGTTTTTAAATAAATTAACTGGTAAGCCGAGTGATGAAAAATCCGACCGAATTAGTGGGAGGGTGGGCCCGGTTCTTGCCTCATTCTAGACTCCCTACAAATTCCTTTATCTTCGTCCTTGTCCCCATAATCGCTTTTCCCCTTCTGGGGCAGCAACTCTACTATACGAAATCTACGAAAATAAATACAACACCCGAAAGAACAACGTCAGCAACAATAAATAGTATAATCGACAATAGATAAATACTAAGTAATTATGCAGTGACCAACCATCAGAATCAATCAATTATAGGAATAATATTAAAATATACAAATCAATAATTCATAAATTCGTCAAATTTATTCCCTGCGATGAATTTGGAGGATATTGACACAACAAATCGTTCATTTTTATACATATTTAATGATTTTGAACACGCGAACCATTGAAAACTCGATCCATCTGGACCATTCACGGATCTACCATTGATAAACACATACGTCATAAGGAGCATACTCACGCGCGCATCACAGTAACGCTTTTTAAAGCCCGACGCAAAAAGAAGGCTGTTATAGAATTGACGAGTATGTCTGTCTGTCATTGTCATTGTAAGTTATGGTGGATTCAATGGTGATATCGAAAATGGGTAAAACGTGCGTATGTCGTGTATTTGTGCCTTCACCTTCAAACCTTGTAATTATGACTGCTTACTTGCTATCATCCTCCATCAATTTCAGCGAATGCCTTTAATTAAGTATAATCTTAGTAATCTGTATAATTTACTATCAAATACCTTGTTTCTACGTAAGGTACGCTTGTAGGTAGGTAGTATGTAATGAAACACAGTTAAAAAATATATATTTTCTTTAGATCTACCTTAGGTTTTCGTTGAAAATAACAAAGTTGCTCTAACTATCATTAACTTCAGCAAAATTCGATTTATATACAAATCTATTAATTGTACTATTATTATCTATTTATTTATTCATTGTAATTTGTATGTAAACTAAGTACTCAAATCTAAATCTTAATAATGCGTTGAAATCTCATGTGTAAAGGGAGCTTAATATCTGTCTGTTCCATAAAACTATTATCCACAATTATAGGTCTTCAAACATAGAATCCGTTTATAGAAAATCTATGAAATAATCGATTATAAAAATTTATAGTTTTTACGACCATCAAAGGAAGTATATCGATTTGAATTTTAATATTGTTATAAGCAAATGATTTTTTGAATACGAATAACCAACTTGGAAATTTATGTCGCGTAACTAATTTGTCGGTGTTTGGTTTTTTCAAAGGGTTTATTGTTATGAGCGAAGATGGCGTGAGGTTTGTACATTAGAAGACGATTGTTACGCATGCAGTTATGATTTTTTAAAAACCCTTACACAGATCTTATGGATATTTACTACAAAGCTTTCAGCTTTTTATAGCGAATGTTATAAGGTACAGGGACCGGTAAACTTTGAGACCTTTATTGCACAGCTGTTAGCTTTTGATAGCGAATGTTATATGCAAGGTACAGGGACCGGCAAACTTTTGAGACATTTATTGCACAGAAGCAAATTTTTACACTTACCGGTAACTATGAGGCTTTTTTTCTTCATAATGGCGTCACCAGGAGTTTTGGGAAAGCGCAGAAACATCGCCTAGTGATCTGAAGGGAGAAGCAGAAGAGTTGGGCGGAACGTCTCTCTAAGGGCGTCTACTCTGGTTTAGTTTGGTTTTAAGCCGTTTTGGTCTTCGTATATCAGTCCAGACGCCCTCAAGTCTGTGGATGGAGCCCATCGTCTGAATGACGTTAGAAATCGGGGACCTCGATCATGCCGGCAAGGTCGCTGTATAGCTTGTGTTTGTGTTGCCTAGGAAGCGTTGGCGGTCGTGATGTCGTCGTCAGGATTGACGTCTTTGGGGTGACGTTTTTGGGGTTGGGATTGGGGGTGTAGTTGCAACCACAACTTAGTTGGGGTGGGTACCAGCTCACTACAAATAAGATCTATAATATTATCGAACAATCTTTCACTCGAATGAAAAAGAAAAAGTACCGGGTCAGTTAGTCTTATAATATTATTTACTACTTAATGAATGTTATATCACAGTATAGCACAGCATGTGTGCAAACGAAGCTCGTTAGGGTAACACCTACATTCGCCCACACAAAAGTGGCACAAAGTATGTCTATACACAAATAACAAAGAAAGAATGATAAAGAATAGATTATTCATCATCATCAGCATATTTTAATGCCCGCTGTATCTTCAAGAGGAGGGAATTTCTTTACGTATCATGAAGTAATTGGGTTTGTCTTTCTTCTAAAATCTTCTATATCTCATTTTACGTTATGCCTAATCCATCTAATAATGATCGTTACAAAGTTAAACATTATCCCTAAACCCAACGTGCATTAGAACAACATGGTGAGTCTTAGCTCTTATGGAGAGAGTTTTTTTTTTTTATTCTTTACAAGTTAGCCCTTGACTACAATCTCATCTGATGGTAAGTGATGATGCAGTCTGAGATTGAAGTGGGCTAACTTGTTAGGAGGAGGATGAAAATCCACACCCCTTTCGGTTTCTACACGGCATCGTACCGGAACGCTAAATCCTTGGCGGTACGTCTTTGCCGGTAGGGTGGTAACTAGCCATGGCCGAAGCCCCCACCAGCCAGACCTGGACAAATTAAGAAAATCTCAATCTGCCCAGCCGGGGATCAAACCCAGGACCTCCGTTTTGTAAATCCACCGCGCATACCACTGTGCCACGGAGGCCGTCAAAAGTAGACTGTAGTGTGCACTTAAAAACCGGCTAAGTGCGTATCGGTCACGCGTAGAATTGGGTTCCGTTGTTTAAATAAGGACTTTAAACCTTAATAATTTCAAATAAATAGAACAATAATAAAGACCTATCTACCAACACCCAACTATAATGTACTTATTCGGCCAATTTACCAACATGCTGAATTACAGCCCACCACGTAATACTTTGAATAGAATCGCGGACGCAAAGAGGACATAGAAGAAAATGTTTTCTTGTTGACTACGGAACCCTACGAAATAGGCTGATAATGATAAAGATGACTGTACTATACCTGTTCATGATTGCGTTACATCTACAACTAAGCCGTGGGAAGATATGTGAGTTACATTATAAAAATGCAGCTTTCTCGCCGCTCAGGCTTCCGTAGGACATTGAGATAGCATCGCAGATGAGATCTGCGCGAAACGGAACGGGTGACTCACGTCTTGGCTGTTAAAATTATGTTGCAATGATCTTGCTTAAATACGCCATGTCACGGGAAAAGAGCACTGAGTTACATAGAGAGCGAATTTCACAATTGATTCGATGACACGTTTAATAATGATTCATATGATATATATGTCTGTGCTAAGCTTGTTTGATGTATCTACTTATATTTACACTTTGAAATAATCAGTAATGATTGGGTATTATTATGTACATAGTCGATCCTGAACATAGTCGATCATTAATAACTAGTGGGTGTCTTCGTCCTGGTCCTGTGTTATTTCGCTTAAGTAAAAGTAGTAGTTAGATTAACACACAGGTGTAATCTCCATTTCAAATATCAACCTAATAGGCTAGTTGACACTTTTTTAAAATGGTCTTGAATTGTTCATTATCGATATAATAGATTATTTTTATTTTTTTTCAGACAAAACGTTTATCGGCAATGATTATGTCTACTGTCTATTTTGACGGCCTCCGCGGCGCAGTGGTATGCGCGGTGGATTTACAAAACGGAGGTCCTGGGTTCGATCCCCGGTTGGGTAGATTGAGATTTTCTTAATTGGTCCAGGTCTGGCTGGTGGGAGGCTTCGACCGTGGCTAGTTACCACCCTACCGACAAAGACGTGCCGCCAAGCGATTTAGCGTCCCGGTACGATGTCGTGTAGAAACCGAAAGGAGTGTGGATTTCATCCTACTCCTAACAAGTTAGCCCGCTTCCATCTTAGATTACATCCTCACTTAACATCAGGTGAGATTGTAGTCAAGGGCTAACTTGTAGATTATAAAAAAAATACATGTTTTTTACACTGGACCAACGGAGTAGTCATTCTATAGATGCGAGTAGCTTAAATGTACCCAGTAGTCAAGGGCTAACTTGTAAAGTATTGAAAAAAAAATTACATGTTACACCTATGCCACAGTAAAGATATTACAAGCAGTATAATAACTCGGCCGTATTTTTGAAATAAATACCTACAGCCGCGCGGTACGTAAACATGTCATAGGGCTGCCCGCATGCAGCAATTTAATTACATTTGCTAACTTTGTGTTTCCACTTAGTTTTGTGATTGTAAATAAACTTTTTTTATATAAACAAATAAAATACTTTGTAAATTGTAGTAAAATGGGAAGTGATAAATAAAAATGCGTGTTTTTTGATTGGTTGATTTAATTAAGGCTGATACTACGTCAATGATCTTGAAGGATTGGTCGTATTCTTAAACATATTTATTTCGGTGATGCCATCTAGGTATTACCTCCACACTACGTGAACAAATAAAAAAAAAGATAAATACCTTCATGAAATTGTAGTGATTTAAAATAGATAATGAAACAATGAACAAACGCACTAATTGTCCCTACGATACGATAGTTCCCCTAGATTTCTCTAGGATGCCATTATCAGATCCTGACATGAAAAAAATGGGACTAACCTGAAAGAATATTCATCCAAACAAAAAAGAAACGGTTTACAAATGACGGAAATATCGCTGTAAATACGATACGATTCTTTTTGGAAGTCGGTTAAAATTCTTGTCACCAATGCCAAGCTGAGCAAAAGTTTTATGAGCTTGCACATTAAAGTGCATAAAATCCGCCATTTTGATTTTTTAAGAACTAAGTTACCCAGTGACACTCGGCCTATCTAGACGAGTCTAATGACATATCATTTATCAGTATGTGTGCTTGGCAAATTTGTTCGTAACACTCCCGAAGGTCGGCGCGGTCCGGGAGGGGGGTAACGATGCCCAGCGCGTACGACTTCACACCCGCGCAGTCCTTTCCTCCCGTCGCCCGCATACAACAACAAGTCATAACATTCAAACACATACTCCTCCTTTGGGCTTCGCCGCAGTCGGGTAACAAAACACAAATGATCCGAGCACAGTCACACAATACATTATACAAGCAGTCGAGGTTTTAATACAAGCTTATCGTACCTACTGTATCGTGATTCATGAACCGCGTATAGCTACATATTTCAATCGTGTCAATCACTTTCCTTTACTCTATTCACTTTATTTACTAATCCAGATACCTACCTTTATTCTGGAGATAAAAGGAAATACCTTATCCATTAAAAAATACAAGATTATGTACCTACCTACTAATAAGTAAATTTATTTTAAAGTTAACCTTTCAGAGTTTCCAGGTAACTTAAAAAAAGTTATCTCTGGATGGGATAATTTTGAATTCATGCATCCAAAAACGGCACAGTATTTCCTACTGGTCATAATTAAAAAAATCTAATACTATTAATACACTTTACTCTGTTAATACACCGTGCGTTCGTTCGTCACCGCGGCACAGTCGCGACTGTCTTCACCCTACGATCACCCCATGTTCAAGGAGCGTAGGTATAGCTCGCGTTTCGACCTCTAGTATGAAGTCCAACTACTGGTTGTAATATCTTTTCTGTGCCTATGCTAACCACTGGACCAACGGAGTAGTCATTCTATAGATGCGAGTAGTTTAAATGTACCTAATAGTACGTAGCTTAAACTTTTAAAGATCACGTTTATCTAGCGGTGGATGCTTCGCTTCCGCGCATTGTATCTTCGCGCCGTGAGCGAAATTAGTCCCAAGTGGTCGCATGGTGAACGGTGAACTCGCTGTGTTATTTATTTTATTCGATTGCGTCTTGGGTAGTCCACGATTCGGAAGCACGAATATCTACACACTAACAGATAACCCTTTGATATGGTTTTATTGTAATGTTCTCTGTGCTCGAAATTGCAGACGAATATAATATATACCTAGGACACACAGTCCAGTTATGTAGGTCCAATTTCGAGAAAGAGGTGAATCGCGGAATCCAGCTCGGCTGGGCAGCGTTTGGAAAACTCCACGACATCTGTTCGTCCGAAATTCCTCAGTGCTTAAAGACGAAAGTCTTCAATCAGTGCGTGTTGCCAATGATGACATATGGATCTGAGACTTGGTCGCTGACTATGGGCATTATTAGAAACGATGAAGGAAAAACATCGTGAGGAAACCTGCATACCTGAGATTTTTCTACCTATTGGCCTAACCCCTCTCATTCTGAGAGGAGATTCGAGCTCAGCATAATTTAATATGGAAGGGATTTAAGTTTGAACTAGCAGACGCCCGCGACTTTGTCCGCCCGCTTCCATCTTAGACTGCATCATCACTTACCATCAGGTGAGATTGTAGTGAAGGGCTAACTTGTAAATAATAAAAAAAAAACTTTAATTTAAGTTTTCGACTATTATTACAACCATTAGATTAAATTAAATTATGACATAATCCTGACTTTTGAAAAGTGCTTGTAAAGTAAGCCTAATTGAAATAAATGAATTTTGGTAAATTTCTTCTATTTAGTTCGATATTTAAAATCAACTTTCAAAAGTCTTTGACTTTGGGAGTTCCAAGTTCAAAGTCATAATTTACACTCCCCCCCCCCTTACTGAATATAGGCATTCCATTAAATTCTATACGTACTGCTAGCTCTAATAAGAGCTCAATTCTTGCACATTAGTGGTTCTAAATTCAAACTGAGATGTTAGATTACATCGGACAAGCGATGACTAAGCCAGGTACCGTCAGACTGCCACTGTGCTACGCGAAAACCTGTCCGCGCTAAAATACCCGTTCGATACATCGATATAAATCGTTAGATGGGCCCCTCCATACTAAATAACGCACAATTTAATGTCATTACCCAAACACGTGCACGCACATCTCATCTTAGTTCGTAACAAGCGCATGCTGTTAGTGGACGTGGACTTCAAAATATATTTATTGTTTTTTTTTTATTTTAATCCCTTAATTAAGCCTTCGTGTTAATTTTGGAAGTGTAAAAACACAAGCCACAACATGAATAAAGAGAAATGTGTTACAAGTGATGACGCACTTAATGTGCGAAATTAATCACAATTCCGCGACACACACTTTGTTGCCCATCTAACGATCTACGATCGATGGTTCGATACACAACTTTGTACGAGTATAGGTAGGTACTTATTATTAAATTATACTAGCCGACGGTTTTACCCGCATAATTCCCGTTCCAGTGAGAATATGGGAATAAAATATAGCTTATTACACTCAAAAATAACGTAGCTTTCTGGTGGTAAAAGAATTTTCAAAATCGATTCAGTAGATCCAGAGATTGTCTACCCCCAACAACACCATAAACTTTACATCTTTATAATGATAGTACGAGTATAGCTTAGTTTTATGGAGGAATCGTTTCTAACTATAGAATCTGAATCAGTACATCAATCAAAAAAAAAAATTCTATTATAATATTGATACGAGCGTATTATACTCCAGGTCTGGCTCCAGGTCCAGGTCTGGCTGGTGGGAGGCTTCGGCCGTGGCTAGTTCTAGCGTTTAGCGTTCCAGTACGATGTTATGTAGAAAGGTGTGTGGATTTTCATCCTCCTCATATCAAGTTAGCCCGCTTCTATCTTAGACTGCATCATCACTAACCATCAGGTGAGATTGCATAATAAACTACCAGATATAGAAACCTATATCTGGTAGTTTATTTTGTAATAGATTTGCGTGCAAAACATTTGCTAATGAAGATGTGGCTCACTTATACTAGGCACAGCAACGATATTTTATACTATTAGATATGTAAAAGTACTTACTCCATTGAGCGCACTCTTGCACAATTTTGTGTCCACTTACATTATAAATTTATGTACATACCTGTATAGTTCTTGACACTATCAACGCACAATTCGACATTGTAAACATCATAATCATTATCAACCTATATTCGGCTCACTGCTGAGCTCGAATATCCTATCAGAATGAGAGGGGTTAGGCCAATAGTCCACCACGCTGGCCCAATGCGGATTGGCAGACTTCACACATGCAGAGAATTAAAAAAAATCTCTGGTATGCAGGTTTCCTCACGATGTTTTTCCTTCACCGTTTCAGACACACTGAAAAGTTGGACGTCCATGCCCCGGACCGGATTTGAACCTACACACCCTCCGAAATTGGAGGCAGAGGTCACATGGGCATGATAACCCAGCTCTATGGCTCTATCACACTTTAGACAATATTTAGGTATTATTAAGTTTAAATAACGTTCGTTATTTATTATGCTATTATATGAAATTGGGCGCCTTTGTTCGCCTCAGTTTCAACGTGTTAGTGTCATATCTAATAGTACAAAATATCGTTGAGGCACAGTCATTCCTCATTAAAAGTTACAAATTTAAGCGTAGGTGTGAACCCAATAAATATTTATTGGCATGTTGGTGTTACAACTATAAAAGGGGAAATAAAATATAAATAATAAAACAAAGCACATCATTATACATTATTTATTATCATCAATCTACACAATGTAATGGAATACATACATAATCATAATTTTTATTTTAAAAAATATTATTATAATTATTTATTTTTATACAACTAAATCTATATAAAATATGGCTACACGACAGATATGCCTGTCACTTATTGGCACGTGGAATATTCTTTAAGCGCCTCATTCACGATCAAACATGCTTTATGAAAAACAATCACAAACGCACTTGGATGAATACAAAATAAAGCTGCTATTTTTTAATCTCTTTACATAAAGTATGCCCATTACAAATATGATATTTAATACAAATAAATTCAGACTTCATTAACTCCAAGCACCTAGGCAGCCCTTTTGAAAGTCAAGTCAGTCAGCTAGTAGAACTCTAACTCAAATTCACCGTTGTGAATTATTCGGATCTCGCATACTGAAAAGTAGGCCTTTGTCTTTACTTTTTTTTTTGTTTTGGCCTAGACACCAGCGATCTACCGTATAATTTTTCTGCCACATGGCTTATAATAAAGAAGTATCAGAATGTTGTACATATTTGTTTCATTATTTTAATATCTATCGTAGTTTCCTGTGTAAAGTCTAAAATAGACCTAGCAAACATCATGTTTAGTTCAAAAAAATAATACTGTTGATCCAATAATCATTTGCGTTTTCATTTGTAGAAAAGAGTCCTAAATATAAAACATGTTTAGTCGTGAGTGAAGGGCCTTAATTACTTTGTCAGTATAATTATTATTAATTATATGTTTTAAAGCATATATTTTCCTTAGATTATATACTTACTAGACAGACAAATAGAGTCTATAAAATGATTTTTTGATAATGAATTGGGTAATTTACGTATAAAAAATATATACGTACTTTAAGGAAAGAGTAGTACTTTTATAGTAATTTGTCCTTCCAAAACTTAATGTTTGTTTTTATTAAAATATCTAACAAGTGCATAATCTAAGCATATTTTAATACAAGCGATGTAGTCTTATAACAGTTTATATATAAACTTTATATTTATATATTTTGTGAAGACATTGTTAAACGCATAATATTTCTTAAAACTTTACCTTTATTATTTCGCCCCTAAATCGAAATATAGGTAGTTCTGAATGATATTATACTATAGGTAAAGTAATATTATATAATATAATTATAATTTTTCTGTTTAATTATTGTGTTTTCAGGGAAAGATACGTAATTCCAAAAACGAGCTTTTTTAAGTAGATCCAAAAAAAAATAATAAACTGGTCAAAATTTTAAACGATTTTTTTTTTATTTTCCTTTAGAATATGTTTTTTTCTGTAATTTATGTAAACATTTTTAATAAAACAGAAAAATTACAAAATTACGTATCTCGCCACTTAAATCTATCACTGCTTTTAAAAGTAATTATGTTCACTATAGTTCGACAGGACAAGATATGAAAGATCACTTAGCTTTATTTACTCAAACCGTAAGTGAATTTTTCACATGCTCTCCTCGATAACACAATCCTACTTAAAATAATAATAAGGCTAAGCCGTGTCTATATGCTAAAATTAAAACAAAATATACTCATAATATATCTAAGCATTAGGAACAACCCTTACAATTTACATACAGCGATAGGGAATGTTATATGAAAGCTTGATAAATTATATATGGAATAAAGACAGTACAAATTACTTTTACTTTAGCCTTAGAATAATAACGCAATGTATGAGTAGGTAATGCCTACTGCAAACGTTTTGTAGTAAACAAATTGTTTGTTTGATCTCAACCATGTCTTAAATAAAAACGGTGATAGTAATAAAAAAAAAATACTACGTTTGTTTATGATTGTTAAAGTTGAGATTTATGGTCTCAATTTTAACAACTTTGCAATTGACATCATCATTCTATGCGTTATTATTCTAAGACAGTCCTTTCATTAGACGCTCATCAAATCTAGAATTTCCGTCAGTTCCACTTTTCTTTCGCCACTCATTTACCATTTTTCATTAAAAAGGTTACGTTCTACGTAGAAGATTATATTAGTAACAATATTTTAAATATTATATAAATATTATTTTACATAAAAATAGCTAAGCACTTAAGCCGTTTATATGCTACCATCACTAATTCTAATAAATACTATTTACAAAATTACCAGAATGATTTAAAGCAAATAAATTGTTTTTTTTTTTAATATTAGCAATTTGCTAATTTGCTCAAAAATCTAATTAGAAATAACAAGCAAAACATGGATTTTATGTATACGAATGTACATTTCTATATTTTCTATTGTCCAATAAAATTTTAATCAATTATTATTATAATTGTGGAACAATTTTACATTAATGTTTTGTACATTTAAACTTTTAATTAATCAAGTAGATATTATTATAATTTATTAAAAAAATGTTAAGAGTGACACATGATAGAGTATCATTTTTAACATTATTTTTTACATATAATATACCTTATGTTTAAGGGACGGAAGTTTTTTTAATGTTATTGCAATATCCCATTCTGGTGTACAACAATAGAAGCAAGAATACTGTTAAAATTCCCAGGTGGTTTTTTACCTACATACAGGTCTCCGACTGATTGCATAGTGAATCACCATCTTATGTTTGTGGTCTCCTTTTTGGAATTGTAGTGTATTTCTCTGTAACAAAATATGACGTGTTATTTTTTATCTTATATGACAAGACTTAAGAATTGATGCAATTAAAATTATTCACAAATCCGCCCAATAGTTATTGTTTATCAAAAGCTTAATGCTTGTGGATTATACAATAAGCACGATCATTGTATACATTTTTATATAAAGAAATTAATATCAATAGTATGCGGTCTCTATATTCATTGTCATTTCAGTGACAAAGATATATTACTTTTTAACATATTTGAAAGTTAACATGTTAAATTGCAACCATTGTATTTTTATTTCAATTATTAAGGTTGTGCGTGGTTGTTTGTCAATAAAACTGTAATATGGAAAATGTTGTTGAACCTTACTCTTTGCTCGATTTCCATGTTAGTTAAGAGTGATACATATACCATGTTCATTTTTAACATTTTAAATTGTAACCACTTATTTTTAATTTCGATTAATTATTGATGTTTTGCGTGGTCTGTCAAATAAAATAGGTATATGAACAATGTTGTTGAACCTTACTCTATGCACGGTCTCTATATTAGTTAAGCGTCAAATTGTCATACATGTGACGAAGTAGTACCTACACATGTTCATTTTTAACATGTTAAATAATATGGACAATGTTGTTGAACCTTACTCTTTGCTCGATTCCTATGTTAGATAAATGTCATACATGTGACAAGGTATATCATGTTAATTTTCAACATGTTAAATAAGAACCACTGTTTTTTTATTGCAATTATTGATTTTGTGTGTGGTTGTTTGTCAATAAAAGTAGGTATATGGACAATGTTTTTGAACCTTACTCTATTGTGTAAGAGAGACCGCTGTTGTTGATCGTGCTTCTTCATCACCTCACCGCCACAAGCATTGACTACATCTACAACAATTGAGAAAAACATCATTAGTAGTACAGTGATATTTTTGAAAATTGTTAACATAGTGTAAAACAGTGAAAAAATGTTTTAGCCAATGTTTTTACATAGTGTTATTTAAAATTTTATATTAAACAACAATAATTAGCAATTGAAAACCTGTTCTCATCGTCAGTAATTTTCAAAAAAAAAAAGGAAATTCCGCTTTTTTCATATTGAATCAACAAAATTGATGCTCGCTTTCTATTATAGAATAATAATTTTGAAATGTACACCAATTGAACACAGTCACCATCATCATATCAGCCGATGGACGTCCACTGCAGGACATAGGCTTTTTGTAGGGACTTCCAAACATCACGATCCTGAGCCGCCTGCATCCAGCGAATATTGAAAACAGTAGATAGTAATATAATAATATTATTTTGTGCTACATAATTAAAGAAAAAAATATGCTTTTTTGCTCACAAAAAATAATATTGTCAGCATCAACAAAAAAAAAAAGGAAAAAACAGTAAACTTAAATCAGGATTAAAATACGGGGTACCGTTACTAAAAACAACCATATCAAAGAACAGATTTAGTGAATCGTGTAAGAAAACCGTTAAAAACTAAAATGAGATTAAATTCTATCCGTGCAACAAACAGAAGATTTCATCCCCAAATCCTGGCTCATCCCAAATATGTATTCATACAGATCGAGGTATTATAATCCTTTTAAATAATTACCTAAGTAGCTACGTTTTTTCAAATCATTCTTTATGTAGAATGTGTGTTTAAAAGATTTAGGAACAAAAAGTTGTAAAGGTAAAGGTAGATGTAAAATAAATTAGCCACATCTGTTATAGATTTGGGCTTTATTCCGATTCTGAAGAATTATTCAAGTAGTTAATAGGTATGAGAACGATTTGCAAGAATTAATGAAAAATTATGAAGCTATAAGCTATTCAAATGGATGCAATACGTAATCAGTGATATGATTCGGATTTTCATTGAATCTCCAAAATACGTGAAAGTTATTATGTTAAATAATTATATTATCTGTACCCTTATTTACTTACTATATCATAATAAGTAGGTACAGACTAGACACACCGCAAAATACATCATTTAGTTACATAGTAATTGAAACAAACATAATTCAAAAACCCCAACTCGATGTATAGGTAAACCTTTAACAATAGAAATAAACTAGTTAGTGTAATAACATTATAATTATGTTTTCGCCATTGTCAGCCTTTATAACAACCCATTACTGAAAGAAAAGCCCAGTGTTTCTAGCTCTACCCAAAACATGCGCTGGACCCGGACCTACGAGATAGTTATTCTATTTAGCAAAGTAACCTTCGAATCTCAATAAAATGTAAACAGGGTTGATACACCTTAATAAACTATTCCAATTGGCTGATATTATCCCGCTGAATCTCCAAAAAACGTCTTCGTTAATAAGTACATATAAACCTAACACAAAATCTTCACACTCTTACATACAACAGTAACAACGAACAACATAATCCGAAAGCGCGCTCGCTGTGTGGCTCATTGTAAACGTTGAACTATTCAAATGGTCCGATAGCGCAATTTACTTAATCGTAACAACGATCGAATTCCCGCCGAATCTCCACAGCGCAGTTAAAGGGCGTAGGTGACAGGCATTTATACTTCCGCGCGAAACAACACCGGGTGAGTTCGTGAGCGAACACCCTGTACGTGCGACTGTGGGAACGAAACGCTTTGTTTTTGTATACAGGTTGATTTCTTTAATGTTACAAACTAACTAAGAGTATTTTAAAAAGAAAAAGTAATTGAGATTAATAATACAAACTAAAATACGACTGGGCTGCTACTGGTATCTTTTTTCTTCCAAAATTATCCTCTTATTTCGTCATTGGGCCAGGAAAACATATTAACACCCCAGAGTGGTTGCCAAAATAAATGACTCTAAACTCGATATATTCATCTAAATTAGATCATTACGAAATTGCAATAATCGAAGAATTAGATCTTTTAAACTACGAATTAGATCGAATTACAAATTAGACGAAATAATTAGATCTTTTAAACTACGCAACGAATTTAATCCGTTTTTCATCATTAGATAGAATGATGAAAACTTCCATTCAAGACATTCCCTTCGAGACCAATCAAACTTAAAGAAGTGGCTCTAAATTAGCTTTTAAAAATTGACCCGTTCTAACAGATAAAGCATAAACAAGCTTTAAAGCTTATAAAAAAGGATCAGCCTGTACATAGAGCGATATTTCCCAAGCTAATTAACCGCATTGCCACCTCGGACGACGCGCGAACAATTGTGTACCATTGTACAGCGAACACTGTACACCCGTGCCTAGATCTGTTGTAATGCCAACCTAACAATTCCTCGGCTGGTTTTAAATGGCAAATTAAATCCAAGAAACGCCTAGCTAAGTACTTAAACAGGCTTGAGCTAAACCTTGTTGAAACATCTTTAAAATGTAATATATTTTTTTTATCAATTATTTTTTTAGATATAAATAAAAATATATGAGCGGCAAAGATCGCTCACATAAAAATCATTTACTATCAAAACTTAAATCAATTTAAATCAATACACGATCAAAACTCTAACCCTAAAATCGACGATCGAATCCTAAATGATCTATAATTCGACAGAAACGTCCTTCACGCATTTGTTAATTGGATGAAAAGTATATTAAATCAAGTGTTTTAGAATTTCGAACTAGCTTCGCACCCATGCGGGGTTCTTAGTCATGAGCTGGTTCTTGTAACCGAAACCGTTTGGACAGTGCCGCGTGCCGTAGAGTGCTACCATACCAGACTTGGAGCCGTACCATAATCTCTTAAATCCGTACAAATAAGCTTATAGCAGGATTATTTCGAGATATTTTAGCAGGATATTTTAGAAAATATAAAATCCAAAATTAGCTCGAGCTAGAAACCGACTGCCAGCTGCGCCAAACACTAAATTTAAGTCCACGGGTAGGAAAATATTCACCGACATACTTCACCGAAAATACTTCACCGACACTCGTCGACACTAGCCGACATTCGCCGACGTTGTTCAGATGACCCACTCTACTAACTTAGTAGAGCATCGATTTTGCATCGCAATTAAGCTGGGACCCTCTGTTATCGAGACGTCAAAGGCTAGCCTTAATTACGATTACTGGAATCGATAAATTATAGTTCAGATGTACGCTTAATTAAGTTAGCATAAATGTCAGTGACAATTCCCATTGTTTCTCAGGTATTTCGCAGATAATATCGTGTTCAAAACATAGAGATAGAGAGTTGCGGATTTATTATAATCGAAAGTGCTATTGGACTAAGACTATTGAAGCGATAAATACTATGCGATATTATTTTATGAAATAATAAATTACGCATCTGTTAAATTAAATAAATTATATATATTTAATATTGGAAATTTGATAATTAATTTCAAAAAGAAATATAGCTTTTGTTAATAAATAACATAAGGTGATAACAATAAAAAAGAAATTTTCAAAAGTTTTTATATCTGCAGTAGAAATTGAAGTGTTGGGCGAGTCGCACTAGGCGAAGCCAGCGTATTAAAAAATATTAATTATTATTCAGGGTTATTTTAGAAAATATTATACAGATTTTCGTGAGATAACTAAAAGTAGATCCTTTAGTTAGTAGGTTCCACGTCCGCGATAAAAACCTCTTTTGAGTGTTTGAAAGTTTCAAGGGTCAGTAGAAAACACAGAGAGAATAGAATTGATTGAGATAACAGACACAGGAGGGCTAGAGACTAAAAAAAGGGAATCATCCCTAATATAATACGTGTGTAAAAATTGCAGTGATGTTATTCTATTACATGAGATTATCTATTCATTAACTTTGGTCTACGTAGTACATTAATAAAATCAATAACGTCAAAGTCACTGGTTAGTAATTATCAAAATTACTATTAGCTAACTGTTAACAATAAATTAATAGTAAATAAGCCATCACGTGACTTAGGACTCACTAACAACAACTAGTTGGTAATTTTAGTGTAAATCTACTCAAAGTTAGATGATATGCTAGCAGGTCAACCAATCGACGAACTTGGATAGAACAGATTTCAATGGAAGAAGCAAGGGAAATATGCAAGAATTATAGCAAGTAGAGAAGTAGGATATAGATATAGGACTTATTTGCAAGACGATTGTGCATAGAAAAGGACCTCCAGTTCGCACAAACAAAACATTTAACAGGCACACCTATGGTTACTGCGGCCACTAGACGCGGTCGTGTGAATCGCACCTGCAATCGTGAGCGCCCTCGGCGGAGAGTACCGCTACCGATTATTTCGCTAAATGACTATGTACCGAGACCTGCAGGTTTACGCGGAACCGCGTATGAGGCGAGAGCATGTTGCAGTGTCATGAAGTATCATAATATTTTATTTTTATTGAAAACTAGCTGACGCCCGCGACTTCATTCCATTTTATGCAAACCCTGTGGGTAGCCTATGTGTTAGTCCAGGGTATGATCTATCTTCATTCAAAATTTCAGCCAAATGGGTTCAGTTCTGGCGCCGCGAAGGAGTAAGTAACACAGACATACAATTACACCAATTTTAATACATTAAAATCTAATTGGTGTGATATAAAAAAGAAAAACCTTGTCTTTTTTAAGCGCCTTTGGAATGTCTTTCTTTTTGTTCACATGATTCTTGGAACACACAAACTAAACAAAAAATCTTGATAAAGTTGTTGAAGCTGGTTCAAAATGAGATAAAAACAAATAAACACTTAATCAGCGGGAAAGGTGATAACAGTAAATCGACCTATACAAAATAACAAAAGCAAATCCGAACTAATGCTTGCCATTATAAATATTCATATAAACAACGGAAATCACATCCAAATCAGATTAATAGTTTCTGAAAGTCACGGAAATACAAAAAAAATCCAGAACCTACAGTCTTAATTAGAATAACAATCATAATAAATAATAATAAATTGAGTGAAAAAGAAGGACAAACGAAAATAATTAACCGATGCGAAATATGAATCGATCAAATAATATCAACAAAACCTACATTTTTATGTCGGTTAACAATACTTGAACAGTTAATAATTAAATCCAAACAAAAGAAAAATCGGTTGAGTTAAAAAAAAAAGAATTAACCGATGCGAAATAGCAATCGATCATCGATCAAGCAATAAGCGAGCGTTTACCGTAAACCACCAAATAGGCGAACCGATACCCGCAATACGAGTCCGGGTTAAGCGGCGTGCACACTGTTCCTTGTACGGCGACTGCAAATTACATGTTCACGTGTGGGGCTACCGCGTTCGCACAGTTTCGGAAGCATTAGGGGCTATTAAGCACCGTTAACACACGGGCCCATCACGAGCTCACGACCGTCGTGAGCGATCTATCGGAGATCTTGGTAGCCCGGATACGGAGCGAGGTTTTCACACGGAACCCCGAGTACGCGTGCACCCATATGGCGTGTGTGTGTGTTTTAAGGACATTTTGTTTTGATTTCACAAGCTACGCGATATACGCTGGTCAATATGCTTGTTACCTAACTGTCACTTGCGTTGCACATGTCACCCTTTGATTATTACGTATATATAATCAAAGATGTCACCTGATGTTCTGAATTTTCAAATTTATGAACTATTTAATTAATTTCAAGTCAATTTATTTTGTTTTGATTTCATAATTTGAAGTTACGCGACTCACGCTGGTCGTTACGCTTGTCACCTGAAACACAACCTGTCACTTGTGTGTAAATGTCACCTAGCGTTCTGAATTTTCAAATTATGGACTGTTAATTGAATTACAAATCTAATTGTTTATTATTTTGATAACCATAATTTTTTTTTTTTTTACATTACTGTTGCCTAATTAGATAATAAAATAGATAATTTATTATTTAATTAAAATAAACATTTATTTTTTTAATTTATTACTGATTTGCTTACTACTGTACACAGCATTATGTACATTGCTCAGATGTGATGAGAAATTGATTACCTTCAAACTACCTTTCAATACGTAGGTACCTAATAATATTGTGTTTATACCTTTAATGAGAATGTTTAAATGAGTTTTGATAGTAATGACTCAAGGTACATGGAATCAGTTTCTGTTCTTAAAAACTATTTTAATGTCTTTTGTGTTTTAAAAATCTTTTTTTTTTAATTGTAGTGGATTTTCTTTGTTACTTGTTTACCTATCAATTTAATAGAATAGATAGTTGTAAATGTAAATGAAAATGTAAAATTCATATACCCTCGCCTTAATCTGGTAAAGAATATAAATGCAGTTTCCATTTATAAAACTAAATAAAATCTATCTATTTATTTCTATTCTATTTAGTATTTGTAACAATGTTCAGGAGACTATGGAAACAACAATTGCACTGTGACCCTGTCATCGAATAGCTACCACCACATTGTATGGTAATGTATCGTGGGCGACATTCTGACAGACATGTAAACACGTCTTTAGTAATTGGGGAATGTGTTTGACACATCCACAAGTATGTACTCTCCTTTATTTCGTTGACATCTATTTTTACCCCCCACGTAAAAGGGGAGTAATAAGTTTACCTTGTGCGTTTCTCTGTGGTGGCTTGGTCATGGGATGATTTTAACGCATTTTTTTTAATACAAAGTTGATTCATTACAAAATAGATACAACAAAAAAATATATACTCGTAGTTGTGCACAATATAAAGTGATTTACAGATAGCATGGGTACGGTAACAGTCGCCTTTATGACGTTCATAATACGTACTATTATCGTGAATAGCGGCAAACTTTCAAGAGTGAAATGAACTGTCACCCACACCATCCTACGTGAATGAAACTGTAGATACGATAATTATATCAACGGATTTTGTTTAGGATTAAAGATAAATTAGTATTAAAGATGTCCGACACTTCCTCATAGTCCGGTTTTCCGAAAAAATTTAGTCATTATGTCAAGTTTCAACTAAACAAGTCAAATTTTTCCGTGAATATCGCATGAAACTACGTTCAAACGCATAATGTTATGTTATGGTTAATTAACGTTAAAATCTAAATTATACGATTTTCTAATTTTGAGTTACATTTATGAAAAATTAAGTAATTTTTCAGGGAATTATTAATTTTTATGCTTGTTCTCTTTTAATGAAACAGCAGGATGTATAGTATTTTTTTTTTATTTGTCGTTAGTTTTAGTTGTCTTTAAACATTGGGCAGATACTAAAATACGAAATTCGTTCTTTAAAACATTTAATCATGATGGTTTTAATGTTTGTGAATTGTATTTATGCATCTTATTCGTAACGTAACGACACTGTTTAGATAAAGGACATAAATATAAATCAAGCATTAGCGCATTAGTTCAGATAAACTTGATCATTCACATTTAATTACCTTGTCCTTAGTACTTTTACAGA
Organism: Bicyclus anynana; assembly: GCF_947172395.1. NCBI lineage: Eukaryota > Metazoa > Arthropoda > Insecta > Lepidoptera > Nymphalidae > Bicyclus > Bicyclus anynana. The sequence goes on from NC_069101.1 coordinate 9,549,035, forward strand.
TAAATCCAAATCAGAGTGGCGTATTAAATTTATCTTGTATCTGGTAGTGCCATTACAGTGTTTATTATAGTTGTAAAACCGTATGCAATTATTCGGGGTTACAGGAAAATTAAAATGAATTTTATTTTTAAAGCTCCTTGCGATCACTGTCAGTGTCAATCAAAGGTACGAAAATGTATATTTATACATTTGTGTATGAGGCTTTTAACGAGATTATATTTATGGCAAGTGTATCAATGTTTTTGTCGGACGAATATTTAACGATGATTGTGAAGCGGGTGTTTATACTCGTATTTTGATTGAACAAAGGATTGAAGTATCTAATAGAATCACAAGAGCAAAGTTTTAGCCAATTTGATAGAATATTAAAATCAAATATGTACAAAAATAGTTTTTGAGTAAAAGATAATAGTAACTATGTTTACTAACTAACTAACGGGAAACTATAGTCGCGTGCACTTGCGCTATAGACCATTATCTATACTAATATTATAAAGCTGAAAAGTTTGTTTGTTTGATTGAACGCGCTAATCTCAGGATCTATTGGTCCGATTTGAAAAACTATTTCTGTGTTAGATAGCCCATTTATCGAGGAAGGCTATAGGCTATATATTATCTCCGTATTCCAACAGGAACGGGAACCACGCGGGTAAAACAGCGCGGCGTCAGCTAGTGTCTAATATAAGTACATATCAGAGCTTTTTCTGGAAGAAATCCTAAGTCTGACTACCAAGACACACAAAGAAGGTAATCTTAAGGCTGGTTTTAGAGTCACACTGACAAGACGTTGACCGTCAGCGCTGACAGGCGAAATGTATGAGCGTTTCAGAATAACGCGTAGTTTTCAACGCGTGCAGTGGTCAGCGTGACTCTAAAACCAACCTAAGACATTGCACCCCTCCCCTTCTCACTTCCCCACTTACAGACGGACGAAATCAAAGACCGTGATGATGACATTTGTAACCAGGATGTGTGAAAGTCCTTATTATAGGCACGTCCAGCAGTGGATTTCCATCATCTGATAATTATGTTGAGTAGTTAGTATGAAAAATAACCAAGTATATCCTACTATGTGTCTCCATTGCGGTCTTTGTAACAGTAGTGGCTACAGCTGACGTCTCAGTACAACACAGCCGAGCGCGTCGCTGACAGACCGGACCCTAATATACGGCGACAGTGTGACCGCGGCCTTGTGCCCCGTGCCGCAACCACAGTCTAACTAGGTCGGTAGGTAAGCATATTACGCAATCGAGTGTGTGGATTTTTCTATAACCATATTTGTGATCAAGTATTACCTATTGTAGGACTCAAAAGTGATTACAAATATAAGAAAACTAATGCCGAATAAAAGTTATGATTCACAACACTTGGCAGGACTACTTAATTAACAAATTAAACTGTAACCAAAATAAGACCCTAGAAGGAGAATGAGTGGAGTCACGCACTTGTGAACGATGTGTTTAGGGTTAAAGGATCCTTTGACTGGTATCAAACACTCCCCTTTTCCACTCAAGTCACTCTCCCCGCATATCCCAGAGCACACTGAAGCCAACACGAGATCGAGCGACGTCATACGTCACAGACTACTATTTCCTACAGTATTTATTAAAAACATGTAAATTTAAAAGCGGCCAACGCGGCGATGACAGTATTTATAATTAACAATTTTTTCTGACACTAAATGAAACGACACACAACATTAAAGTGTTTTTCGGATAGCATGGGTACGGTGACAGTCGCCTGTATGACGTTCATAATACGTACTATTATCGTGAATTGAGGCAAACTTTCAAGAGTCAAACGAACTGACATCTGCACCATCCTACATGGAACGAACTGTATACTATATATTCTTGGTACCAGTTGTGCTTACAGTAGGTAGGGGGAGATTATACAGGGTGTAAATAAGCATTTCCCATAACTTTAGGGTAATATTCGTTAACGAAAACGTATTAAAAATGTCCAAGGAACATGTTTTCTAAAATGAATACTTTTAGAGTAAATAGTATATCTTTTTGTATCATCCATTATACTGCATCCATATATTTTACAGGAGTCTATTACTGTTAGCAAAAAAGGTTTGCAGTCCTTAAAATACGGCATGTTTCACTTTGAAATAATTGACGCGCCGGGAACCTATTCTGTTATTCTTTTACGTATTTTAAAATGACACATTGCCACTTTGGTACATGTTACAGAAAATAGTTGGAATTATTTGAATTACTTTTATGTAATAATAAAATGAAAAAAAATATATTAAAATATTAGTTATGCAGTTCGGTCCTTATTAGTGGTCTCATCAACGCCTTACAGTTATGGGTAATTGTACGAAACATCCTGTATAATAGTGCTAGGGCCTAGGATTCTGCCAAGCCATGAAAATCATACCTACAAAATTTAATCAGTATAGTCATGAAAATATTTAATTCCTAGGCCCAAGGACTACAAAGTCTCAATAGATCCACGGTAATGGAGCGGGCGCCTGACTTATCACTGAGAGGTTATGATTCGATCCCAGTCCTCCCATACCCCGTGAGTTAGGTACAACAATTGCTGGGCACTCATAATAGAGTATTTTCCGAATAATTGTAGGGGACTTATTTCTTCCATCGACATTTTTTGTTTAAACCATAGAATCATCCCGCATAGACACGCATTCGGTGTTACCCAAATAAATGTCGGTCATATTACGTACCTTTACGGAATTAAGTTTTTCACAACACGTATTTTTCCAAGATGAAAAGTAGCCTATGTTAATATAGAGTAAAAATTATTTCCGTTCCAAATTTCAGCCAAATCGCTTCAGTAACCGCAGCGTAAAGGAGGATCAAACATACACTGACTCACACACACACTTTCGCCTTTATAACATTAGTGTGATTGTACTGACCTGTGCTGACGCAAATTGTCCTGCCTTTTGAAGCTCTTCCCACAGACCTCGCAGCTGAAGCTCAGCTCGGGGCTCTTGTGGGTGCGCTCGTGTATCATCAGGTTGTAGGACTTGGTGAACCGACGTTGGCAATACTTGCAGACAAACTCGCACTTGGGGCGCAGCTTACGCCTGAAGTCCCTGGTGTGATCCTCGTCGATTTGCATCACGGCGAACATTTTGTCTGGGCTATGGTGCTCGCTGCGGGCGGGGCTAGTGCGCCTGCGACAAAATGCAACTTATTAGTCTTAAGTGTAACTTAACTTGTTACCTTGTTATATAAAGACGTTCTGTAATGTAATATAGAGAAGAAGATTAGGCTATAATGGTCGCTGCGGGCGGAGCTAGTGCGCCTGCGACAAAATGCAACTTGTTACTTTAAGTGAAACTCTTTACTTCTTAACTTGTAATATAAAGACGTTGTGTAATGTAATATAGAGAAGAAGTGTGGGCTATAATGGTCACTGAGGGCGGGGCTAGTGCGCCTGCGACAAAATGCAACTTGTCAGTCTTAACTTATTAACTTATCTACACTTCTGTACTAAAAAATGTGGTATTGTAGGAACTAGAACTAGGTACTGATCTCTGGATAAATCGATTTTTTTTAAATCTTTATTAAGAAGCTTTATCACAGAGTGATAATGTCGCTCCGTAATTCTGCTAACAAGAAAGCTACGTTATTTATACGTGTCAACAAATGGGAACTATGCTAGTGAAACCGCGCCGAAAATGCTGTGCGTCTGCTAGTACTACTGCTAGTTTGGACTATGACTTCGGGCGGGTCAATAGTGCGCGAAAAGTAAAGATATATGCATATACTCGCATTTGATGTCCGTCGAATAAAGCTTAGATACGACGACATCACAGCTTAAATACATGTAATTAATTTGTTTTAAATCCTTAATTAAATATTGAATGGACATGCTAATAGGTGTACGGTTTAAAGTTCTACTTGACTTTTGCTAACTTCGCATTGACTGACTACGTTTCTATGCGTAATATTTCTATGAAGCTACACTAACTGAAAGCTTGTAGCGTAAATCCAATATAGCATTATTTTTAATGTCCGGATCCGGAAAATTTTGATAACGTAATTAAAAACTAATTTAATTGGTCCAGTTGTCATGCTATGCACGAACGACACGAATAAGGTCCTGGGTTCGAGAAATATTTTTATTCACATTATGGATAACGCCTTATTAATTTACTTGGTCTTTAGCATAAACACTGTGCAACATTACACGTTATTAGTTTATTACATCGCCTACGAATAATATGCAATGTCGTAATATTTAACGCGACTTTTTACGACTATAATATCGTAATTAACACCTATAGATATCGTGTATTAAAACGTTAAATACGCACCTTAGAAAACACTTTCACTGAAGTGAACAACAACACTAACTATTAAGTTTGGAAAATACACTGAGAGCCGATGACTAGATGTGTCACGGACGTGCGACGTAGGCCGGGTGCGTTTGCCAACTGCGATGGCGAGAGGGTGCGGAAACTACTGATAACGTTACGCGGAAGGCGTAGCCCCCACCACGTGTTCAACAGGTAGCGAGTCGGTAGGCTGGGAGCGTCGTGGAAATTATATTGCTACGCTATTCTGACAATGACAGTCTTAGCGCAATATTTTGTTAAGGAAAGTTACTTTTCTTTGTCAAAATAATGAATTATGAAGTCTTTTTATGTTTTTTCGTATGTTGTCTGACTAATTGATTAGTCAGGTGTACCAAGCGGGTATTAGGCCCAAAGGATATGCCATCTAGAAGGGTAATTTACAGCGTATTGTATATATTTTTATGTTATTTATTAACGTGGTGTTATTATATCTGAAAAATTGATCAGTCAAGTGACTCAGGCGGGTATTTGGACCGCAGGGTAAGTATTGCTTCATCCAGAGGAGTATTGAATAATTATCCACAAATTATCATATTTTAAATACAGCACACACCAGTAAAAAATAAAATAAATGAAGTGAATAGCAATGAGTTTGTTGAAAATTAAGCAGTTGCAAAAATGTTTCCTTATTTACGTTTTGGAAGACATTATTTCTATTTTCCGTAGACACTTGACTAACTATGAAACTTGTTTTTTTGACATTCCAACGCGGTCTACGCTGTCGGACGCTAATATTTCATAATTCACCATTGCTTCGTACTTCTCGCTAGCTACCACTATTTTACCACGAGTACTAAGCATAATTACGGGTACAAGCATTAAAATGGCACCGATTACGGCACAGTACGGTGGGAAAGCCGCGGGTGGCTCGGGGCTACCGTGCGTGCGTTCCACTCACGATATTACTTATTTCGGCACTGGCGCGGCGCTTGCACCCGCTAAATTACCGTTTGCCCGGCTTCTGTTATTAGCGGATTGCGATTTCCAGTTTCTGTAGTTCCGCGTATTTTTTTTTAATTACGGACTTATAACTTAAAGTGTCCTCCTAATCTAATATTCGCTTTAAGCTTAAATAACAAATGGACAATATTTTCATGTAGTTTAAATTGACCTTTAAATATAGGGCCGATTTCAACACCTTCTAAAAGTGACGGATAGCTTATTCCCAAAGTTTGTCTTTGTTTTTCGACATTTACAATTGATAAAGTGACAAAACTCACGCCTTAAGTATCTGACACTTATCTTAAGGTGGTGAAACCGAACCATAAACATCAATGTAATACCTACTCGTAGGTATTTTATAATTTTCTTGTAAATGGACATGATCATATATTGTTAAGGTAATATTTTTATGAACATTTTAATATAAACTTATATGACTCAACGAACTTTGTACCCATCCCAAACTACCTAACCTAATAATCTTTTGTTAGATATGGGAAAAGTTCCAAGCTTTCTCATACAAAATCATTAATATCGGTATATTTTTTAGTTTCGGCTGCTCCTTGGGTTGTTTATTGGTTTCTTTAAATATTTAAACCGATCAGACTATTTAAGTGATATTTAAAAATAGGATACAGCATAATATAGCAGAAATTAAAGCAGAAAAGTAAACGATTTTAAAACGAAAAATCCGATATTTTTGATAGCAGTAATTTAAATAATATTTTTATTATCTACATTTCGTTAAACTTTAACCAAAGGTATTTAAGGCGTTAAAGTTTTCCGTGTTTTAAGGTAGTTGTAAAATTTAATTACCTATTATTAGCAAGTGTTAGTATTACACAACCAAAACAACTGTTTATTATTAATTATTTATACCTATTCAAGTCTCCTACTGCGTATAATTTCATTTTTTAATTTTTTGTGATATAAACAACTGGATTGTGAGAAGGTACTTGTAATGTAAAGACGTTCTAAGAGGTATTTTTTGCTAACATTGTAACTCCGATAAAAACTATGCATTATGGTGGTATCACGAAACTGATGGCACGCAAAAGAAGCTCCGTTGTAGAGATTTCGACATTTTAGCTACCATTTAGGGTTACAGTCCGCCGGTACTTTTTGATAAACATCTGATAGTCACGAAGTTCCCTCTTTAGTAGCAAAATAAATGCCTCTTATGGTATGAGAGATGGTCCCGGGTTTATCTTAAATTTACTGCTCATCTTGAAGAAATTATCGTCATTCTAGTAACAATAGCTGTTAACTCAACATTCATGTTCAAATAAATCTTGGAAATTTAAAGGCTTTATGGTTTAACGATAGTGATGTAACCTATCTAGTTGTGCGTTGACACTACTAACTTTGGTTACGTAATAGCCACTTTAGTAATATCTTTATTATAATTTTCATATTAAGTTGCAACTATATTTAATGTCTTAACTCCGCCTTTTATATGCTAATGCAATAAACTGAAAATGTTAACTTACAAGTAGGTAAGTTTTAATATGTATTAATATCGATTATTCAATAGAGCCGTGATAGCCCAATGGATATGACCTCTGCCTCCGACTTCGGAGGGCATAGGTTTGAATCCGGTCCGGGGCATGCACCTCCAAGTTTCAGTTATGTGCATTTATAAAAATTAAATACCACGTGTCTCCAACGGTGAAGGAAAATCGTGAGAAAACTTGCATACATGAGAATTTTCTACGTGTGTGAAGTCTCCCAATCCGCATTGGGACATTCAATGAAACAAACAAACAATCGAATCATTCCTCTTTATAATAATAGTATACATAACTTTAATATGTTTATAATTGTTAATACTACGTAGATTACGAGAAACGTAGTTACATTTTTTTCCTTTTAAATATAGAGAGGACCCAAATGACGAAACTACAGGCGGTTTGTTGTTTGACAATGTAACCCCAAAAATGTATTAAGAATTCAATAACTTATTAATACAACAATAGGTACAAGACCGCATACTGTGAGGCATATTTTTCCTTATAAACAAAGGTTATGACTTACGCGAAACTTTGTGGTTGCCGAAAAAATACCATATCTAGTTGCGATCTATCTGTGTCATTTGTTTTAAGACGGATCTTCGTATGAATCACAATCAACTCATAACTTAGTGAGTGTTCATATTTAATCAATAGCCCCACTTAAATGGATTGGACTAAACATCAAGAGGTCATAGGTTCGACCCCCCGCCCCCCTCCCCGGTCGCTAATGTCATAATGAGTGGCGTGCACAAGGTTCTTAATTAGGGAAGGTAACAAATTGTGCAAAATGTAAATAAATCTAGTGCAGTATTGGTTCGTATCCAGTCTTCGGGGTAGGGGCATTGCTTTGTTGAAAAAAATACCTACCTAAAAATATCTTTAATATGTCTATACTCAAGACGCCGGACTTCAGAAGACCTGGATTCGAGCCCTGATAGCTCGACAATAATCCAAAATCTTGGATTTTTCATAAAAAGCTTCTCTCGTCTCGTCCTCGAACGTAAGCGCACAGACGGCGAGACGATACGTTAATAAAAGGAGTTTCATACAAAGATTACTGGACGGCTCCAGATGATACGGTAAAGATGTATTTCCAAGTTGATATGTGTGATATGACCTTTAAGTTGAAATACAGCCACAGCTTACGAGTAGAAACTTTACGTTTAGTGTGAACACACCCTTAAAATTACGTTGCATTGACGAATGTTCTACGGATTTGTGATTCATAGACGATGAACTACTGACCTCCTGATTCACAGCGCGGTCCAGGTGTTGTATTAATTAGAAATTTAATCGAACGTTTAAATTAAATTGTTGAATTTATTTCGTCGAAACGAAATATCGTCATGGGTATTTACCCATGTTGTAAAATTCCATACAAATTCTTATGTATTAGGAGACTATGAATAACATGATTGATGATTGTTTCTATTGTCTTTTTCTTTTTTTTTATTCTCTATAAGTTAGCCCTTGACTACAATCTCACCTGATGGTAAGTGATGAAGCAATCTAAGATGGAAACGAGCTAACTTGTTAGGAGTAGGATTTAATCCACACTCCTTTCGGTTTCTACACGACATCGTACCGGATCGCTAAATCGCTTGACGGTACGTCTTTGTCGGTAGGGTGGTAACTAGCCACGGCAGAAGCCTCCCACCAGCTAGACCTGGACCAATCAAGAAAATCTCAATGGGCCCAGCCGGGGATCGAACCCAGGACCTCCGTCTCGTCTTTTTTTCATATATTGTTGTTGTTGTTGTTGTTGTTTGTTTAGGTAGCTAATTTAATTTATTTTTAGATTACTTTAGTTTTAGAAAATGTAAATAGTTATAAATATAACATTGACTATTAAATTATACCTATTAAATACTTTAAATAAAATTAACGTGAACAAAAAGCTGACTTGAAAAATTAGAATTATACAAAGAATTTTACTCACAGTCCAACAAGTATTCAAGTCTCAATAGCTCCAGATGCAACACCGAGAGGTCGTGAGTTCGATCCCCGTCCGCTGGACTATTGTCGTACCCACTCCTAATAGTTTTTTCCTAAGAAATTGGGGGAAATAGGAGTATTGATCATATTTAATATAATAAATGGGCAAATATTCTTTTAAAAAAACCGCTATTAGACAGTCGCTAAAAAACCGTAAGAAAGTGAAACTTTGCGTTCTTTCGTCAAACATAAAGCTCACATTCGCACGAGAGTTTTTTTAACGGACGTTTAAAAAGCGTTCAAATACAACAAATGTATTCCCAAGTATATGTTCACACGACTAGTTTTTAAAACACGACGCGCAGATTTCGAGCAGTGTTGCAATTTCAATTTTGGGCGTTGGAAATAGGCCTTCATTTAACTTCGTAGGTACTATATTTTGAACTAGTAAGCGTAGTGTTGGTCGACCCTCCACCAGGTGGACTAACGACATCAAGCGAGTCGCAGGGATTCGCTGGATGCAGGTGGCTCAGTATCGTGATATTTGGAAGTCCCTACAAAAGGCCTATGTCCTGCAGTGGACGTCCATCGGCTGATATGATAATGATGATATTTGAACGCCTATATAACGTCCATTAAAAAAACTCCCGTGCAAATGAGGGCTTAGTCTGGGATGCGTCACCGGCCTCACGCGGAGGTGAGAGGTCTAAGGAGTGTCAGTTGTGTCAAAGTCTGACTCAACGCGTTCATTAATTACGAGCTCAAGTGAAAGGGATCCGCAGGTGTTATATGGTTGATCTGCATTTATACTAATACTACCGACGCCCCGCGGTTTCACTCCCGTAGTTCCCGTAACCGTGAGAATACGGTGATAAAATATAACCTATGACATTCATAAATAACGTGGCTTTTTTCTTAATACCACAAAGTTTACCTCTATTAAGTACTTAGATAGATTTAACGAAACATGACATCGACTTAATGTATACTCGTATAGAACGCAAGCCGATAGACTCATTTTACTAAGGTTGCAAGCTGAAAGTTTATCAGCCCATGCTTCTACCATAGGTAGAGTCCTTTTCATGAAAGAAGTCTGTACATAAATTGACAGCGCCTTACACAAATGACAATAAGACCGCCATTACCAAATGACAGAGAGCGCCAATAAGACATTAGCGCTGCGAATAGGGGACTTCTTTCACGAAAAGGACTATACCATACCAAAGGTAGTCAAATGTAGAGAACCCATGCCCTCCGAATTGAAGGCAGAAGTTATATCCACTGGGCTATCACAGCCTTGGAAGGTAGGTTACAATCAACCTCAATAGCTTAACGGTAAAAAGGCTCGAATCCGAGCGGTCTATGTTTATTCCCCGTTGGCCTTTTGACTTATCCATTCATGTTTAAACGCGTAAAATTAAAATAGCACAAAATAAAAAAAAAACAAATGTGAAACAATATATCTTGTAAGTTTATTCGATAAAATATCTCGTACAACATTTGCATCAACATAATATTCCATACATCCATCTCATTAAAGACAACGTAGCAGGATCTTACACCGGCGCTATTGTGTGCAGCGCTTACAGAATACACCCTAATGATCCCAACAAAAACTGCCACTTTAAACTTAATTACGCAAAATTCCACAAATGTACACGATTGTTAACAACAATGTAAGATAACCGACCGGCAATGAACCTAAGCTTTACACTACCCGTTTTATATAAACACCTATTTCAATTCGCAGTACATTGCACGCAATGTAACGTGCGCACATCGTTGTGAACCAGGCGGGCAGTAAATTCAGAAAATCTATCAAACTTAACATTTATTCATTGAACTATCGGAGCAAGGATCAGGAGTTGTAAAATGGCTATTAAGCCGTTTTCACATGTGCATGTATCGCGTAATTAAAGTTTACCACTTGCGACTTTGAAGCGAATCGTTAATGCGGTGATTTGACTGTATTCATAACTCGAACAAAGTTTTTATTGGCTATGAATTTTGAAAGGATTTTAAGTAGTAAGTTAAAATGCTTAATCGAAATAACAAGAGTTCAGAGCCTTTGACTTTTAACAAAGCTTTTAAAAAATGCCTTAATAAAACGAAGGAAACATAGAATAAATTCTTGCCTTTTAGCTGGGTCAACCAAAACAAACTGATAAAATATAAAAATATTGGAATAAATAAACGGTCTAGTTAAATGTAAGTACCTAATGTATGTAATAAATGATCTCGGGTTGCCTGAACTTATTTTATTTATACTTTATTTGTACACCACAATAACAAAAATAAGAGAAATAGAGGCATGCTATGAAGAAAGCAGCATACTAAAGGCGGCTTTATCGCTATGTAGCGTTTTCTTTTAGGCCACCCTTATGGATATTATATTAAAGGAGAGAAATCTGTAAATATAAAGCTTAAACTCACTAGTCAGAAGCAATCTATGTTAATTTTATATTACAGTCAACCTAATTATTAAATAACATTTTTATTTCAATGAAAATAAATGAATTTTATTCAACACTTATACATTTTCGTATATACATATTTCACTATCTACCAGCATTGGGTACAACCAAAAGAATCAAACGAACCACCACGTAAAAATCTGTCAAATCAAAACCCACTCTATTCACGCGATCAAAAAAAAAAGAACAATGTAAACTTTCATAAAGGGCGATTTACACGCGTCCCGCTCAAAGGCAGTATTTATCAAGTTATTGTGTCAATGCCTTTATGCGCGCATCTAATACGGTCTATTACCGCGCTTTGTGGCCATTGTTCGTCTTTCACGAGGCCGAGTGCCGAGTCAGCGTGAACTGTTCGGCTCTCGGCTTTCTTGGAATTCGATTGACGCCCTGTGAGTGTATATGCCGCTTTATTTGTGCAATTGTTAATGTTTTTGCGTTATTGTTCGTGATATGTGAATATTTGTCTTCAAGTTGTATCATCATCATTAGGCTATTTATAATGGTCTAAGGTAGGGCCAGGCTTCCCTCCTTATAGGTCTTGAGGATTTGAAGCTGCTTTAGAGTTAAACTTTTAGCTGCTTTAGGTCTGCCTTCTTAGAAGCCTTGGGGAATCGGAGCTGCTCATTAAAGTCAGGCAATTTTTTATGACTCGCCGTAGGGCCAGGCTTTCTTCCTTCGACTTTTTGGATTTGTAACTGCTCATTCCATTCAGGCTCTTTTAGTGACCTACGAAGGCCAGGCCAGACCTCCTTCTTAGAGGCCTAGGGGATTTGGACATCCTCATAAGTGTCACGCCTTGTTGGTTTGTCTCTCTATTAACTAGAGTCGGGCTATTTTTAATGGCTTACTGTAACGCCAGGCCTCCTTAGAAGCCTTGGGGATTTCGAGCTCAGTAGTGTCTGGTTATTTTTAAGGGCTATGGAGCTTGCGGGTTAGCGAACTTAGGGTAGTAATTTTTACTCTTGTAACGATCACTGTTGATCATAATAAGGACGAGGACCGAATGCTTAACGTATAAAGGTCCCGGGACCCGACCCGCACCGCCTTACGACCATTAACACCAAGAACTTCCCCACTCCGGCCTAATAAGAATTTTTACCGATTTTTGACTTAGTTTGTTGTGGGCTCTTCTCGGGCTAAGGCGTGTTTGGAACCCTCGTAACTTTTAAGTTTTCGACTTTAGATATTTTTTTAATATTTGTCTCATATAGTCAGATGGTCTCATTGCATTTATTAGGCCATTACTTATTAGGCTCGAGTCTCGGTCGATTCTTTCGTTTAAATCATCATTTATATTAACCATGACACAACTTGGCATCTCAAAAGTGCTTGTATATTATGCCTATGTGAAATAAATGAATTATGAACTTTTAAATTTTGAACTGACTCAAAAAGCTCACTATTATAGTCCGACCCAGGACTCAAACCCAAGACCTCGTGATCCGAAACCACACAAGCTAACTACTGAGCCACTAGGCAGTTTATTACAGTGGATTTATAAAACCGGGCAATTATAAAACCGTGATTCAGCGCACGGCGGGTTCGTTCCGATAAAGGACAAGGCACTACAATAGCTCTCTAACCCTTTCTACCTTACGGCGATCGTTATCGGTGGGAGGGAGAGGGAGAACATTGTTGTTCATTGTTCGTAAAAATGTCAAACACAATGATAAACATAATTTCGTGTTGAAATACAGAGATGCGCGGTACAATATGGATTTGTTTTTTTTATTATTCGTTTTGGAAATAGGCAATGGAACTCAGACTATGATCTAACAATGGCGTGCACAAAGTATTTAACTAGGGTAGGCGCTGTGCGTAAAAATTGCACAAAATGGAATTTTTCGATTTTTGAAAATTCTTGAATAGGGTCGTACCTAATAAATACTAGGTACCAAGTGCGTTTTTGCATTTAAGAACATGCTTTTATTTTGGCATACAAAACATATTGTTGATTTGAAAATATTTTTTTTTTAGTTTTTACTAACAGAATTTTAGTCTCATATAAGTATTATTATTAACGTCTGATCGTTTCAAATAAAAAAAAAACAAAATCCGCCAACCCGCATAAGAAAATCGTGGTGGGTCTATGCTCTAAACTAGACATCTCCTTTGCAATACAAGCGGCGTCTAGCTAAACACAAGTCCGCGTTCGCAATTTTTTTCACCCAAGCCAATCACATGAACGTATTATTTAAAGCACATAATAGCAATTTAAATGGAAACAGGTTCTAAGCGAGGCCAAATTATAATATACAAATGAGAGAGTGAGCAGAAATAACGAAACAGTTTATGTCTCGCGCGTTCCCACAGGAACGGTATGCGCTCGGTCGAACAGCGCACTGAGTGGAGTAGACTACTAAATGTTCATTGTCAACTTTTTTTTAATCAGTCTGACATTCTTTACGAGTCACAAAATAATAGGGTTTTCATCGCAGCGAGAGACAAAGTAAGTTAGCCAAATAAACTGATTGTGTGACATATCTTAATATATAAATGTGAAAGGTCATTCTAACTAACAAAATTCATCACGATATCTCAAAAACCGCTTGATGTAGAAAGTTGAAATTTGGCGGATTTTGCAAGAGGGCCGTATTTAGGAGGTCTAAGGGCTAACGAAGTCGCGGGCGTCTGCTAGTTTTTTCATAATCACAAAAATTTGTAATCATAATGATTGACATTTTCATTAAATTGTCAATATTAATATTATATATATCTTTGGTTTTAATATTTGGTTTAATATTAACAACAATAACATTGTTGAGGCTTTAAATTTAAACCTTTGTCAGTCGTAATGCAATAAAAAATCTCCTTAATATACAGAAGAGCTAGAACCTTAATCAACCGAAATAGTGTTTATAAAAATATCAAATTAAAACCACCATAACGTGTAACCTGAAATACTAACTAATAACATTTAAGGTTTTAATATAATACAATTTAATATTATCAATTTTATTCAATCATTCTTCGTTTTATTTTAAAATTATTTACATACGTAAAACTTTACGATTATTTTTATAAAGATACATTACGGGGTACAAGAGTTGTTTATAATAATTATGGAGTTAATAACTTATTTTATGACTTGTTAATGATATAGCAAAAATAAACGATGGTCAATTATAATTATAATGTTTAAATATTGATTTATCATCAAAATGTTTTGATTGAACCAAGTATCTGTGTAAGATTTAAAGTATAAATATGTAAATGTCAAAAAGGTAAAATATTTGAACATTCCATCGGTTAATTCGGAGAAAAAAACCCCAGCAGATCCCCGGAATTGTGACCGATTGTGTAGGGTTAAGGAAGTCCTTGGCAGTTTTAATTAAAACATAATCAACGTAAAACTGCGAAAAGATTTTTTGCGAACTTTAGAGATTAACTTAGACTTAAGATTATTTAATTTTTTTTTTTTTTTCAGTATATTATTTTATCCACCTAGCCAACCAAAACAACATTAATGTATTACCAAAAATCTATACACTTGGGTTTAAATACATAAATGCAAATTAAAATTACTATTTCATACAAAACAAAACGACGATACCGACAAAGTCACTGAAAAGCAACAAAAATCTTTACTTGTTTAGTTTATTTTAAAACTGGAGCATCCTCAAGAGATATTAGCTCCATTCATACGCTTTATAGTATTAGTTTTTTTAATTTTTTTAAATGAATTTTTTATAATGCATATTTTTTTAGCACGCATGTCTACTCCACTGCACCGCTGTGCGCAGTGCACTGATATATTGGGCGCTCGCATCGCCCCCGGCGCAAGCCTCCCTCGGCACTGATTGCTTATGTTCTACAGCGTATATAAATGCTAACTACTTCTTAACTGTAATGCATTCCTTATTAAAACATAACTATATCTACTTTGGAAATTACTAGCCAGCGCTCCGTGGTTTCACCCGCGTAGTTCCCATTCCTGTGATAATACGGGGACTAATATAGACCATGACACTCACAGATAATGTAGCTTTCTAGTCGTTATCGAATTTTCGAAATCGGTTCAGTAGATCCAGAGATTACATACAGTTTGAAGACGGTGCTAAGCCGATGATGTATTAATTCAAGCCATGTTTATTGAACATTTTTAGATATTTCAGACAGTGATCTTTCATGGAGTTCTTACAGAAACGGCTTAAACTAATACGACACTGGCTTAGCACCGGCTTTAAACTGATCAGCAGGTAGAACGTGTGATGTTATTTTTCGGATTTAAGTTTAGTGGATACGTTTTTAGGTTTTAAATTCATTATATTAGTTATTGATACTGACATATCGTAAAACCTCAATTATAAAGTTAAATAAGATATTCATAATTATATCAAGCTATTTTTACGGCTCACTACATGACCAGGCCTACCTCCTTATAGGACAGGGGATATGGAGCTTAGACCCACCACGCTGGTTCAATGGTTGGTGGGCTTAGAGTGATAATGTTAAATTCGTTAACGATCACTATCATATTTTAATGATAATGACCAGGGCTGACTGTTTTACATGTTCTTCGAGGCCCTTGTAATACCACCAACTTCCCAACTCCAGGCTGAGAATATAGCTAAAAATTTCTTGGAAGAAAAAACCCAACCCAGGATTCGAACCCAGGTCCAAGTGGTCCGAAACTACATACTGGTAACTAACTATTGGCAGACTAAAACATATTATAATAACATAGGTACCTATATATAGGTACCTATATAGATATTTATTGTCACCTGGATATTTTTCGTTTTTACTACGACTATCTAGGTATACCTACTAATATTATAAATCTGAAGTGTTTGTTTGTTTGATTGAACGCGCTAATCTCAGGAACTACTGGTCTGATTTGAAAAATTCTTTCAGCCTTATCCCATATTTTATGTATATATTTTATTATATAGCCCATTTATCGAGGAAGGCTATAGGCTATATATTATTTCCGTATTTCTACAGAAACTAGTCTAATTTTCAATAATAAAATTCGATTTAGGTACCTACTTACGATATCAAAGATAAGATTCATAAAATTATCAATAATCACAATCGATCTACTTTAATTAAATTTAATCTTTAATTTAACTTTAATTAAATTAAATCTACAGTAAACATTTCAGTTACAGATAAAAACAAATTGACAATGTGTGCGTAAAGTTTTCCATTTCCATTTTTAAATCAACCAATCCCGTGTTACATATAGCGTGAGTTGAACGAGGCAACTTATTAACAGTAGCTCGATTTCTCCCGCGGCTTTGATTGGCTGCCGCGTAAACCGGTAGCCGACTCCCACATACAAATACATACACGCACGTCACACATAGGTACGTGTGTTATGTGTGTGTTGGTGTGCGTGCCTTCAGGCTTTATATAAGAAGGCAATTCTTTCATTCTTTTCTTGTACCTATTAGTCCAAAATCATAAAAGAAGCTTCTTATATGTTTAAATGTATGCGATTGTCGAATGCATATTTTTCAGGAAACGTGTTAGTATTATGGAGGCGGTTCGTTTTCCTTTAAAAGCAAGATAAGTAACTATAATGGGGATGATGACTAGGTTGGAATATATTGATTTTTATAATAAATTCGGATAAATAAGGTCAATGTTAACTAATTTATACATAAAAAGCAAAGATTGACTGGATATTTGCAAAATAAATAAGATTATAAAATTTCAAAATGTAATAAAAATCTTTTATCGTAATTAGATAAAAATTCATACAGTTTTAGCTTCCTTACATTCAATGTGACATTTTTCAATAAATGAACTATTAACATAAACGCACGAATAACAAATATATTAGTAATTTTGTTTGAACACCCATACAAATCTAACGATCAGCGAGCCAACGACGTCACTAACTCGTGCCATTTTGTATGGAGCGTTTTTCAGGGATCCGCGGCAGCGCCGCAAATCTGACCCTTTAAATCCCTGTAGCTCCGAAAGTAATGATCACAGATACCCTGTTACTTTGACAAAATTGCTTTACTATTAGTATACTCTTAATTTATATACAATTTAACTGTAATAAAACTGTCATCATCCCTATTAAATATGTATTTAGTCTGGAATAGGATGAGTAGAAAGATGTATTTTCCATTGTGTTTTAATGATGACGTATGCTAGTTGACATATACGAAATTGTGATTCTACGAGTATGTAACAAATGTTATCCATTGCCTATTGATGGACATCACACAGGACTTACATACTTCCCCCTATAGGTATAGAACGACCTTTTGGCTGATGGAGACAAATCGAATTAATCATGTTTATAAGAAAGAAAAGATCAGTACATTTTATAACCTGACCCAGGATTCGAACCCAGGACCTCGTTACCGAAGGTAATAACTAACCACTGAATCAAAGAGGCAGAATAAAGACATACCAAGGACTTAATCTCGCATTGTACTAAAAAGGGATTGACTAATCAAAACAACAATTAAATCTGAGCTAAGGGCTTGTCTCAATGTTCTTATGAGATCGTGACCAAACATAATGTCTGCGTATATAATTAAAACATGGATACGGCCTCGAGCCATATCCCATGCAGTGGCATGCATAGTTTTAGCCAGGGTAAGCATGAATTTGAGGACACAAAAAATTGTGAAACTTTCTTAAATAATTATTATTATAGCCACTCACCATCCAATAAGACCACGTGCCTGCAGTGCATGACATCAGATTACAACCAACACACAATCAGTTTTATCGGATAGTATTTTAGCCGAGTACGAACGATTTTTGGGCGGTTAATCCAAAAATTATTCGTACTCGACTAAAATACTCGTAATAAAGTAGTCCGAACTAGGCATTATCGCTGCAGTGCATGACATCATGCAGATCGCGACCAACACACGATCAATTTTATTCGGTTGTAGGCACGTGGATTTATTGGTTAGTGAGTGGCTAGCGTTATGCATTTATTAGCTAATTTTCTGGATGTATTGATATTCAGATGTCTTTATTCGTTTAATCCAAATTATCAATGCAACAAAGATTTTTTTTAATTGTGAAAAGAAGGCATTTTAATTAATTTGCTGCTTGACTGCATAAACAAGCATAGCGGTAGTAATAGGGATGATGACAGTTTTTTAAATTGTACATAAATTAAGAGTATGCTAATAGTAAAGCAATTTTGTAAAAGGAACAGGGTAACTGCGATCATTACTTTCGGAGCTACAGGGATTTAAAGGGTCAGATTTGCGGCGCTGCCGCGGATCCCTGAAAAACGCCCCATGCAAAATGGCACGAACTAATGACGTCGTAGGCAATGAATGATCGTTACATTTGTATTTGCGCTCAAACATAACTACTAATATCGTTGTTAATTGTGCGTTTATGTTTATAGTTCAAATATTAAAAAATGTCACATTTAATGTAAGGAAGCTAAAACTGTATGAATTTTCATCTAAAGATTTTTAATAGATTTTGAAATTTTATAATCTCATTTATTTTGCAAATATCCAGACAATCTTTGCTTTTTATGTTTAAAGTAGTTAACATTGTCCTTATTTACCCGAATGTATCCTAAAAATCAACATATTCAAACCTAGTCATCATCCCCATTCCCCGGATGAAAGAGCTCTACTACTGAAGAAATTAACCTCAATAAATCCCTACTAATATTATAAATGCGAAAGTAACTCTGTCTGTCTGTTACCTTTTCACGGCTAAACGGCTGAACTGATCAAGATGAATTTTGGTATAAAAATAAATGGGACCTTGGAGCAAAACATGGGGTACTTTTTGACCCTGAAATAAAAATAGAAGGGGGTGAAATACGGGTTGAAAGTTTGTACCTATAGAAGGTTTGTATCCTTCATTTTAAGTTTCAGTTTTAAAAATTTGATCATAAATCATAAAAGAAATACGAAATATAATGTGATTCAAGAGTTTTTAAAATTCAACCTCTAAAGTGGTGAAATAGGGGTTGAAAGTTTCCATCGATTTCCACGCGGACGAAGTCGCGGGCGTCAGCTAGTATAATATAATAATATTATGTAGGTATTTGTATTTTTTCTGTCAAGATATAGTTCAAGAGACCACCGCAAACTTTGTATTGTAACGAAACTTAAAGATTCCATCCTTCAGAATGTTATCTATCAAACGGGTTGATTATGCTCGTACGCAGTGAAAAAAAATTTAATCCGGCTACTGTTCACCAATCAGAACGCGGAGGCGTGGCGTGTAATTCGGTAGCTGATTGGGGAATTCGAAAAACGAATTTTTACTTTTTTATTTGACGCACACGCGTGGGAGGAACTTTCTTCTGTTTGCCTCGGAGGAGTTTTTACGTGGGACGCTGGTGTATTTGTGTCTTAACTAGAACGTTTAAAAGTGTGAATATTGCCTAATTATTACATAATATTATCTCTTATTTTCATAGCTTTTAGATTAGATATTGTGCCTATTAGAAAATATGTACCTACAATACCTACACTAAGGTAGGTATATTTTCCATTCTAATATAGCTGAAATTTTAAACAAAATTAAATTTTGTATCTGTTAAACGCTGCATTATGAAATTATTTTCATTTTTAAAACAGTGAAAATCAATAAAAACTACCTACATGTTTATTTTGTGTTTGAAGATATGATAAATAATAATTATGGTTACAATTTAGCATCATTATAAACTAGTTAATATTTTAAATTGTATTCTTAATTAACACTTATTTATAGGTATACGAACACACATATAACAATATTTTGAGGCATAAAAGACATTTTAAATTTGTACAGCCACAAAGTATTTATAGATTTAACATAAAATATTTGCATTAAGTCTATAAATTGTGTTGATACAAAGAAAGAAAGAAAGAAAAATGCGTCTATTTCGAAATTATGCCACACATCAGTACACTATGACATCCAGGACAATACCCAGAAATAACCCAGAAAATAGCCCCAGCTCAGCATAATGCTACGTGACCATTTGAATTTGG
Organism: Bicyclus anynana; assembly: GCF_947172395.1. Classification (NCBI taxonomy): domain Eukaryota; kingdom Metazoa; phylum Arthropoda; class Insecta; order Lepidoptera; family Nymphalidae; genus Bicyclus; species Bicyclus anynana. Next base: position 9,569,175 of record NC_069101.1, read on the forward strand.
ACACTCTGGAGAAAGGTGCTCGCACATTGGTGCTTAACAATATTAACAAAAACCACTTCCTATCGCTAACAAAATAATATCAATCCGGGCGTACAAAAAAATGTAAAACCAAACAGACATTAAACACTCGAAAATCTGACCGCAAACACCCAAACAGATCTAACTCGCTGAATACACAAAAAGTCAGGTACAGTCACCTGTGGCGCTATCGTGGTCAAATAGCGCCGGTGTGAACTGGCCTTAGCAAACATTCGGCTCAATGGGCTCAAGTTTGAATGAACGTGCGAAGTGCCTAATCTTTGACAGGTAGGTTGTAATTAGATGTACCTACATATTAAAAATGATCTAGAGTGGGGTTAATACTAGTGAAAAAATAAAAAGATAAAGAAATAATATTAGATTCGCGAGTGTGTGTTAAAAAAAATCAGTGTAACTTTCATCCCCCTTTCAACCCTTTCCACGTGATCAAGGCGTAGCTTTCAATTAACGTGCGAAATGTCTAATCAGGTTGTAATTACATATACTAACAAATTAAAAATGTTCAGCGGTGCTTATACTTGTAAAAAAATAAAAAAAAAAACACTAGACGCGGGCGACTGTGAAAAAATCAGTGTTATTTTGATCCTCTTTTCAACCCCATTACATTTTACTTTGTAAAATTATGTTATCTGAGCTTAGCTTTGAATGAACCTGCGAAATGCCGTTTTTTTCAGTTAGTTTGTAATTAGAAGTACCTACCTAAAAATAATCTCGTCGCGTCGTTACTCGTATTAGAAATGATCTGCAGTGGGATTTATACGCAGGCGTCCGTGAAAAAATCAGTGTTACTTTCATCCCCTTTCAATAAGATAATAAATGTGATATCGTGAAATTATATAACAAATTATATAAAAATTTCAGCCCCTATTTAAATCCCATAAGGGTGATTTTTTTTACTTTTGATAATTTTATTTTATAATTAGATTTCCTATTGAATGATCGTCTAAATACCGATTTCCTAAAATAAAACTCGAACATTTGTATTTTTAGACGAGTTTTTTAGAAAATAAAAAAAAAATCTTGAAAAACATAATTATATTTTTTAAAACCATAACACTAAAAAACCGAACCCTTGAAAGTGAAACAGCAACGCAGCTTCGTGACAGAAACGGATGGTGCTAACAGAAAGCGCATTACCAGACGAAATAATAATTAATCTAAAAATCTAGAAGGATCTCGATATGTCATCGCGTTCTGCTATATCATTCCATGACGTATATCGTACTCGTATGTTCATTGACGTAGATACGAAGATATAATTTTTTATTCCGAAACCATTACATATATCAATAAATTATACCATATCGTAGTATTTTGACATTACGAGTATGTGTAAAATTAATTAAATACAATAGACACCTAATTTAGATTACACGATAACAATGTGTAAGATCACAATCGTTTCACGGCCGCGAACACTTACGTATTAAAATGAAAACACCATAAAATAATAATAAATGATAACACGCAAGGCTCGGCGTTACTGCAAGTGGTTTTAGTATTTGTAAAGTTTATCGCTATACAAAGTTATCAGTCGGGATAGTCAAAGAGGCGGCCAACAAAACACTGCCCGTGTCTGGCCCGTGCGCAAACACAGATAACGCGGGTATCGATAACGGAAATGAATAAAGATTGCATATTGAACAAAGCGCTTTTGTACAACTGTTGCGAATTCGCAAACAATTTGCGTTACATACCTATTACACATATTAGGTACTTACAATGTTTTGTTTGAGTTATTGTACAAAGAAATAGAAGAATTTGCTTTCGTTAAAGGAATAATGGAATTTTCTTTCGTTAGTATGTCTATTGGTTATTTTAATAAGTTCCTAGAAAGTCAAGACTTAAAAAATATATCTATAATAGACTATAATGCAAAGATTTGCATATAAGTAAGTACGCAGTATTAATTGCATTTAAAGTGAGCCCAAAAGTGATAAAAGTCTAATTAATAAGAACATTGTTTACTAATTAAGACTAACAACGAAATCTCAAAAGATTTTTAATTTAACTTTGAGATTTCGTTGCGCTGACACAAATTTAAATACGTTTTGTAGAATTTCATCACCAACTGTCAACATGGAGGTTTTAAATGCCTAAACATAGCTCTATTTGTTAATATTTAACACATCCAAGAAAGGAATTCGTTTATCTATTATGGTAAGACAGATAAAGCTGGACCGAGGCTCGCCCAACCTTTGTTTTTTATCTCCTACAAATAAAAGTTTCCTGCCATATTCTTGTGCTAACTGACAAATTATGTTAAGAGGACGTTATGTACAAGTACATTATTGACTTTTGATCGTTCGTGTACATTGCTATGCTTCCTGTACATAAAGGAACAAATGAAAGTCTAAATGATTCACAATAACCACAACGCTGTTGTTACTTAAAAATGTGTTTATAAAGATGTGTTACAGCTTTTGACTTTACATACGCTAAAAATAAAAAATATAAAGATTTTATAAAATATATATAACAAGTAAACGATGAAACAGTTAAATTGAAACACTTGAAAGTTATTATTAAATACACTGTAGAAAAGTTACAGAATGAAAATAAGTCATCCGTATACGATTATTTAAATAATAAAATATAACTAGCGAGGAATTTCTGTTCTGTGGGAGACACTATAATCAATTTCGTATTCCCGATCAATATTTAAACATCGAACGAGAATTAATGGACGTATGATCGCTCCGGTCCGGTCGGCGTTATGACAAAAGCGATTCTGACGATAAATTATCATTGTCTCTGGACATTATTTCAACCTGTGGCTCGGAAACATGGAGCAATGTGTTAATAACATAGACATTTACATGGACAGTTGAGTTGTCAAATATGCGGAACGAAAGTCAAATAATATAAGTAAGAGACATTTAACTGTTTCTTAATCAAACTTTACAGTCTAAGTAATGTAAGCCAATACTTGTATAACCACAGAGTCAGAATGTACTTGTAGATAAAGCGGTTAAGCCAGCGCTTCTTATATCCATGTTTATAACGTTCGTTACTGGGGTTGTAGATTAATGGAAAATTTGTTTAATATTCTGATTTCGTATGAATCTGATTTCTTTTTCTAAAACTTTACTTTTTAAGTAATTTACAGTAAAGTAACTAATGGTCACAAGCAATCGATAAATATCACAACGTAGAAGTAAATTGCTCAACATATTCCCTCTTCAAATTTCGTCTAGCAGTACAAATATATTTAATAATTCAGAATGTACGTCTTTATAATGAGGAGTTCTAGTTTTAAAGTTATTACTGTCTCGATACTCAAAAAATACTTTTTTCCTATCGTATGTATGCTAATGTCAAACAAAAGGTACAAAATGATTTTGTATGTGACATAATATTTTGTATTTGTGTCCCATACGAAGAAAACGTTCGGCGAAGTTAAAAGAAGCCGGCGCGGTGAGCTCCCCGGAGCGCGTGATCGGCATTCCGAAATATCTTACAAACACAATTTAAATTTTTTACGTTGTTATGTTTTTAATGCAAATTTTTAGTTTTAGTTTGTATATCGTAACTATTTTAAATCTTTATATAAAATTTATTGCTACAAGTGATATTACTAACATCCCTTGAGGTATTCATAATTTGCTAATCGATTGACTGATTTTAATAACTGTTAAAAAAACAATTTTTAAGTTGAAAACAGTATATTTATATGAATAAAAGTTATCCTTTTTTTGTAGCTACCTCTGATTTTTCATGCAGATCGGTTGAATTATATTTTTTCATTCCAATCTATCAAATAAGCATAATAGCTGTTATTATAGCTAAATAATTTAATGTATCTATATTATAACTTATAGTTTTCCTTTATTATAGTTTGTTGTAATGCAAAATGGTTTCAAATTCTTATTGTTAAACAGAATATCGACAGGTAGTAGTAGGTACTTAAAGTATTTTCAAATCTACAAAAATACCAAACGAAAAAGATTTTTCAAGTACACTTATATATTTCCTCAATAAAGATGTTGAATACATCTTAAAAATAATAGGCTATAACAAAACTCTCACTGTTGATGAGATGTAAATAATTAATTGCATCATTCATGCGTATGTACTCGTTAAAGTTTTGCACTCATGCAATAAAAACGATGATTTCAAATCGCTTGGTTTATAATTCATGTTATTTGCATTCAGACACGAATAAAAACGAGCGCGGGATAATTATTCACTACCGAGATACGCTTTTTACTTCAAGAGCTTGTAACACGAATAAGAGCTGAATTTCTCACTGTCCATGTATTTTTCGTCATTTTCGTTTAAAATATTTTTTTATCTCAATAATTGTGATAACAATGTATGACAATAATTTTACTTTTATTTTTAAGTCGTCACTAATATTATAAATGTGAATTTTGTCAGAGAAAGCTATTTTTATCCAGAATTTAAACTGTTTCCAAAGATTACAAAATAACTGAAATTGTATTTATAGCTACGGGCAGTAGTAATTTGAATTTGCTTAAAATGGAGTATTTTTTATATTAATGTGAAATAAAATAATATCGTACTTTACAAGTTATATGTTAATACATTATTCACATCGACTATAACATTATATCCGGCAAATAAAATCAATGTTTTAATACCACATTATGAAGTTTAATTAAAAAAGATAAATTTTCACAAGTAATTCCCTATTTTAACTAACAAAACTCCCTATTTTACTAGATTTTTATCAAATCAAAACGTCAAATTTTTTTTAGGTCTACAGTATTCACGCTGCAGATTGCATAACATTGCATTTTAATATTCCATTTGAGTGGGTAATTAACGTAGGTATATAGTTATTAATTAATAATGAAGTACACAATTAATAGTCAATATTAAGCATTTTGTAAGTAATAAAATAATTTTACTACAACATAAAATGAATATCGACAAAGTAATTAACACCGCTGGCTCTTGGCCTACGAAGGCCGATGTCTGTAATTACAGATATGTTTTTAACTGCCTGATGGCATTGTATGGGCAATAAGCATTTGAATTAGCCTTACATTAAAGGTATAAAGATATTATCCTCAATTTTTTTTATTGTTTACACGTTTTATTAAAAATTCACATGTGAACTTCATAATGATAATATCTACCTAGGTACTTAGAGGAAAGGAAATATTACTAAAAAAAATCAAGACATTAACATTAATATTAACATTTTTTTTTAATTTTTTCAGACTGAGATTTCTCGTGTAATTAATTTTACTTATTCGTGAAATTAATTTTATTTTGACGCTATTATGACCGTTTTGAGAGTTGTGTTGAGTTAATTGGTCAACACTTAAATTATAGATTTATTTATGAATACTTTTTCAGTAATAAAATTGAAATTTTTTTTTTGAAAATATAAAATGTATTTATTTTTTATATAATATGCGATAGTGAAGAATCAAATAACGATTATTAATAGCATTTTTTTACAAAAAATAACACTCATGGGAACCAAAATATTGGAAAGTGTCAAAAATCGTGTTTAACGATGCATCAAAGCATTGCCCATACAATGCGACGTATCAGCCCATACGTTCTTTAATAACGTCAGCTTTTTTCGAAAAACCATTGAAGAATAGACATTTTATTGTTGAATAACCCATAAATCGTTATAAAATAGACCCGATCGGACACTCAATGGTGCTCAAGTCGGGTGCCAGTAATTTAAAAAAAAAGTACAACGACAATATTTTTGAATAAACTTTTTTTCTCCGAACCTCAAGAGGCGCTAAGGGTGAATTTACATAGTAATGGAGGGACTTATTGTGATAACTAAAATACAATTTTTTATCTCAATCCTTCATAATTTATCGGGGGTATGCATTTTATTTAGATGGGTACCCTATTAAAATGTTCAAATTTAAAAATTGAAATCTTTATAACGCATAATATAACCCTAAAATGTCGACGTGCTTAAATTGCTTTCGAGCTAAATTTACGCATTATATTATGATAAATTTTTACACCTACTGCTCTATTAGTTTGGAAGATTAGCATAAAATTGTAAATGCTAATAAGAATGTTTGGGCATCATTTATTTGGTATGAATGATAGCAGTTAACACCTTGTTGGTAGGTTGGTCATTTTTAATAATCACTGAACAACATTTTTTTCCGCAAAACGTTTATTTTACTTACAATTTTAATCAGTTTTATTTTAAACAATAAAAAGCATATCTGAAATATTATGAAAAACCCACTCGTTGTAAAAAATATAATTTATTCTGGTTTGCGATAGATCTAGATTTACGAGTACGTTTCACGTATTTTCAGTTTTCCGCTATTTTTATTTCATTTATTTTATGTTTTCTGGATTATTTTATTTTAAATAAAAGTATTAAAGTAATAAATAATAAACAAAAAATACCACATTGTAAAAAAATATTTGTAAATTAAAAGCTGCGCTCCCTCAATTGTCATGTCAAGATGTTTTATTTGGGTATCGTTTGAAGCGGATTCCGCCTCGTATCAGCTTCGCGATCGGCGAAGTGCGAATTAAGAGAACATCGATTAGATTAAGAAATAGTAAGAAGAGATGCTGTACTCACAGTGTCGGGGCTCGGGCGCTAACGGCGGCGTTTATTGCTGATTGATGTTTATTTTTACGTATAAATTAGTCGGCTGCGCGGCGTAGACTGTTCGAGTGCAGTAAAAAACAGTAATTTATTAGTGGCGACTTCTCGTGTTGGCACGGGCTTAACGAGTGTGTGGCGTGCGGTGCGGTGGAATGAAAAAACTGGCTCGCTCTGTACGTAGCTCGAGCAGCAGTGGCCTGAGGAAGAATAACCCCAGGAGTCGATGGGAGCTGCCACCGCTTCCGAACGCGCCCCGCGCCCCGCTCCGCGCGCCGCCCGCTCGATACAGATCACGCATTCTACGAATACCTTTAGCTGCGGCGCTGGCGATCGCCTGCCATCTTTTTCACTCTCTCGCTGTCGCTGATGAGTCGGAAGACCACGGCGTGCGGGATGAAGGGGGTCTAATGAACGTTTCACACCGAACGACGCTTCCTAAGTTCACCGAGTAAAGGTCATGCGGGCTAAGCGAGCCGGACGACGCAGCGTGAGCGTGGAACTCGACCGCGCCGAGGTAGCGCGTGCGCAACACCGGCAGTGCCCACATGACCGGCCGTTTAACTGCGCGCCCTCCTCGCGAAACGCTAGCCGTCCCACTCGCGCGCGCGTTCGGAGTTCGCCTCTCGTTCGCGCACTGCGACGTGGAAAAATGTATCTAGTTCTGTGGAGGCGACGCGGAGTGCAGTAGCGGTTGAGCTTTTTTTCGTTTTAATAAATTTGTGTTCGTCCGTCTCGCTCGGGCGCGCGGCGTCTGCGCCGCCGAGCGAGACGGCAGACTGCCACCGAGTTACGCCTTCCGCGCGTTCTCGTTATTATGTAGGTTGGGCGCGCATTAGAGCCTCCGTGTATTGCGCCAGCGCATGTATAAAATATAATAATGTAGTAAATGCGTCGTTGTTTGCGGTGAGGCCGGTTATTTATGTGGCCCGCGGCTACCGAGCTACGCGCCGCCTCTCGACGCAGCTCCCACTCGACACGACGCGTTCATCAATCATACATTAAAGGGTTAAGGGTTTACCTAAAGCAAATCTTTATCAACAATTACTAGTTAATATTAAGTAAATTTGTCACATTTATTTATATAAACATATAATACCTACTAGTAATTTTTTATAACTTTATAAAATACACTTAAAACATCATAAACAAAATCCACTTGCGGGAATTTTAAGTGCCGAAAAACAGAATTCTAAAGTGAGGAACATCAGTTTTAAGGCCTACCTTCTGTACCCGAGTCGAATATTGTCTCTTTAGGTCCATAATATTGTCTTAATTATTTTTTAACTTAATATTTTTTTCAATTTTAACGATGGATTGATTCTAAATTTCACATGGGGGTTATCACGTAAGCAATGTCCAATTATTTTGGTACTTTTTCCTTTTTTAGCTTTTACTAGTTTACTTTTATGAGGAAAACTAATAACATTATTGCACGGCGCACTGTCAGGTCTATTATTAAAAGCCTATCGGTCATATTTAGGTATAAACATGGATTAAAATTTAAAATTAAATTTTCATCAAAGTAAAGTAAACTTTAAACAGTTAAGACCACTTTACTTTGAAGAAAATTGAGGTATAATTAATCTTATACCATGTTTATAAATATGGCCATATGGTGGTGAAATTTGGCATTTTATTAACTACTTAATATGCTGTAGACTGAAATACAGTCAGTTCTTGTTCCTATACCATAGGAGTTAGTATTGAGGGGCCTTGAAACCTGTTACAAGTAGGTAACCTACCTACGACATACAAAAGTCATCACAGTCCATATTTTATATTACGCCAAAGTACCTTCTAACCTATGATAGGTGCATGAGCTGACAAACTTAGCGTTTATAAAATTTAAATTTATAAAATTTTATAACTTCACTTTTTATAAAATCACAAAGATTTACAGGTTCTATTATGTAATAACAAATTACAAAAAAAAAGTGTGTTTCAGCTCCGACGCACGAATGGAGTTTACTCTTTCAGATCGACTGTCTAAATAGTTGTTCCGCAGCATACACTATGTAAATATGTACGTCTCAATACAACGCCTAAAAAGTGAAAGGTGCGCAGAATAGGCTGCGCACAAAAAACGTATCGCTGTCATTCGTTCATTGAATTTTACTGTCCATATTTTTGTCATAGCAGGGGCTACGAGTACTATACAAGAAAAATCGATTCCTAAGGAGTAAACTCCAATAAAAAAAAATTGAGCCGTAATAGCCCAGTGGGTATACCTCCGCTTACGAATCTGTATAGGTTCAAATCCGGCCCTGGGCACCTCGAACTTTTCAAGAAATTAAATATCACATACCTCAAACGGTGAAGAAAAAACATCGTGAGGAAACCTATAGCATACCTGAGAATTTTCATAAATCTTTACGTGTGTGACACCATGGTGGTGCCAGCGTGGTGTACTATTAGCCTGACCCCTCTCATTTTGAGAGAAGACTCGAGCCAATAGTCGGGTTGTTTAAACTTGCATACCTAATGATGATGAATTTGATGATACTTAATGATGATGATATTTTAAGATGATGAAGATTTTTTTTAAAAAGGACTCTTTATATATTTTATTTATGAGCAATATTCTCGTTCTCCGAGAATTACTTAGTCTTAAAAGACAGGCGAAAATCGAACCCATTACCATGGTGTTGAGTTTACCGTGAAACCATTGAAGCTTAAAGATATTTATGGCGATAATACAAATAGGATATAACGGAACACGCGACACGTGACAACTTTTGAGCCGAAATTCAAACAAAATGAAGAATTCCAAAAAAAAAATTGCCCTCACAATCCATTCTATTTAGTCCCGTCACAGATATTACCAACTAATCAGGCGTGGACAGTGACAAAATGCGACAATACCCAAAAACATCAAAACATATTACGGCGTGCTTTGTTTACGAAATTGGAATTCATTATGACAAACGACGGGGAGCGCATAGACTTGTTGTCTAAACTTATGGACTGCAGAGTGCGAGCATAGACAATGGCTCACAGGACTAGTGTTTGCGCACAATGACCATAGACAATCGACAATCGGCAAGTTTATGGCCACACAAACAGATCCACTTTTGTTGACAAAATGAATGACCATTTTGGCCACACCGGGTGACATGCGTTGCTAATTTCCTAATTAAAAATCGAATTTTTAGATCTCAATCCTATAGGACCTCGATAGGTTGGTAATATTTAATCTATTCTGGGAAGTCCGTTTGAATTTGGATGTGGTAAGTAAGGCAGATCAAGTGAAAAATCCTATTTAGTAAGCCTTCTACTAAGTAAGGGTTTTTCAGTAAGTAGGTAATCTATGTTTTTATAATTTGTTATTTTTCACTACTCTTGCTCAAAAACACTGTCATATTACCACTCCACAGCGGGGCTAAACAAGCATATTAGCCTCTAAGGGCTAAAGTAATTTTGTTTTTTTAATTCTTGTCTGTTACGAGTACTAGCTAAGTACTAGCCTACTATAAAACGGAGGAGGTTTTATTCGAAAATAGAATCATTATAGGTAAGTCCCTGATTGTTTTGAAAAATAAATAAAAAACTTTAAATTGGAATGAAAAGCAGAGTGTAACACGTGGGGCTAAACCCATTATAAACTCGGTTTCTATTTAGGCAGCCCTCGTCTTCGTCTCGGGCCCTAAAAATACCTCGTATATAATGGGTCTTTTTAGCCCCTTGTATAACAATCTACTATTATTTTATGTATAGGTCTAATACATACTACACTTGATCATAACATCGACATTTTTTTGGTATCGAGCTCAAAACCAATTGTGATCAACAGTTGACTATACAATACGTATGGAAATATGAATATTATTATTACCTACAAACGCGAATGTTTGTATGTTTGGATGTTTGTTACTCTTTTACGCCGCAACCGATACTGAACCGATTTGGCTGATATTTAGAATGAAAATAGATTTTACATTGGATTAGCACATAGGCTACTTTTTATCCCGAAAAAATCTATGGATTCCCAAGATTTGCGAAAATCTGATGATTTTGATGGTATGAATGTTTCTTACTCTTTCACGCCTCGACTACTGAATCGAATCGTCTGAAAATTGAAGTAGAGTTCGCTAGTTTTAAATATTCGCGTTCGCTAGTTTTAAATATAAAAATCTTATATTAAATACTTAAATTATAAAATTTAATTAAAGATAAGGTTTAGGTAATAGAGCAGTGGCGTAACTATATAGTGGTAGGGTTGGCATAATGGGCACACGACTCGAAGGGGCTCTCAGCCTACGAGGCCGTGAGCTCTGAGTCATCTAACAATAAAAAAATTACAACGTGACGATTTTTCTGGGGCCCATGGGGCATCATAAGAATTCGTCAACGGGCCTGGTATAGTTACGCCACTGAATCTGATGGTACTTGGCCTAGCTCTAGTAGTTACGCCACTGAATCTGATGGTACTTGGCCTAGCTCTAGTAGTTAAGCCACTGAAACAGATGGTCTTTGGCTTGTTATTCATTTAATTATCATAGATACATTTAAATAACTTGCGGAAAATATTCTGATGACGATTACAAAATAATATATTTCGTGAGAAACAGTGCATTTATTAATTTATTATAATGCACAGTTTATTACCTACTTCTAAAACAGACAGAGATTGAAGAGATTTCAGATACTCCAGTATTTTGATAAAAAGTTTCAATAACACTTGAAAATATTTGGTATAAAATCAACTTAAATCTAAAGCTTCCAATCAACGTGAGAGTAAAGTTTGAAACAGATAAAAAAGCAGATATAAATTCGTGTAAGCCGTCCGATGATCTATCCGATCGAATAAAAAACTAGCATGCTACCGGCACCATAAAAGCGGATTATAATCTTTACTGTGATCGTCTGTAGACCTTATAAAGGCACGCGGCGCGGTCGGCCGTGGCTCGTCTAAAAATATAATGTTTTGGCCCATCATTAGCCGCACAATGTGCCGCAATGTCCATGCTTTGTCTTTTTAGTCGCTGACGCAATTCATACTCGAACTGAACAATAAAATACCACCAGAGCACCGCACGATTTCAAAGCTTACTCCACAACGTATAGAGTACCAACTCGATACGCGACTGCGCCGATCTCCGAAAGAATTGTCCGTTGACAACAGAGACATCGATGCTATTCTTTTTTGAATATCGATTGTAAAAAGCATTCTCATGATGCTGTGAGAACTTTCGAGCGTGCGCTGTACAGTCGCGGCTTAAATTCTTTAGCCTATTCAAGCGCGCTGTCTTTGTGTCAATATTTCGGATATGGTGTTAGTTGGCTTGTCAAATAGTCGTTTGGTAATTTTGTACGCGACGGTACCCACAGTGCAGATCGGTGGACGAGAGATTATCAGATATTTTCCCGTCGGCTCCGTGAACTGGTATGACAGACATGGACTCGGAGCCTTGTACGAACATAATCGGTTAACGGTGTACTCTTTGTCCGTAAAGGATAACGAAATCTTTTAAAACAAACATCAGATCACTTAGATAGCGAACGTCAAGTCTAACTATTTGAAAAATATATCCGAATCAAGATAAAATTAATAAAAACAATGCGGCATTAATAAAATAATTTTATAATGTGCAGCCGTCAAAAAATATTCCGAGAAGATATTTTTAAACAAAAACAGAAAGTGAAATATCGCCGAATTAAATATAACCGAAAAATAAAATATAAAACGCGTTTCACGAGAAGTCTCTATCGCATTAGAATCAATTAAAAAAGAATATGGTATTTCAATGCAAATATTTCGGAATGATTAATACCATTAATCTGTAATCTGCCACCGGATTCCTCGCAACATTCTCGAAGTTCAACGCGCGACCAGTAAATTCTAAATCGGTTCCACCATTCTTTATAATCGTGCATTAATAAATAATCGGCGCGGAATAAAAATCTAAAGTTAATCGTTATCGGACTCCATCGTCGTTCAGTAACTTTATAATAAAAAAGCGGAATAAAGTAGGCTTACCCATTTGTATTGTTTGCTGGGGAACGGTTAAAAAAAACAGCAGCCACAGAGCGAATCGTTCGCGGTGAAACTCGGAATAAAAAAAAATCTCTAAAACGTAAAAATGAGACCGAACAATATCACCGCCGCGACACAACTGCTTGTAAAAGAAATCAGGAAAGTATGATAGCGATTTTTTTTTTGCTTTAAATATGTGAATTTACAGGACGGGCCGATTCGGACTGATACCAAAAAAGACATCGACCGATGACATTCGGCCGCCGAATAATTGTGTTTTACAAACGGATCGAATAATAAATAATTCAATTTTGCGGGCCGGCGATTAAATTACAGCCTTTATCCATTCCGTATTATGCAGGCGACAATAAAAATGCAAATGACGTCCAACGATGCTGTTATTTACGGTGCTGACACATTGAAACAATCCGCTGCCCGACTGCCGTCACACTGGCACCTAGTTGCCAAAACGACGATCAGCGACCACTTAACATGCAAACGAACTTAATAAACGCTGATTATTTCTTAAATGTATTATTACAATTAACATAAATACAACATTGGTATACATTCATAAAAATATAGTCCCAAAAAGACACACATATACCTAGAAGAAAAATATAAGCTATGTCGAATCCGTCGGATCTAAACCAAACAATAGCACCTACATGCCTCAGTCTAGCCTGGATTCTAAACACATATCGTAAATCCCACTGAAGTTTCAGACTGAGATCTCTCACCCACCTAAACCCACTTTTGGCTCTAGATACAGTGGAAAGTGGGTATAATTATTAGTCTAAATACCTTGGTCCAGCGAAATTAACGCTTTAAATGTCACCATTTAAGTATTAAGATGATTGGTGTTTCTACAAAGCCCCGGAAAATTGCCGCTAGTCAACTTTGAAATCTATAATAGTTGATCGGTGATTTGACCGACGTTTTTGAAACTGGGTGCGTCTGGTATACTAGCCGTGGCCGTGGATATGTTTGACCATTTACGTCAACTATTATAATACTTGTCTTAATTATTTATTACATTCAATTCTGATTAGTTTGCAGTGGTATAAATTACCAAAAACCTCAATTATGAGACAGTCAAGTTTTTCAGTCAGTCAGTCAATAGGTATTCTTTGAGACAGTCAATAGGTAGATATGTTATAATAAAGAATTTTAAATGAGGAGGTTAACCTAAATGTTTGATATTGTGATCCCACTTTGTGCTTATTACCTCTGCTGAAATTGAAATTTTTGTGACTTATGTACCTACATTAAACAGTGGCTTAGGTGCCTTTTTATTAAGTTCAAGAATGTCCCTAAAAATATGTGGAATCCATGGGAATGCATAACAATATTGTGATTTTCAAAATTGACTGGTGTATATACTAACATCAAAAAGTCCATTTCGTATTAAGAACTCTGAAATAAAAGGGAATTCTCATCCCTGGGCTTAGGCTACCCTTAATCAACTGGTGGTCAACTCATCATCCACTCCTTTTACACACATGTTCTCTTTCACCCAACCCAACCATCTCTTCTCTTTGGCCTTCCTCTCCTCTTATGTCCTTCCACTTGCACATTCAACATTTTTCTAGTAATATGACTTTCCCTACGCATTACATGTCCATACCAAGCTAACCTTCTACTCCTCAATTTTTCTGTCACTGGCGCCACCTTCTTCAGACTTCCTCTTATATACAGTACCCACTACCTCTGTTATTACAATTCGAATTATAACCAATAGAAGCGAAAATGAAGAAGTCTTAATATTCTTAATCCACCACAAAGTCGCGGGCAACAATTTGTGGTTCTTATGAATGGTAAAAACCACTGACATCATAGGTACCATAAAAACTAAAAAAACGCGAGATTTTTTTATAAAACAATGAAGTCACGATAGCTACCTACTGGATATTTTTAATCTATGGTCATAAAATATCTTTTGTCTATAGGCGTTATTTAAAAACTACACAAAGGATGAATCACTTTTCAATGAATAGTGCTACGCCTAAATTTATCATGCATGCCTATCCTACTGGGCAAACATAGGTAAATGATAAACGATTATTACCTATAATATAGGTAAAGATAATAATTATAGTTTATATAATTATTATTACCTGTTGTACAGTCGTGATAGCCCAGTGGATATGACTTCTGCCTCCGATTCCGGAGGGCGTAGGTTCTAATGGGAGGCAGAAGTTATTGCAACCCGCTTGATATCCTCCTTATAAAAAGGGATTCTTAAAGGAGTATCGAGTTTATACCCACCACGAAGCAAAAACTTATCTTAGAACGAAGAAGATGCATTATCTATTTCTGTGCCTAGCTACATTATTTATAGAAATAAATAAATAATGTAGCTAGGCACAGAAATAGATAATGCATCTTCTTCGTTCTAAGATAAGTTTTTGCTTTTTCTATTTTTAACAATGTAATACATACAAAATAAACAAAACACTATTAAAAACTTATAAAAAATATTTAACCCTGAGTGCCCAAGCAACCGGCGGTCAGGGCTCTAGAGCGAGAAACCTCCTCACAATACGCGCCGTCTCAAGAATCACTGCCTTCTGTATCCGACTCTTGATCCAATAGCTGAAGCTTCGGTGTTGGTTCCTAGCTACATAATTATTGTAAATAATTATTTTACCATAAACAGACAAGCCCAATAATTTTATTCGCACATATATTCTATTTAGACAAGTGAACTTAATGACATTGACTAAATTTTAATATTTTTTTCAATCCCCAATAAACATGGAAGTCAATGTATGCTAAACCAGATCTAATCAACTAGGTACACCTGGCCGAGAGACCAGTGTCTAGTAGGTATTATATTATGTATATATTATATATGTGTATATTTTTTTGGTTATACATAAATTATAATTGAAATGTCACCAAGAACGTTCTAAAGACGTTTTTTGTTGTCTTATTTCCTTCCTTATCGATCTATAATCCCAGATGTTTCTATTTCCATTTGCCGTATTGGAGCGAGATGCCAAAAAATCAATTTACAAGTTATTTAATGAATGTATTATGCAGATTTCGTCGATTTAGTTTGGCGAATATCAATAAATCTACGCGAGCGAGACAAATAAGTCATAACATTGGATAACGAGGTAAGGGCAAGGCCAAGTTGTTTGTTTTATGGGTATCGATGCAAAAATCGACTCATTGCCGATTGAAAATATTTTTGCGAATACCTAATTTCTTTACCTCACCTAAGATTCCGACGTGAAAAGCTGGATTACCTAATGAGGATAGCTTAACAAAAAACATACGAGTAGGTAGGTATAGGACAGTAAATTCTTTGTATGAAAATTTATTTTTTTAGTCAATACCTCATCATTATCATCATCATATCAGCCGATGGACATCATTATCATCATCATATCAGTCCACTGCAGGACATAGGCCTTTTGTAGGGACTTCCAAATATCACGATACTGAGCCGCCTGCATCCAGCAAATGCCTGTGACTCGCTTGATGTCGCTTACTAGTGCGGGGTCGCCATTCCAGCACCTTGGGACCCCAACGTCCATCAGCTCTTAGAACTATGTGGCCTGCCCATTGCCACTTCAGCTTCGCGACTCGTTGAGCTATGTCAGTGACTTTGGTCCGTCTGAGGATCTCCTCATTTCTGATTCGATCACGCAGAGAAACTCCAAGCATAGCTCGCTCCATCGCCCGGTGAGTGACTTTGAGACTTCTAATAAGGCCCATAGTCAGCGACCAAGTCTTACCTTTAAATCCTTAGAAACCATGAAAACGTCCGCAAACAATCAACCAGAATTACCTAAAGAAACCAAACATTTTTATATTTATAACATTAATTTCGAACCAATCACAACATACCTGCTATGGACTCCTTAAAAGTAGATAGGTAAACACATTATTTCGATCAAATATAAATTGTCCTTTACCAATTTTGTAATAATGAGCTACAAATAACGCCGGGACGATCGTTAAGAGTCAAATAAACACTTTTAGGTGATTTTAAAACACCTCATCCTTGTAATATGATACGTTGCATCTATAGATATACATAATTATTTTGACATTATCGATAAGTTGCATACTTCGCTTAGGTATAAAAATAAATAGGTAGGTTTCCAAGGTTTTTTACGATTGGTAGGTATGGTCTTCGGAAAACCCAACAGAAGTTTCTAATGAAATATTTTTAAGTGAATGTACCTATTTACAAACAAGGACAAAAGCTTTGATTAAAGTCATCATGATCATCATTAACAACCCATATTCGGCTCACTGCTGAGCTCGAGTCTCCGCTCAGAATCAGAGGGGTTAGGCCAATAGTCCACCACGTTCACCCAATGCGGATTGGCAGACTTCACACACGAGGAAAATTGTGTAATATAATTTCTTAAAATGCACATAACTGAAAAGTTGGAGGCGCATGCCCCGGACCAGTTTCTAACCCACACCCTCCGGAATCGGAGGCAGAGGTCAAACTGGGCTAATACGGCCCTATTATTATTAAAGTAACGGCTAGTTTTTCTATTTATTTGAATACTATTTCCTATAAGTAAACCCTTATTCGCACGAGGTTTTTTTAACGGACGTTAAAAAAGCATTCAAATACGTACAGCAAATGCATTGCCAAGTAACCAGTATGTTTGACAGCGTTTTTAATACACAACGCTTTTTTTCGAGCAGTGTTGCATTTTGGGCGCCGAAAATAGACCTTCATTAACGTTCATACTATATTTGAACGCCTTTTTAACTCTTAATAAGTTCTTTCATTTGATGTGTCACATGATGCATCTTGCTCCCCAGAACTGACCTTTATATTCAAAAAAATTTTATTTCTGAGGTTTCCTGGAAATCTTCAAGTATAAAGCTAACTTCTGTATTTTTTTCAAAATTTTAGATTCGGTAGTTTCGGAAAAGGGTCTATTTTCTTGAATAACTTGAAAACTATTTATTTCAAAATTACAAAGAAAATATATTTGAGATCCTATTACCAGGCTCGTTTGTTGGATGTGTCACATGATGAGGTTTAAAAAAGTTTTTTTGAATTTTCCAACTTACCCCCCAGAAGTGACCTTCATATTCAAAAATTTCATATTTCTGAGGTTTTCCGGAAATCTTAAAGTAGAAAGCTAATTTCTGTATTTTTTTCAAAATTTTATGTTTGGTAGTTTTGGAGAAAGGGAGGGGGGGGAATGTTAAAAAAATCTCGTGCGAATGTGGGCTTATGGATCAATTTTCTTTTAACCTTTGAATATAAAGCTGAGCAGTCTATAGATATCAGGCTTCGGGCGACAGAAAAGCTTCGCCTATGAAAACGCGAACATGGTTAGATATTTGTTATTTCTCTGTCCACAATAGGCTAGTTGGCACTTTTTTTTAAATGGTCTTAAATTGTTCATTATCGATTCTACTAGATTGAATTTTTTTTTTCATATTTTTTGAGACGTTATTACATGAAAATTTTACTTTTTATATATATGTTTTTGACAATACGAACGAAAACGCCTGTCGGTCATGACAGTCTCTATTACAACTGTTTCATTAGTGACGTCACAAAATGGACGACAGCGTTTTTGACAGTTGTTTTTAAGAAATCCTTAACTTTTTATTGATATCGCTATATTTCGGATCCTTATTCCATGTAGGTAGGTAGGTACCTACTACACGAAATTAACATAGGTATATATTTCTTTTTATTATTTACAAGTTACCTTGACTGCAATCTCACCTGATGGTAAGTGGTGATGCAATCTAAGATGGAAACGGCCTAACTTGTTAGGAGGAGGATGAAAATCCACACCCCTTTCGGTTTCTACACGATATCGTACCGGCACGCTAAATCGCTTAGCGGTACGTCGTTGTCGGTAGGGTGGAAACTAGCCACGGCCAAAGCCTCCCACCAGCCAGATCTGGACCAATTAAGAAAACCTCAATCAGCCCAGCCGGGGCTCGAACCCAGAACCTCCGTCTTGTAAATCCACCGCGCTGACCACTGCGCCACGGAGGCCGTCAATAAAAATATTCTTTATATTAAATTTGAAATGAGTCAACTATTTGTCTATACGAGTACCTATACTTACCTACTAATATAGATATGTGTTATTTATTAGGTATAAAAATACCTACCGTAGTTATTCCGTTTGGTACTTTTGAGGCACCCAGTACCTAATCTACTAACTTTCGGATATCTAATCTGAAAATATACATGGGTAGGTCAGTTTCACTAATTAGTTACTATCTAAGTAATTACTGAATCATGTAAATACTAAGTAGGTACTATTTAATTGTAAGTAAATAATTAATCATTGACTCATTAACGCCCAGCCCAGTGATTGTAATACGTAGATAGTAAACGATAACCGCCCATTCTGTCCAATTAAATATAGAATTTTATATACCTAATTTTTTTTTTAAATGTTTGCCATATCTTTTAAATATTCTCATGACCCCTTTAACTAGTCGGGAAAGACTGTATTAGGATTGGATAAGACAATAGACCAACGGGGCGGGGATCGAACCACCACCCCTTGGTGATGAGTCCGACTGATCTTACCGTTAAGCTATTGAAGCTTAATATACTAATATTATAAATCTGAAGAGTTTGTTTGTTTGTTTGATTGATTGAACGCGCTAATCTCAGGAACTACTGGTCCGATTTGAAAAATTCTTTCAGTGTTAGATAGCCCATTTATATAGGAAGGCTATAGGCTATATATTATCTCCGTATTCCTACGGAAACGGAAACCACGCGGTTAAAACCGCGCGGCGTGATCTAGTTAACGATATATGAAGAGCCGTGATAGCCCAGTGGACATGACCTCTGCCTCGGATTCTGGATAGTGTGGGTTCGATGATGTACTTATGTAGGTGATCAATGATGATGCAATCTAAGATGGAGGCAGGCTAAGTTGTAAGGAGTAGGATGAAAATCCACACCCCTTTCGGTTTCTACACGACATCGTACCGGAACGCTAAATCGCTTGGCAATAGGTACGTTCCTACCGGTTACTAGCCACGGCCGAAACCTCGTACCAGCCAAACCTGGGTCAATCAAGAATATCTCAATCGTCGTCGTCAATCAAATCGTAATGATGATGATGATGATGTAAGGGCTGACCTCAACACAGAGAGGACATAGGTTCGAACCCCGCCTGCTGGACTGTTGTCGTATCCACTTCTAGCAGTGTTTCTTAATAGTTAGAGGAAAGCGGTAATATTGGTCATAGTTAAAAGATGAGGCAAAATAAATAGATATGTTACCTATTTTAGTTTTCCGCACTCCTCCGTATATTTTAACTATACCAAATCACACGCGCATCGCTTCGCTTAAAACGGGTCCAAAGTTTTCTATAGCTAGCAGAAGAGACGGTGGACATTTTTGGGTACGTATTTGAGCAAAGATGAAAACTTACCTTATCTATGCTACCCTAATGCTGGGGAGTAGTGGGGCTTGGTGGAGCTATATCAACCCCTATAACTCAAAGTAAGGATTTTTTACAAAAAAATATCCCCGAGCCATCTGAAATTTTTGTACCTCTAAATTGAATATTTAAAGAGGAAAAATATAAATAAGCTAGCCGGGTTCTATATATTTTTTTTTGCATTAGGTATAGCTGTACCTACCTACAAGAATTATTTAAAGTCAAAATATCGTTAAATGATAATCTGTCTTGTTAATTTTTTACTCTTTCAATATTATTATTTTTTTTAATTTATAATATATCTATCTATATATCTATAAAAATGTTATTTTTTAAATTTCAGAATGTATCAAAATCTTTGTGTTCGGTTCCCGTCTTATTATTTATTTATTAATAAGTACCGACAAATCCAGTAACACTTATTGAGTAGGTAATTAGATATATACTTACGTCACATAATCTGACTTATTTTGACTGATTTATTAAAACGCTCACTTTTAGGATCGCTTAATAAAGGACAAGTACAGGTCAAGTTTTGAGCTTGCTCAAATACGTATCCAAAAATGTCGACCAGCTCTCGGACTATACTTACTAAGTATAACAACGGAAAACGTTTACACAAGCGCAGGAAGTCTTTGTTTGTGACCGACAAAGTTACGGCGTACTAACAGATAATAACTCACAGAATCAATACTTTTTCCCGGAACACTGCGGAAAACTATAGATAAGTAGGTATCTACACCTATTTGCCTTAATAGGTACCGGCAAAGACGTGCCATTTAGCTATTTAGCGTTCCGGTACGACGGCTCGTAGAAACCGTCAGAGATAAGTATAATAAACTTGTACCTCTTCGAAGTTAGCCCGCTTCCTAGCATTGTCACATAACTTTGTCTTTCGATTGTGTAAGCGCCGTACTCCTTAATGATGTCTTCGAGGGTTTTGGGCGAGCACAGAAGCATCACCTGATGGGACGGCAGGCAGAAGCAAAAGATCCAATAGTCCACCACGCTGGCCCAATGCGGATTGGATGGAAGACACGTGATATTTATTTTCTTAAAACGTTTACAACTGAAAAGTTGGAGTTACATGCTCCTGACCGGATTTTGTCATATTCGCTGGGCTATCACGGCTATTATCTGTATTTATATATTTATTCGGAAAGCACATGTAAAGGTGGTAAACGCTATCCATTAGCATTTTAGAAAGTCTAACTTGTTTGCATTGGAACTTTGTTGAAGGCGGAAGTCGAATTGACACGGTAGGCAACTCTCGTAAATACACACTAGAATTCAATTATTATTTATTATTTAAAAAATATATTTTAATCAGAAGGTTATAATAAATTCTCAAAAAAGAAGAAATTTGTCATACAAGTGTATCTAGGTACACAAAGATCCCCGACTGGACCGATTGAGATTTCCTTAATTGGTCCAGGTCTGGCTGGTGGGAGGTTTCGGTCGTGGCTAGTTACCAACATACCGGTAAAGACGTACCGCCAAACGATTTAGATGTCGTGTAGAAACCAAAAGGGGTGTGCATTTTCATCCCACTCCTAACAAGTTAGCCCGCTTTCATTTTAGATTGCATTATCATTTACCGTCAGGTGAGATTGTCGTCAAGGGCTAACTTGTAAAATAATAGAGAAAATAAAACACATGTCTGTAATACTTACTACAGGTATTACCTACCTAATGTTTCAGGATAGAATATCTATGATTTTCTCCATAAGAGGTTAATTAGGTAACCTTACCTACGGTCATGGATCCTGTTGGGATTTTCTCCTAGTAGGAGGAAATCCTGAAATCTAATCGTGACAATTATTGAGACAATTAAATATTTGAAGCTTTGAAAACAGCTACCTCCCAAAGCTCACCTCGGTCTACTACACTATTACAATACAACAGACAATTTCATTTATATGTATAGATTTGTATAATAACAGTTACTAGCTATCTTCATCGCTCAGTGAATGACTTTAGTCTAAAACCTTCAATGTCAGTTACCAACTGAAGTCTGTATAGCGTCTGCTTAAGTTATAAAAGCGGGACACTCTGTACTCGTATATACTTATTATAAAACAAAAGAGCTTGTCTGTTTGATTAGTTGAGCGTTTCTTTTTCTTCTAATTGTATAAATATGGAAGGTTCCTTAATGGGACCTCAGCAGCGTCACCGAGGGGTCTGGGCGAGCACAGAAGCATCCCCTGTTGGGGCCCGAAGGTAGAAGCAGAGTAGATGGGAACTCTCTCTAAGGGCGTCGTCTCTTCTGAAACTCGGACCTCATCTTAGAGGGCCTTTAGGAAGGGTGTTTTGGCCTGAATGTGTCAGTCCGGGCGCCCCAGAGATCGTGAGTTAAAAATCCGGGTGACGTCAGACATCGTGGACTTAGTCGTCTGTGTAGCTCGTTTTTCTGTCTCCTGGGAAGCATTGTAGTTCGTTATGTCATCGTCAGAATCGTAAAGGACGTTTTTTGGGCGTCTAGATCTACAATCGGCGTACAATCTGTAATCGGGGGTGTATTGCAAGGTAGAATTGAAAAAATGTTTCTATGTTGGAGAGTCCATGTATATATAACTACGCCACGTTAAATAGGAGCGGAGCATCGGAAAATGTGGCAAACGGGGAAAATCAATCCCTTTGAGAGTTTCGCGTTTCAAACGCGGTTAGAGTTACGAATAAATTATGGATGACAAAAATGTTTCCCTTTAAAAATTCTAAATTACGTCGACGACAGTATACTTCTATCTTTTAAGCTCACTACAGCCTTTTGTTTTCCTTTTTTAAAAAATCCACAACAGCAGCATATATTAATGCAATGCAGCAGTGCAGCAATGTCTTAAGGTTAACCTTTTTATGGTATTTAGTACTTTGATTATCATAAAAAAGGTTATTTAAAGTTTTTTACTTCCACTCGGACGAAGTCTCGGGCGTCCGCTAGTTACACCAAGTAAGTACTACGCGCATTATAACGGCACACTGACATGGTCGGTGAACATGACGCGCCGCTTATTTATACCCCCTTTATATTGACGTCCTTAAAGCGAACCGCCTGTATAATAGGAACAGCTTATTGTGAACAATTTATATAGGCACCATTCGTATGGAGTGCATTTTGAAGAGTACAATAGTAAGATTTCTTACTCGCTTTCAGAGGTAAAGCTTTGAGGGCTTTTATCAAGAAAGATAGTATGTCAGGAAGGTTAGTAGGGAAACGCATTTCTAAAAAAGGAATATTTGACCCAAACAGCCATCACCATTAACAATATACCTACCTATTCGGCTCACTGCTGAGCACGTGTTTCCTCTCCGATGAGAGGAGTTAGGCCTTAGTCCCACTACACTGTTCAAATGCGGATTGGCAGACCTGAAAAGTTTCTTAATTCACTACGTGTGTGAGGTGACAGTTCGCATTTGGCCAGCGTGGTGGACTGAGGCCTAACCTCTTTCATTCTGAGAGGTGACTCGTGCTCTACAGTGAGCCGAATATTGGTTATTGATGACAGTCATGATGAACATAAAGTTCATATTCGAATAATACGTGTTACAGGCGTAAAGTTCCTGGCGCAGTTGGTAGTACCTACTGTGGTTCTCAACAGAGAGGTTCTGGATTAGATTCCCGTCTCAGTCAGTTCAAGATTTTATATTTTTTACATTGTCTAAGGTCTGGACAGGTGGTAGACATCGGCCGTGGCTAGTTTCTGTACCGTACGGCAATCGTGCGTGCAGGGAAGTGAGGTGCACCAGTCGTGGGGTTTTCATTCATCGCTACACGCCCCCCGGCCCGACCGTCGGGAATGTTACGAACGAACTAGCAAAGCTTTAAGTAGATACAGTGTTCAACCGAGTGGAAGTGATTAACCAAGTGATCAACTGATCACCAGAGTTTGCGCAAACATTACAGGCCGCGTACCTATGACCCGCGTACCTACGTACCTAAGACCAGGGGCCCAGGGGCCAATGGGAAAGGTGGAAGCGCAAAACCTCATTGCACGCATGCTAGCAGACGAGGAGGAATGGAGGAAGTACTCGCAGATGCTGAGAGCTATCATGATAAGGAGAGAAGAAAGAGAACGGGCCGAAAAGAAAGAGAAAGAGAAATGAAAAATAGAAAGTCAGTACGAAGAAATGCTCTGCGGTTCCGTACTGACCGGCAGATACGAAAAAAAAAAGCCGCTTACCTACGAGTACCTACTATAAGTGGTTAGGTATTCAACAGTAGATGGGTAGGTAGTATACTAGGGCGGCGCAGTTCCCACGCTATGCCCGGGGCGACGGGCCGACTGAAACGTGTCCGATCTACAACTGACTATAAACTAAAAGAACTAACTAGGTAAGTAAGTACGTTTATTTGTTTATTTACAAATTAGCCCTTGACTACAATCTCACCTGATGGTAAGTGATGATGCAATTTAAGATGGAAGCGGACAAACTTGTTAGGAAGAAGATAAAAATCCACACCCCTTTCGGTTTCTACACGGCATCGTACCGGAACGCAAAATCGCTTGGCGGTACGTCTTTGCCGGTAGGGTGGTAACTAGCCACGACCGAAGCCTTCCAGCCTGACCTGGACCAATTAAGAAAATCTCAATCTGCCCAACCGAGGACCGAACCCAGTACCTCCGTTTTGTAAATCCACCGCGCATACCACTGCGCCACGGAGGCCATCAAAAACGTAAAGAAGATAAATCTATTGACTATGCTGGAATGCGGAATCTATTGACTATGCTGCTGAATAAACTCCTATTTCAAATTCAGGTTAAGCTTACTTAATGAACATTACATTAGTGGACACCCGAAACTTCGTTAACGTGAAACGCAATTTTTCACAAATCCCACGATAAAAGATAGCCTATTTATGTTGCTCAATAACCTCTACCTTCAAATGAAAGTCCCATTAAAATCTGTTTAGCCCGGACTTACAGAAAAACAGAAAAATAAAAATTTTAATAAAGCTTGTTTTTCTTTGAGTTTCGTGATCTAATCAAGTAAAACCGCGGATTATCCTCTAGTCTTTAAACATTTACAAGAGATTAACAACTCAATTCCACATTAATCACACCTACTTGAAACAATGCACAAAGTACAAACTACTTAACAATTTCGTATTAAATTAGATACGATTAAGTAGGTAAAGTGTACTATTAAGATAACACAAAGAACAAAAGTGTGTAATTGATTTTTTATGTCGCCAAGTCGTAAAAAATCGCCGACTCAGCCAGTACGACTCCAATACCAGTCGCCACAGAATATGTAATATCAGAAGGTTACCTTGCAATGTACAAAAAGGTACCTTGAACATAGAAGAGCCAACGCTTACTTGGCGGATTACTTTGATTATATTTTGAACCTTAATTTAATGAATTAGTTAAAATAAAGAACTACTTAGACCTTGTTGGTTGGATCTGAACGCAGGACGTCCTTGATCTGTAACTGAACTGGGTTAATTTGTCAGTTAAATCCGTCAAACGGCATTAGAACAGTGTAGAGAGTTTAGGCACCAAAGGACCCCAATTTTCATTCAGTGAGTTTTGGATAAAAAATGTGCGATAATGATGAAAATATCAACGGCAGGTACAACCAACACTTTGTTTTTACTTCATAAGCACCCTATTAACGATCAAACTATGAGTAGTTTACCAATCTTGCCTTTTTCATTAAGCATTGTTTGGCAAACGCATTTAACAAAGCTGTAGCCGATCAAATTGTTTGACAAAAACATATCATTTGACAAAAATATATATCGTTTTCGGGGTAAATAATTAGGTATGTGAATGGCCATGATTAAAGCTGGTTTTGGTTTATTAATTGACATAGTAACTGATCTTTAGTTCTGTTAATGCCATATTCTTTGGCAACGCTGTACCTACGAGTATGTGTCAACCTACTCGTTGCCTTGCGATCAAATTACTTAATTGATTGAATTTATTAACGTGACAAATTGTTTTTATTACTGTTTGCGTAAAAAATACCGATACGGCGGCTTTCCATCGATTTCAGCAGCTAAGCGGTGCGTGAGATTGCAACTTAAAAAATCATAAATTATTATCTATATTAACGGGCACGCTTGAAGACAAAAGTCTTCGAACAGTGCGTGTTGCCAATGATGACCTATAAGTTCCGAGACTTAGTCGCTAACTATGGGCTTCATAACAAGGCTCAGAATCACACAGCGGACGATGGAATGAACTATACTCGGAGTATCACTGCGTGATCGAATCAGGAATGAGGAGATCCGCAGAACAACCAAAGTCACCGATGTAACTCAACGAGTCGCAAAGCTGAAGTGGCAATGGGTGGGTCACATAGTTCGAAGAGCCGATGGATGTTAGGGTCGTAAGGTTCTGGAATAGCGACCCCCCACGAGAAATTGATCGACCTCCCACCAGGTGGACTGCCGACATCAAACGAGTCGCAGGGAATCACTTGCATTGTACGTCCATCGGATGATATGGTTATGATGATGATGATGATGACATTCACGGGTCATTACAGGATGCCTTCTTCTCTACAGGTAATAGAATATGAAGCTTACACCCAACATGTTGCTAACCAAAAATTCTCACCACGAATTGGGAAGTTTTTTTCCTAAGCGTTTGCGATTGTAGAAAGAGAATCGACCTACCATATCTCTACAGGCTCTGATATCTAGATGTCCCCATTTGATGGATGCCCAACCTTAGAGTAACTATGAGTATGAGTCGATTTAGCGAAGCAAACTGCAGACGTAATGGAATTTGCCAATCTGATAACGATTATTTTCATATTCAGTTGTTAACAGGGACGAGTACCTACCTAATGAATCATTATGTTCTTGTCTAGCGAAGAGTTGTCACCAAGCTTTAGTATCTGGTAACATGATTCCTCGAGATATCCCCAAATATTTAAAAAAAACTTTTTATAATTGGACAAATTGAGGATAGGGGGCTTATACAAATACACACCATTTATAAAACCATCATGATATCTGTCAATCAAATATTTTAAGCGTAAATAATGTTACCTCAGTATATGGTGCGAATTGAGTAAATGAAATGATCTATGACTTCAAAAATCTCGCTTTACGAAAGAATTATCGCAGCCCTCAGCCCAGATTCTCAAGGTACGAAATGTCACAACATTATG
This sequence comes from Bicyclus anynana, assembly GCF_947172395.1. Classification (NCBI taxonomy): domain Eukaryota; kingdom Metazoa; phylum Arthropoda; class Insecta; order Lepidoptera; family Nymphalidae; genus Bicyclus; species Bicyclus anynana. The sequence goes on from NC_069101.1 coordinate 9,596,302, forward strand.
GAATCGCTACGGATTTAAGAGCTTGTGGTAAGGTCCCTGGACCCTAAAAACCTACCTTCCAAATTCTGTAATTGGTAAGCGTACTGTACTGCCTACCTATTCCCGCAATGAATGATGAGGAAGCCAATATGTATAAATTACTAATTAGAGAACCTTCGGTGGGCAAGTCTGAGTCGCAATTTAACGGTTCTTAACCGACTTCAAAAAAGGAGGAGTTTCTCAATTCGTCATTTTCATTTTCAATTCATTATTCAATAATGAGTCCTTTTAGAATTAGACTGTAATCATACCCATTACAGATACAACCCTTACCTAACAAATGCTAATTTTTTAGACTTATGTTGTTTGTTTGTTTAGCCCACACACAAATAAAGAGTTTCGGTACATAAATTAAATTGCCTAAAGGCATTTTCTTCCACAGTCATTCAACAAAAATTGTAATCAAAAATCCAATTTAAAGAAATGTAACTTATGTAGTAAAGTTACAAACCTACACCAACCGTCTAGATGTGTATAAGAATTCCAGGTGCAATTTATGAATAAAACAACAACTAAGCAAATAAAGATATGCACGGAGGCACTTATTTTATAAGAACTCTGCAGGGATTCTCACGTTTCAGATTTTATGACTGCCTAGACCCACAGTAGGACTTCGATGATTCAAGCTAAGATAAAATGACTTTTAATGCATAGTAACAGACAATATTTTTGTGTAAAATAAGGATTTTAGTATGTTATACAATATTTAAAGCTAATGTACACAAGGCGTTTAGAATGCGCTCTTACGTCGAGTTAAAACTCTTGGCGTATCTTGAAATAGGGTAACATTTCACTTGGCATTTAGGTATTATATCAATATCCTGATTTTACGTCTCTCTGTAAGCAGACGACAGAGAGAAAAAGGGAGAAAATCAAAAAATCTATATCTATACTTCTAAACTCTTCAGCTTTGCTGAAGAGTTTCTTTGTTTGTTTGTTTAATTGAAAGCGCGAATCTCAGGAACTACTGCTCTGATTTGAAAAATTCTTTCAGTGTTAGATAGCTCATTTATTGAGGAAGGCTATAGGATATATATTATCCTCTTACTTCTACGGGAATGAGAACCACGAGGTTGAAACCGCGCGGCGTCAGCTAGTATTACGATAAAAGAGCAATTTTTACAATTTCGAACTAGTGTGAGAGAGATTTGATTTTTTTTATTTTGCAAACCTTACTTTTATTAAAATTGGTTTAAGCCATCTATATCGGTGGCCCGTGTCTATTTTGGATACTTAATAGTTAAGAATAGTTTATTGGTTTTGATAAAATACCCTTAATTAAAAAGAGTTCATAATATTCTTTGTTTTCTTATTAGACGACGGCCTCCGTGGCGCAGTGGTATGCGCGGTTTTCGACGGCCTCCGTGGCGCAGTGGTATGCGCGGTGGATTTATTGACGGAGGTCCTGGGTTCGATCCCCAGCTAGGCCGATTGAGGTTTTTCTTAATTGGTCTAGGTCTAACTGGTGGGAGGCTTCGGCCGTGGCTAGTTACCACCCTACCGACAAAAACGTACCGCCAAGCGATTTAGCGTTCCGGTACGATGTCGTGTAGAAACCGAAAGGAGTGTGGATTTTCATCCTTCTCCTAACAAGTTAGCCCGCTTCCATCTCAGATTACATCATCACTTACCATCAGGCACAGTCTTACTATGCATCAGGTGAGATTGTAGTCCAGGGCTAACTTGTAAAGAATAAAAAAAAAAGACGTTAGGCTTTGTAATCCGTTAAAGTGTCACCGTGAGGTTTTGCGAGTCCCTCTTTAGAGTAGAGTGACGTGCCTCGACTCCGAGCATAAATACCTATGTGAAAAACTAACTACTAAAGTAAAAATAGCTAAACAGAAAACCAATAAACGCCAAAAAACGCGCGTTAACGCCTATTCTGTGGAAACTTTAACTGTGAACATACAAATCCCCTATACGTTATGAATGAGTACCAACGTTGTGAGAGCATGAGTTGTATGAAGCTTAATTGGTGTGTAAATTAAAAGTCTAATTATGCGGAACCAATTTCGTATGTCTGTATTGTAATATACAGTGATTAATGATTTATAATATATTGTTATGTGTTTGTATCTAGTAAATGTATTAACGATAGGGAATGGCACGTATTTGACATACTAGAGATTACTAGCCCCGACAAAACCGACCGAAAACAAAGTCGCTTTCTCTGTCCCTATATCCCTATGTCCCCCTATGTATGGTTAAATCTTAAAAACTAAGCAACGGATTTTGATGCGGTTTTTTTTTAAATGATTAAAGAGGAAGGTTTATAAGTATAACTAGCGACCCGCTCCGGCTTCGCACAGGTGAACAAAACTGTGAACGTTGTACATAAAAACAAAACGGCCTCCGTGGCGCAGTGGTATGCGCGGTGGATTTACAAGACGGAGGTCCTGGGTTCGATCCCCGGCTGGGCAGATTGAGATTTTCTTAATTTGTCCAGGTCTGGCTGGTGGGAGGCTTCGGCCGTGGCTAGTTACCACCCTACCGGCAAAGACGTATCACCAAGCGATTTAGCGTTCCGGTACGACGCCGTGTAGAAACCGAAAGGGGTGTGGATTTTCATCCTCCTCCTAATAAGTTAGCCCGCTTCCATCTTTAGACTGCATCATCACTTACCATCAGGTGAGATTGTAGTCAAGGGCTAACTTGTAAAGAATAAAAAAAAAAAAGAATTGTGTATTTTCATCCTCCTCCTAACAAGTTAGCCCGCTTCCATCTTAGACTGCATCATCACTTACCATCAGGTGAGATTGTCAAGGGTTAACTCGTAAAGAATAAAAAAAAACATAGCGGCCCGCTCCGGCTTCGCACGGGTATCAACTAATATTATAAAGGCGAAAGTTTGTGTGTGTATGTTAGTTCCTCCTTTACGCTGCGGCTACTGAAGCGATTTCGCTGAAATTTGGAATGGATATAGATATCACTCTGGATTAACACATAAGCTTCTTTTCATCCCAGAAAAATATATGGTTTTTTCATCCCGGAAAAATCCATGGTTCCCGTGGGATTTGTGAAACATTAAATTCCACGCGGACGAAGTCGCGGGCGTCCGCTAGTAGTCTAATAAATTGGTCTGTCATCGTGGTCGTTTAATTTGAAGTTTCGACTTTGCTTGTAAATTAAGCATACTTGAAATAATTGACTTTGGTCCTTAAACACGAGGCGGGACATTAAACCCAGGATCACCAATACCTACCTACATAGAAGGCTGTACCTATAAGACACTACCTACTCATCAATAGATATGGAAAATCGAACAAGCTCGTCAGTATTCCTTCTAATTATTATCGTCGCATCTCGTCGATCGCCAACGCATCTTTGCCGGCCGTTCCACCAATTTTGGCCTTTACTCCCACTTGATAGGCCTCAAACTGGTTCCCTGAGCGACGTGTCGGTTTGTCCGTCTATACAAATATTCGTCACGGTCGCACAGGCGGGCGGATGTATAAAAAAGGTGGTCAGACACGAGTTGAACCACTGCTTCACTGGTTCCGTAGCCGTAACTAAGTAGGAAGACAGAAAAAAAAGAAAAATATTGTCCTACGTGTTACAATTTTGTGATTTTAAAATAATTGTGATTACTATCCACTACTACTTGATTATATCAAAACCAAAACCCAAGCAATAAGAATAAAACAGCGTGTAATTTAGATACCTACTCGTAATTATGGAGATGCAACCTTGAAAAGGTATAATATCCACAGAGTTAACCAGCTCAGAGTTATGCATTACAGGAGTTTACGGAAACTCGGTAAAAAGCAAAACTCAACTAACTACTATAGCCAGTATTCAACTGTCTGGTCCAGTAATTATTTGAGTTAAGAACAAGCTAATTATAATTATTATTGGGTGTGAAATGACTAGCCATTTATACCCTCATTTTTAATTTGTTTCTTGGTTAACCGTACCTACTTCTTGAGTATGGCTTTAGTATAAGTCCTTCTTAGACGCCATTTAACATCTACGTAAAATCATAATAAAGTGTTAACTGTACCTGTCGGTGTACAACGAATGGCTAGCATAACTTATACTTAAATAAAATTAACAGCCTTATCAATGCAGTCAAGTTCTTTCCTTCAAAAAACAGAAAGACAGACAATGAACGTAGGCAAACTGCAAGATCCTTAAAATGTCCGTTTTCCATTACTAAACACGGAACCCAAAAAAAGAAAAGGACTCGATAGCCACGTTGTGAGGCCTAATTAAGATATGTAAGCGATATGACCGGCCCACCGATGTTAGACGCACTATTGTCCCAGAAACACATTGTGTTCGATACATTATGTAAAGGTTTGATTACTGATAATGTTAGGTAGGTATCGTCTTTATTTAGTAACTGCCTATAATACTACGACAACATATTAAATACATATATATTGTTAAGAAATTAATTATCACGTGTCTCAAACGGTGAAGGAAAACATTGTGAGGAAACCTGCATGCCTGACAATTTTCTTAATTTCTCTGCGTGTGTAAAGTCTGCCAATTCGCATTGGGCCAGCGTGGTGGACTATTCGCCTAGCCCCTCATTCTGAGTTTCTTCTTTTTTTGAGAGGAAACTCAGAATGAGGGACTCAACTCAATTCTCGCGCTCAACGGTGAGGCGACAATAGGTTCTAAATAAGATGATGATGATATAATTAAATTAAATAATTACCTATAGATATTTTAGCAGGTTCTATGACACATTTTAATTTACATTTATTTAGATGTTATGCTGGATGAAAAAGATGTTTAATAAATTGCTGGGTAATTAATATTCGTAGGTTTTCGTTGTTTTAGAAAATAGCATTCATGTTTTCAGTAATTTCAGCGGTAGTATCCAATTCAAGTTCGTATTGTATATCTGCTATTTTTCTCTTTTCTCTCTGTATTTTTAATTTTTTTTTTTAAATTCAAATTTATAAATTGTTGGTAATATAAAATTTTCTAGGCATATATAGGTAAAAGCTATTATATAAACTTTAAAAACAAAGTCTTTGAAAGCTGATATTGGGTTTCATTTGCAACTTAAGTGTAAAAAAATAAAATGAAAAAACGTCTTATTTCGCAACCATAAGGTGTGTGGATACATAAAGAATTCACATAAAATTCGTCGATACCTAACACAGAAGTGTTTGTAAAAATCGGTTAAAAAAGGCGTGATCGAAATGCATTTGAGAGCAGATAGGTAGTGTCTGCGATAGTCAGACAAACTTCATTTTAGGAAGGCTAACAGATTGTCACCGCATGCTCTATCGGGAATCTCTACTGGTACCAGGAAGCTGCCATTCAAATTTAAGGTAAGCTATCAGAATGGAAACCGATTAAGAGAGGAGTCCAACAAGGATGTATACTAACCCCCTTACTTTTCATTCTTTATATTCCTGAACGGATAATTAAGCGATCGTTCTGAGCCAATAAATGTTAACGGACAATCAACAAATCAGATTTTTTATTCTTTACAAGTTAGCCCTTGACTATAATCTCACCTGATGGTAAGTGATGATGCAGTCTAAGATAGAAGCGGGCTAACTTGTTAGGAGGAGGATGAAAATCCACACCCCTTTCTGTTTCTACACGACATCGTACCGGAACGCTAAATCGCTTGGTGGTACGTCTTTGCCGGTAGGGTGGTAACTAGCCACGGCCGAAGCCTCCCACCAGCCAGACCTGGACAAATTAAGAAAATCTCAATCTGCCCAGCCGGGTATCGAACCCAGGACCTCCGTCTTGTAAATCCACCGCGCATACCACTGCGCCACGGAGGCCGTCAAATGAAATGATATGATATGATATGCGGATGATACTGTACTTCATCATTGTCAACCTATATTCGGCTCACTGTTGAGCACTTGTCTCCTCTCAGAATGAGAGGGGTTAGGTCAATAGTCCACCACGCTTGCCCAATGCGGATTGGCGGACCTTACACACGCAGGGAATTAAGAAAATTTTCAGGTATGCAGGTTTCCTGACGATGTTTTTCCGTTTTTCAGTTCCGGAAGGCGTAGGCTCGAATCCGGTCCGGGGCATGCACCGTCAAATAATTAATTTATTAAAAGTTTATTGTATTATTGTAATAAGTAAAGAAATAAAAAAACTAGTGTGATAAATTAGTTTGATTTAACAAAATTAAGTATGTTTGGCGATTGCAGGCTCTCAGTCCATAGGTAGGTATATTCAAGAGGTAAATACAAATAAATATTCGGGTTTTCTTTAATTGAATGTGTCGAAGTCGAGGTATGGCGTGGGACGCCGGTACGAATTATAGGCCATTGTGGGTTAGATCTGGGTGGGCAATGGTGTTTAAATTATTTTGCAACGATTTTTGGTTGTTATGTAAGCAATTACCTATAAATAGATCTTTTTAATGTAATTAAATTCCTATAAATATTATAAAATCAAAAGGTTAGGTGTTTAATCGAGGGATTTTCCTGCGATTTTCGTAGGTAAGTAGGTCATGAAAGACTAGTGCAATGTGGGTAGGTAAATAACAACAATATAATGCTCCCGACCGCAATATTTTCTCTTTTTTTTCGATCACAGCGGCCAATCTCATTTTTAGATTATCCATATAAACAGAATCTCTAGAGACTCTATGGTTGCCATTTAACTAATTGTCTGGCGATCATAAAACGCGGTAAAAAAATATAAAAAATACGTTGGATAGTTGAGGGTCTGTACTCTGAATCCTGTAAGATGGAGGTGCATGCCCCGGACCGGATTCGAACCCACACCGGAATCGGAGGCCAAGGTCATATCCACTGGGCCATCACGGCTCTAGGTTTAGTCATTATCATAATATTTATTTAAAGCGAGCATTTGTGTTTCATATGTGAGAAATCTTTACCCTTCATTTATTTCATTTCATGGCCCCTCCTAGGCACGCTACGCCACTGGACAGAAGTGGGTATAGATACAATCACAGATTTTTTCCATGTTCTGTGAGTACGACTACTTATCTATAGTACAACAGGTTTCAAAGCTTTCTCAAAAGAGCCCGAATACCTATTGAGGCTATTTCGGATTGTAATTGTGGCAAACTGGCAAATAATTTTCCCAAAAATGTCGAATATGTGCAAAAAAAGCGAACCTAATTTCCCATCACATTCGTTATAGCATGAATATAATACGCGACATCGCTAGGCGTGTGCCGGACTGTTTAAACATCGCATTTGCATCTTCCAAAGCTCGCCGCAGAAACTGACTCAATCGATCGCTAAAAAATCCATCGCATTATGCTCGCCGCCTGTCTATATGTCTTCTGAAGCAAAAATAACAACCAATCCGCCCACGCCTCTAAACTCAAAAGAAACCTTGTGCTCATTAAAATAGAGTTTAAAATACAGCGATCCACAACCTCGTAAGCTGTTGTAAGGCAACGGAGATTCAACAATAATACGTGCACTGGGACGGCGCGCGCGCAGTCTGATCTGACCACTACTGTGCATTTCCCACGGACTGCGTGTTCCTCCGTCTCCCTCTGTCTGTATAGCTGCGTCTCGCTCGCCCCTGATGGACTGCCGTTCTTTCGTTAAACGAAGCACACCCACACACGGTGTCGGTATTTCAGATTATTCGAGGCAGACCGACATAGATTAGCCGCGTCAGCTCGCTCGCAGGTTAGCTAGAACATTCTTAGCGATGTATTCTTTCACATGAATACATTTCGCGGCATGTTCCTAACCAAAATTGCCGTTTTGAAAGCTTTTTTAGTAAATTTAATAAGTAAGCTTGTACTTCACCATGATCTCACTTAGTAAGTGTGGCCTTAGAAACAACGTGCTTGTATAGAATGTGTCTATTCATTCTTATTCTAAGTAGTAGGTATACTGAATTTGTAAGAATCAGGAATAGACAACAAAATTCCACATCCTTACAATGCGTATGAGAAAAGATGACGCAAAACGCTTTCTTCCTCCTCTTTATTTTCGAATTAGGCATTAAATCCCCCCGTTTCTGTAAAGCTTCTTGAATAAGCTGCACACATGCATTTTACCGCCTATTTGATTAGGTACCTAGCTAGGTACCTACTGTGTAGATTCCTAGTTCGCACAATATCTTCTAATATCTCTAGAAGCTTCCTAGTCAACTAAATCTCTACCTACTTATAATAAATCTGTAGAGAGGTCAATTCTGTAGGTAGGTACCTACATAAAACATATTTCCAAAATAACTATCAGCAGGTGATTAGTGAACGATACTGATATCAAAAATGCAATTAATAAAACTTTCGTCTGTCTGTCTGTATGTTCGTTATAGAAACAAAAAGTAAGTAGGTACTCGACGGATTTTAACAAAACTTGCAATTACAATTACCTATTCTTCATATCTACTCCAGAGCAGGTTTTAGAATACTTTTCATCATGCTACGATCAATAGGAGCAGAGCAGTGAAGGGAAATGTTGGGAAAACGGGAGAAGTTACTCCATTTTTACAGTGATACTACTGAGATTTAAGTGCGGACGAAGTCGCAGGCGTCCGCTAGTAAATAATAAAAAGGTATATACACTTGTGGTTACCTACCTAAATAAAAGAAAACTCGATCGGAAAACATCGAAATTAATACTTCCTTCCTCCGTCTTCCTTATCCAAGTCGGTTTTGGATGATTTTAATTTTTACCGTTAGAGCGATTTGGCCATCTCTGCTGGTACCTACAAAGATTTTAAAGTATAAAATCGTTGGATAGGTACCTATCCATAAAGTTCGTGCCAATCGTGTCTTCTGTCAAACGACGCCGGGGGCTGAAGCTTCTATTGCACCCAATTAGGGCGAATAATTCGGAAATTCACGCGGACGATTAGGGGAATAACCTTGGTGTAATTGCAGTTATTTTTGCGTCAGAGTTTTAGGCTTTTTTGTTGGGAAACGTTAAAATTGATCAGGTAACGTTATTCCGTTTGCATTTGCATAATTGGTGATTAGACTCCGCGCCTATGATTGACTATAATAACACGATATAATTCCTACGTTAGCGACTAAGTCTCTATGAGCCCACAAGAAGGCTCAGAGTCACACAGCGGGCGATGGAGCGAGCTATGCTCGGAGTATCTGCGTGATCGAATCACAACTGAGGATATCCGCTGAAGAACCGAAGTCACAAATCAAAGTAGGTAACAAATCGCAGAGCTTAAGTGAAAATGGACGGCACAGTTCGAAGAGCTAAGTAAGAGAAGAAGGACGTTGGGGTCCCAAGGAACGGCGACCAGGTGGACTGACGACATTAAGCAAGTCGCAAAGGTACGCTGAATGCATCTTCGTCCATTCCATCGGAATCAGAATCGTGATGTTTGGAAGTCCCTACAAATGGAATATGTCCTGCAATGGACGTCTATCGGCTGATATGATGATGAATTCCTACGTAATAGGCAGTGGCATGCACTTCATAGATGCAAAAATGCACTACCATCAGCAGCACTACACTCAGCAGAACCTGCCTTCCGAACCGGTGGTAGAATCTTTACAAATAGTCAACTGACGTGTCGAAAGTGCTTGTAAACTGAGCCTACTTGATTTGATTCATCCCTGAGGACTTATTACGAACCTGATATTAAAGGACGTCAAACCTGTTATTGAAGAAATCCATTTTGTACGATTAGTGCGTACCCTGGTTAACGTGTGCACGCCACTGACTATCGACTATCCAGCATCTTACACACAGGTATACCGTATAGTTTTTGAGCGAAAAACTTCTAGTCCGCTCTTATATTGCAGCCATCACAACTGCGCAGATTTTACATACCTAACTACCTACCTAATTATTATTATTAACACCCGCGTGGGAAAAATATAGCTTATGTTGCCCCCTGATAATAGTTTCAGAGCCTATTCAATGCAAACAAATAAACAATCAAATCTTTTTTGTTTATAATTGTAGTATAGAATATAGATTATTGTCATCAACATCCGTTGGGATAGATAATGTTTTCGCACATTGCTCAGCTACAAGGGCGTTGATACCGCCACATCAGCCGTATCAATGATACGGGGCCCCCGGTCTACAAGACCCCTTATGTGTGAAAGCAAAAATTTGTAAAATGTAGGTAATCCACAATCTCTTTTTTTTCCTGGTTAGCGTGTGCCCAAAAGTTGGAAACATCATACATAGGTCGTATTTATTTTAAGCGAGCATTTTCGTTTCTTTTGTGAGAAATCTTCACCCTTCATGGTCTCCCCAACTAATTTTGATACAGGGCCCCTTTAAGGCACGCTACGCCACTGCTCAGCTATAGCCTTCACCGGCCTGAAAAATGTTCTTTTCACACCTCTTCACCGGCAAATACGTTCCCAATTTCTCATGGACATAATAGATGGATGGATGGATGGATGGATGGATGGATGGATGGATGGATGGATGGATGGATGGATGGATGGATGGATGGATGGATGGACATGGATAGGACAGCGATTCCTGCAGGGAAAAAATATTTAGCGTTTCCGTAGAACGGTGCTATCGTAACTATGGTAGGAAACTAGTGTTTGGACCGTCGTGGATTACGGCAAGCACTTAGTACCTACGTTTCAAGAGCCCAGAATTTAGACCCTAAACCGTCCAAGTACTATTTAATTTTCCTTAGCATAATAGGTACGTAAGAGATATAATGGGGATGATGACTAGGTTTGAATATATTGATTTTTATGATACATTCGGGTAAATAGAGTCAATGTTAACTAATTTATACATAAAAAGCAAAGATTGACTGGATATTTGCAAAATAAATGAGATTATAAAATTTCAAAAACTATTAAATTTTTTTTATCGTAATTAGATGAAAATTCATACAGTTTTAGCTTCCTTACATTAAATGTGACATTTTTTAATAAATGAACTATAAAGATAAACGCACAAATAACAAAGATATTAGTAATTTTGTTTGAACGCGCGTACAAATCTAACGATCATTACATTGCCTATGACGTCATTTTTTCGAGCCATTTTGTATGGGGCGTTTTTCAGGGATCCGCGGCAGCGCCGCAAATCTGACTCTTTAAATCCCTGTGGCTCCGAAAGTAATGATCGCAGATACCCTGTTCCTTTTACAAAATTGCTTTACTATTAGTATACTCTTAATTTATATACAATTTAAAAAACTGTCATCATCCCTATTTCCCCAACCCCTCACACTGAAAAACACGGTTAATAATAAAATTTTAAGGATCTCTAGCGAATGCCCTAAAGCCAAGTTTTCAGCGAAAGGGTAGGTAACCACTTTAGTTTAATATTTTGGCAATCGAGTAGGTACCTAGTAGTAGACAGTAGGTAAATGGCAATGTATAAAGTAAACAAATTATTTATTTGAAAAAATCTTTATTTTACAAAATTATGTCTCTGTTTATTTCAAATCAACAGCCTCAATCTAACGCTTATGCAATAGGTATAACAATTAAAGAAAACAACAATTTAATTGTCGCTCGGTGAGCCAAAGATTTTTATCTTTATGGTAGTCTTAATGATTTATACCATAAATTAAGAAAATTAAACCTAAAATTAAGAAAAGAAGACCATAGCTCAGATGAGTTTTTATTATCACCGTCTGATAACGACACTTAACCTAAGAAACGACAAGTTTGGTCTTTGACACTTCGAACTCTCTTTAAGAAATCTCTATCTATTTCATAAAAAGTAGTTTTGAGTTTTTCGCAAACAGACAGACAGAAGAAAAACGTTGTTTTATATGTATACATTGCGCTTAGAGGTTGACATTCCTGCACTATGGGATGGGACCCCAACGACCATCGGCTTGTCGAACTGGTCTATATTCCTCACCCATTGCCACTTCAGCTTTCCGGCTCGTTATGTTTCGTCGGTAAAATTGGTTCTGTGGATCTCTTCATTTCTGATACGATCACTCAGAGATACTCTGAGCATACCTCGCTCCATCGCTCGATCACTCAAAGATAGGTACTCTAAGCATAACTCGTTCCATCGCGCGCTGTGACTCAGAGCTTTCTTATGAGGCGACCACAGTTAGCGACAAGTATCGGATCCGTTAGGTCATCATTGACAACACGCACTGTTTGAAGTCTTTCGTTTTATACTGACGAGATATTGACGAGGACTTGATGAACGAAACGAAAAGTTGTCGCAAAGGTTCCCGAACGCTGCCCAACTGAGTAAACTGAGCTACCTAAGCTAAATTAAAATTACATGTTTAAAATTACTTAAGGGTAAAATTGTTTAGTTCTATTTTAATACCCGTTTTTTTTAGGAAATTTGTAATCATAACTCAACAATATTAAAAATTATTGTTACAATATAGAAACACAATTTAGTTTTAATGATGATGATGATGATGATGATGAATGGCAGAAGCATAGTAATCTCATAATCACATGTGCACTAAACATTTTTGTTTATTCGTAATAAACTAATACGTGAAATAATAATAAACTAATAAAAAGTAAAGCTATGAAGAATATTGAAAAAAAACCTTAGGAACAATAGACAGAAGCATAGTTTTTTTTTTAAATAATAAAATGTCAAATATAGAAGAAAATAAAACGACTAAAATGTAAATTTCATAGCATTAACGAAATGGTGGTTTGCGCAAGTTACATGCATGCAGTCATTTACCCGACTTTAGAAATATGAAGAAGTAATAAAAAAGATATGTTTATTTAAAAAAAAAACGATTGTAGACTACAAGACTGAAGTAAAACTCTTTAAAAAAAGCGCCATCTGTGAGCCTAAGGCATAACTGCAACGCAACAGGTTCTTGAAGTGTATAAAAGGGATTGTTTCAAAGTTCTCTAAGAACGCCATCTACCGGTAGTTTGAAATAACAAACACTATGCATGTAGATGGCAGCACACATCACCAAATTACAAGTTTCGTCATGCATTTACTAATTTACTCTGAAATTCTAGCCTATATAAAGAAGTTTTACTTAAAACATACTCAGTAGATTTAAAACTATATTTATTTATATAATAGGCGGACAATTGTGTTCCATTTAATGTAGACATATTATTATTTATATAATAGACAAATTAATGCCATAGGAAAACTATAATTTTGACAAAGATGGATGGAGTGGAATTAATTTAGGATCAGACCTATTAGAGTTAATAAAAACTATTTGCGCAAGTTACATGCGTCGTGTATAAACACCATTATGCTAAAACCTATTAATTTCTGTTGCAAATCAAAATGTTTCGCTTTAAAATAAAATCATTAAAAGCTAATGACTTTTCTACTATAATCCTAGAGTTGCTTAAAATCAATGTAAAAAAAAAGAAAATTACTGCTTTAGTAAACTATTCTAATTTATTTTTATTTATAAAAACAATCGATATTAAGTATATTTATACCCCGTATACAATAAACATTAAGAAAACTTCGTACGTCATTGTACGTACAAAGTTAACACAATTATAGGCCTAGAATGCGTCAACGACATATATTGTAAAGAGAAAAAAACATATTGTCGAGCAATAGCGGCAGAAATGAAATATCGTTGTCTCTTTCCTCCCAACGCAACAAAAGAGAGAGAGAGTGCGATATTTTCGATTCCGCCGCTATTAGTTGATACGTGTCTTTCTCTTGTCTCGACATATGTCGTGGCATATCGTAGGCCTACTGAACGACTGCTATAACAACGCATACGGGACAAATAAACATTCATTTCCCGAATAAAGTTTTCTGAATCAACAATCTAACATTATCATAAAAAAGATGAAGAATCTCTTTATTTCACAAAAATAGCTTCTGGCACATTTGCAATATTATAATATACGAGTACCTATTTATTAATCGACAGCACATTCTATATATAATATAGAACGCATAACTGTTTAAGGTTGAGCAAGTTGAAACCCAAAGAAAAATTAAAACAAAAAGATTTTTCACAGTTTACTTAACAAATTGTGCCATAAGGTACAATGTACATACTTAAAATATTAATTCGATTTTATAAAAATATAAAACTTTAATACACGCATTTGTAGTATATTTCTATATTATGTTTTATAATTTAGAGTCACAGTGCGACATAAGAAAGTAGAAATCAAGAAAACTAGAACTAACTGTCTATGTCAGTGACTTTGGTTCTTCTACGGATCTCATTTCTGATTCGATCACGCATTTATACCGCTAGCATAGCTCGCTCCATCGTGCGCCGATTGACTTTGAGTCTTCATATGAATCATTATCAATATCATAAAGCCGATTGACGTCCACTGTTAGACATAGGGGTCCTTTAAGTATTTTCAAACATTACAGAATTAAGCCGTCAGTATCCAACGGCGCCTTGGGACCCCAAAGCCTATCAGTCTTCGAAGTATTATACATTCCACCCATTACACTTCAGCTTAGTGACTCATTGAGCTATGTCAGTGACTTTGGTTCTTCTACAGATCTCATTTCTGATTCGATCACGCATATATAATCCGAGCATAGCTCGCTCCATCGTGCCGTGGGACTCTGAACCTTATTATGAAGCTCACATGTACCGAATATCGTACATTACCTAGGTATTGAACTTATTATATCTATGAAAATATTTTATATTTTTTGCATAATTATAGTGAACTAAATATTATAGTTTATTTTGAACTTTTTTGTGTCGCACTATACACCCGTATTCACAAACGTTTTCGCAAAATCTATTAATATTATGCAACAGTAGTTTTGACAGATATCACCTGGCGAAGAATATGATGATGTGGAAATGTCAGGTACTACAAATTATTTACATATATACTAATAGTATGCCCAAGACAAATATCGAGACAAGAAAAGACAAATGTCGACCAATAGCGGCAATCGAAAATATAGCTCTCTTGTCGCCGCTATTGGTCGACATTTGTCTTTCCCCTTCATGACATATGTCGTTGACGCATGCTACGCCTGATTTAAATGTTTGTGAATACGGGCTAAAAAAAACAAGTATGTATAATATAGTTTAAAAGATGATATGACAATATGTACATATTGTGTATTAATATTATGTGGCAGTACCAACTAGTGCGTTGCTCTAACTAATTAATGTACATATCAGTAATCAGTCTATTAAGACACAATGTCATCTAAAACCTAATGAGGAGAGTTTCCGATACTTTAGCAAATAGTTAAAAAGCTAAAGCGGCACGTCGATTCTCTTTCTACAAACGGTAACGTCGATAACGAATGATAATGAATGTTTATTATATTGATTTTCGAAGCGTTTTTTTTTATTTTTTATTATTCTTTACAAGTTAGCCCTTGACTACAATCTCACCTGATGGTAAGTGATGATGCAGTCTAAGATGGAAGCGGGCTAACTTGTTAGGAGGAGGATGAAAATCCACACCCCTTTCGGTTTCTACACGGCATCGTACCGGAACGCTAAATCGCTTGGCGGTACGTCTTTGCCGGTAGGGTGGTAACTAGCCACGGCCGAAGCCTCCCACCAGCCAGACCTGGACAAATTAAGAAAATCTCAATCTGCCCAGCCGGGGATCGAACCTAGGACCTCCGTTTTGTAAATCCACCGCGCATACCACTGCGCCACGGAGGCCGTTTGCGATTGTAGTAAGAGAATAACGTTGCACGTGGCTACATGTCAAGGAATGCCCTTCCAGATTTTGTTTTCCTTACCATCTACAATAGTAAATACATAATATGTATGATTATTTTTATATTTTTTATCTATTTCAGATCACAATCATATTAATAAAAGTAAAATCCTGAGATAAACATTATTAACATTATTATTTTCTTAAATTAGGTAGAAAAATGTACAGAAAAAGGAGACCATCCATTTTTCATACACTACTGGTCCCGATTTGACGATTATTAAATAATAATATCAGTTTTAAACTGGATTAATTTAAATATTAACAGTATGAATATTCAGGGTGCTGGAGAGTATTTCCCTTAACTCTGGGGTTATATTCTTTACCGAAAACTAATTTAAAATGTTCAAATAACATTGTGTTCTAAAATATGTTCGTAGTAAATAAGAAAATAAGTAAATAGATCTCATGTTAATAATTTAAATATACATCAAAAAACATTGAAACAGTCCGCAAGTAATTGTTTCGACTTTTTTTATTAGAATTATATAATACTAGTAGGCGCCGCGCGGTTTTACCCGCGTGGTTTAGGTTCCCGTAGGAATGCGGGGATAAAATATAGCCTATAGCCTTCCTCGATAAATGGGCTATTTAACACTGAAAGAATTTTTCAAATCGGACCAGTAGTTCCTGAGATTAGCGCGTTCAATCAAACAAACAAACTCTTCAGCTTTACAATCTATACTAATATTATAAAGAGGAAAACTTTGTTTGTATGTTTGTTTGTAATGAATAGGCTCAAAAACTACTGGACCGATTTTAAAAATTCTTTCACCATTCGAAAGCTACATTATCCACAAGTAACATAGGCTAAATTTTATTTTGGAAAAAAATAGGGTTCCGTAAGACATTTGAGTTTTTCAGACACAAGGTGTAAAAAATCAACCAGAAAAGTTACTTATTTTGAGTACGCTGCCTAAACTATAAATGATAGAACCATAAAATGTTCTAAGGTAGGGGTAAGGTAGGGGTAGGGTAGGGGTGGGGTAGGGGTATTTGAATGTTTACATCGAGTTTCACGCGGACGAAGTCGCGGGCGTCCGCTAGTATTAGTATATATTTAAAAAATATTTATATAATACGCACGCAGTTAAGAGGCGACTGATGGATGGACGCCTGTATTGAGATCTAAGTAGGAGCACATTTGCCTAGATTCAGGCACAAATAATAGGAAACCCCTGGTTGGGCATTCCAGTGTTTCTGTGTAAATATCGACATATTTAGTGGTTTTTATTTAATGTATGTATAGGTAAAACATTAGGTTATTTGTGGCCATGGCACTTTACGGTCAGGTCACGGCTTGTACGAAAGAGGCTGACCTTCTTTAAATCATTTTTGCTTGAATAATAGCAAAATAAATCCTAAAGCGGCATATGTCGTGAAGACAAAATTATATATTGTCAACCAATAGCGACGAAGCGCAAACATCGCTCTTTCATTGCGTTGGGAGAAAGAGAGAGCGATGTTATCAGTTCAGCCGCTATTTGGTCGAATATGTATTTTCTCTTCACGACATATGTCATGAAATCAAAAATATGTCATCGGACTTAGAACTAAAGCCTAAAATAGCCAGACATATCTCATTTCATGCAGGCTGAAAGTTTGTCAGCCAATAGGCAATATAGTCTGGCAAATTTGTTGATGACACTCCCATAATATGCGGTCGACGGGGGGAAATACTGCGCGGGTGTGAAATCGTGCGTGCGGGGAAGTGAGGTGCATCAGTCGTGGGGTTTTCATTCATCACTGATGAAGATGATTTCATTATTTTCATACTTATTCAACTTTGCAATATTGGTTGTCAGTTGTCTTTGCAAACGTGTGCTGTCAATATGTCGGCAATTTAATCGTTATTTGAATGTATGAGTTACAATTGTTGTTTCATGACATTAAGCTTAATAATTAAATTAATTAAAAACTGACATTGGCTGACAAACATTCAGTCTCCATAAGATTAAGTATGTCTGGCTATCCCAGTCTTATTCTATAATAGCAGCAAAACAAAAAAAAACATCATATTTAAATACGATCAAATAAAATTACTACTAAGGGCGATGCCTCATTAGTGCGCTGAATTGCGACGTCGCAACGGTTCAACTCATTGTAAATCTAATGCCACACATGCGTTGCGATAACGCACGACATTTCAGAGCAAGAAGACGACGCACGCACCCAGTCAGTCTCAACAATGCATACAAAACAAATGAGCATTGTCCTTCGTCCGTTGAAACATCGCCTGCGACGACACAACGTTTTAATGTGACATGTCATTTAAAATATTATACGAAAAATCAAGAACCCAGAGCTGTAAAAATACCAACAATCCAGAGCTCTAACTGGGCTACAATAGTAAAAAAGTTTTTTTATAACACACTTTCCATACAAAGAGCGGTGTTATAAAATAACTTTTTTATTTATTACAATATGCGTGTGAATATAATCTATGCCATTATAGTATATTTTTTTAATTTTTTAATTGGAATATTATGACACGAGATTAGATAAAATAAACGACAAACAACAAAGCGTCGACTGCGACGTTGCAACGCAAGCACTAATGGGGCATCACTATCGGTATCAAAAATACGTAATCACTCTTTTGTCAATTTCAAATGTCACACTGTTTATAAGAAGAACAACTTATACTCCAAGAACAACTTAATCACTTTTTTTGTCAATTTCGAACTCAGACCAATTATTGTATAGGACCTGCCTCGCTAGACGTTACTTGTCTGTCAAAGTATATGATCAACGATCTAATGCGATTATAAAAACTGTCGCTATAGAATCGATGTTAAATAGTTGTAATCGTGTTCGTCGATTAAAGAGCTCCGTAAAAATACCTTTTTGTGTAATTTAATTGTGTAAAAAACGGGCGAAATCTTCTAGTTTAGTATAAGATATATACCAAATCTAAGCTCGCTTTCCTCAGTAAATGACAGACAATTTTCTTCGTGACTATGATACAGGTCATTCTATAATTGATCTGAGGTGCCCGGCCAGTTATAGTTCAGGTGGCACAGTTTAATATCACAATTGGAATAATGACACGAGATTAGATAAAATAAACGAAAAACAACACAGCGTCGACTGCGACGTTGCAACGAAAGCACTAATGGGGCATCACTATCAATATCACAAATACGCAATCACTTTTTTTGTCAATTTCGAATGTCACACAGTTTATAGGAAGAACAACTTATCCTCCAAGTGAGGAGACGGCATTACCCGCATGCTCTCGCCGACCAGGTACGCGAGTTTGTGTGCGTACTGGCACGGCGCCGGTACGCGGACCGTGCCCGGCCAGTTGTAGTACAGGTGGCAGAGTTTGTACGTGAGCCGCTGGCACTGGTCCGGCGTCATGCCGCTCTCGTCGTGCACCACCACGTAGTGGGTCGGCGTTACGGTACCCTGATTCACCTTCTGCGATACTATTAGGAAGTCGTACCTGTAAAATAGATAATGTTTTTTTAACTCACTGACCCGGTAAAATAATAAAAGGATGCACAATAATGTAGAGAATTATACCTAAAGGCCATTCAATATAGTCAAATCAAATAGTTCAATAAAATTCCAAATTCAGAGAAAATTCTACCTTAATTAATGAGCTTAAGGTTGAATTTACAAATGCGACTACTTGAATTGAGTGCCAAGAAGTTTTATTTGGCAATCATTGAATGGGGACGTTTTTTGGTCGCTAATTGTGCATCCACTTTTCAAAAGGAGATTGATGGGTTTATGGTAGAAGTGTCAAAATTTAGGGTTGTATAATTATGGAATTTTCATCCCTACAAAAGGCCTATTTCCTGCAGTGGATGTCCATCGGCTGATATTTTCATTAAAAACATTTTTTTTTCGTTGTCGCTATCAACGCTATCTACCATGATAGTCTAATTTATCTTTGCCATTAAGTCAAGTCAAGGGGTGTAAGGGGGAGGCTAGGGGTGTAAGGGGGAGGCTAGTACCAGTCTGTCTCCCCAATTGTCAACCTCACCTGCTCGTGGTGCACCCTGCAGATGGACCGACGAGGCTCTGACGACCGACGAATGGCGGTATATCCGTTCCCAAAGGCTAGATTATGAAATGCCTCAGGCCGGTGTCGGGCAGCAGCGACATCGGCGCGAGTAATCTAGCACTGCGCTGACCAACCCGCATGCCCAGCGTGGTCAGTATCGGGCAATACTTTATATGGACAGAACAAACACAACACAGCCCCTAGTCCCCGGCAGCCCCGCTATTCCTGGCTCTGGCAGCGGTTACGGTAACGGCGGGGCAAGGGGTGTTAAGAATCTCCGGCAGAGATTCCGCTGCCAACCCCGACGACTAGACCTGGCAACATACAACGCACGCACTTTGAGGTCCGACGAAAAGGTCATCGAGCTGGAAGAAGTTATGAGCAAGTTGCACTGGGATATCATAGGATTGTCTGAAGTCCGAAGAGAGGGGGAGGGCTCGATAATCCTTGAATCCGGCAACATGCTCTACTACCGGGAGGGCGACCAACAGTCCCAGGGTGGTGTCGGATTTATCGTTCACAAGTCCCTCGTGAACAATGTTGTAAAAGTCGAGAGTGTGTCGAGCAGGGTAGCGTTCCTGGTCCTCCGAATTACCAAACGGTATTCGTTGAAGGTTATACAGGTTTACGCACCGACCTCGACACATCCCGACGAGGAGGTAGAGGTATTGTATGAGGATATTTCTAAAGCCATACATGCCTCAAACTCTTATTACAATGTTGTGATGGGGGATTTTAACGCAAAGCTGGGCGAACGTAGCGGTTCAGAGTTGAAAGTGGGACGATTTGGGTATGGGCAACGGAACGATAGGGGCCAAATGTTGGCTGACTTCATGGAGAAGGAGGGCCTCTTTATGATGAACTCCTTCTTCAAGAAGCCACCACACAGGAAATGGACCTGGATGAGCCCCGATGGTTCCACAAAAAATGAGATTGACTTCATCTTGTCTACCAAACGGCACATATTCAACGATGTTTCTGTGATCCATAGGGTGAAAACCGGTAGCGATCACCGAATGGTTAGAGGCACGTTGAATATCAACATTCAGCTGGAACGGTATCGACTGGTGAAGTCTACGCTCCGACCTACTCGTGCCCATATCCAAAACCCCGAGTCCTTTCAACTAGAACTGCAGAATCGCTTTGATTGCCTTGCAAATTGCGAATCTGTGGACGATCTGAACAACAGGTTCGTGGAAACTGTCCATTCCGTTGGGTCTAAGTTCTATAAGACCCACCGTACGAAAAGAACCAAAAAGTTCTCAGACCATACACTTAAACTCATGGAAGAGAGGCAAGAAATGAGATTGCAGTCTTCAGCAGATGCGTCAAAATACCGACAAATCAGTAGACAGATCTCCAAGTCGCAAACCAGCGACTTGCGAAACTTCAATACCGAGCGTATTAAAAATGCGATTGAAAACAATCGCGGCTCAAAAGTTTTCACCAGAGATCTGTCTATTGGACAGAGGCAGCTGACGCGTTTGAAGACCGAGCACGGTAATCTGATTTCTTCCAAGCCCGAGTTATTAAGTGAGGTCGAGAAGTTCTATGGACAGCTATACACGACTACTCAGCAGCCTGTTGACAACTTGGCTAAAGACCCCAGAGCCAAGTTGACCCGACACTATACCGAAGATATCCCGGACGTCAGCCTATACGAGATTAGTGTGGCTCTCAAACACCTGAAGAACAATAAGGCGCCAGGTGAGGACGGAATCACAGCAGAACTCCTGAAAGCGGGTGGAAAACCGATACTTAAAGTCCTTCAGCGATTGTTCAATTCCGTCATTCACGAGGGCACGATGCCTGAGGCGTGGCATAGGAGCGTGGTGGTTCTGTTCTTCAAAAAAGGTGACAACACCTTGCTGAAGAATTACAGACCCATCTCGCTGCTAAGCCATGTTTACAAATTGTTCTCGAGAGTCATTACGAATCGTCTCGCTAATAGGTTTGACGACTTCCAGCCTCCCGAACAAGCCGGTTTCCGAAAAGGTTTTAGTACCATAGACCACATCCATACGCTGCGGCAGGTTATACAGAAGACTCACGAGTATAACCAGCCACTTTGCTTAGCGTTTGTGGACTATGAGAAAGCCTTCGATTCGGTGGAAACCTGGGCTGTGCTAAGGTCATTGCAGAGATGCCGAATTGATTACAGGTATATCCAAGCGTTGAAGTGCTTGTACGAAAACGCCACTATGTCAGTCCGTATTCAGGATCAGACTACGAGGCCAATCCAGTTGCAGCGAGGAGTGCGTCAGGGAGATGTGATCTCTCCGAAGCTATTTACCGCCGCATTGGAAGACGTCTTTAAGCTTCTGGACTGGGGCGGACTTGGCATCAACATCAATGGCGAGTACATCACTCAACTGCGGTTCGCGGACGATGTAGTCATCATGGCACAGACTCTGGATGACCTTAGTACCATGCTCAATGACCTCAGCAGCGTTTCTCAACAGGTGGGCCTGAAAATGAACATGGGCAAAACAAAAATAATGTGTAATGCTCATGTATCGCTCCACCCAGTTATAGTTGAGAACGCTGCACTCGAAATTGTAGACGAATACATATACCTAGGACATATGATCCAGTTAGGTAGGTCCAATTTCGAGAAAGAGGTGAACCGTCGAATCCAACTCGGCTGGGCTGCATTCGGGAAACTTCGCGACATCTTTTCGTCCGAAATTCCTCAGTGCCTGAAGACAAAAGTCTTCGAACAGTGCGTGTTGCCAGTGATGACCTATGGTTCCGAGACTTGGTCGCTAACTATGGGCCTCATAAGAAGGCTCAGAGTCACACAGCGGGCGATGGAACGAGCTATGTTAGGAGTATCTCTGCGTGATCGAATCAGAAATGAGGAGATCCGCAGAAGAACCAAAGTCACCGACATAGCTCAACGAGTTGCGAAGCTGAAGTGGCAATGGGCGGGGCACATAGTGCGAAGAGCCGATGGACGTTGGGGTCCCAAAGTGCTGGAATGGCGACCCCGCACTAGTAAGCGCAGTGTTGGCCGACCCCCCACCAGGTGGACTGACGACATCAAGCGAGTCGCAGGGATTCGCTGGATGCAGATGGCTCAGTATCGTGATGTTTGGAAGTCCCTACAAAAGGCCTATGTCCTGCAGTGGACGTCCATCGGCTGATATGATGATGATGATGATGATGATTAAGTCAAGCATGTTTTGTTTACTAATTTTGTCTTTCAGATTATCATTAAAAAAACCATGATTTTTAATATTTAAACCGAAAGTATAATAATCATCTCTGAATTTATCAAGCAGTTGTAAATTTGTGAGTAAAAGCAGTTAGATCTTTATTAAAAATAATACTAAATTACAGTTAATTTTATTTTATAACCAAAAATTAATGAAATTTACATTTTGTGTTCCAAAATGCTTTCCATAGTCAAAATGTCACTAAATGCAAAACTCCTCCTCCAATACAGGTTTGTAAAGAGTTCTCAGGGTAGGTAGTGCATTTTTGCATCGATGAAGTGCTCGCCACTGTTGAGAACCTCCCCTTTTTTTTAAGTCAGTTAAATAAAGAGCAAAAACCGTTGGTAGAGTTAGGTCAGAACTTATATGGTTAATAATACTCACCAGTCGAGAGCCGTGATAGCCCAGTGAGAGCCGTGATAGCCCAGTAAGAGCCGTGATAGCCCAGTGAGAGCCGTGATAGCCCAGTGGATACAACCTCTGCCATCGATTCCGGAGGGTGTGGGTTCGAATCCGGTCCGGGGCATACACCTCCAACTTTTCACTTATGTGCATTTTAAGAAATTGAATATCACGTGTCTCAAACGGTGAAGGAAAACATCGTGAGGAAACCTGCATACCAGAGAAATTTCTCAATTCTCTGCATGTGTGAAGTCTGCCAATCCGCATTGTGCCAGCGTGGTGGACCTAACCCCTCTCATTCTGAGAGGAGACTCGAGCTCAGCAGTGAGCCGAATATGGGTTGATAACGACGACTCACCAGTCGCGTCTCGTGATGAGGTGGTCGACGACAGTGCCGGGGTCAGGGTTGGCGTACTCCGGCCCCTGGCGGAGGAAGATCCGCGTGTTGATCCGCTTCTGCACCACGATGTACGTGATGTTGGGCTTGTAACTCTCGCCGAAGGACGATATCTCGATCTGCATCTGCCTGATCTCGTATTCCTTCAACTGCTTCAGTTGGCCGTCGCCGACTCCGTCCCTGTGGTGATCAAAATATTTTTTTAAAACTCGGACTCGACCACCAAGCGTCTCCTCCGTAGGATCATTATATTATAATAGTCCAGGAATCGAATTGCGCAGTTTTTGCCGAGCTTGTCCCGCAATTCAGCTTCAAAATAGACCCCCCGTTTTTTAAGATTTAATTTCAAATAAATACATAATAATAAACATATAGTGCAACATAAAAGTACTACAAAATAAAAAAAAACTCGCTATGTGGCAACACCAGAGGTGGTCCATTTTAGGTCCACTCTTGTACCCCGTACCATTATAATTTAAAAAATACAAGGATTTTAATAAAATTTATTAAACTAAATAAAAAGAAATAAATAAAATAAAAACCCAAGTTTTTGAGTTATATCAAGATGGCGCCCATAAAGTAACTATGACATGACAATTGACAGCAAACGTCAAATCGATTACTGCATTGATTGACGTCATCTATCCGCTATTATTACCCATATTAGTGTTTCTTAGGAGATAATGAATATTATTTCGAAAGAATTAAAATAAATTCGTAATTTGTATAATCAAAAATAGTTAAAAAAAATATCTTCTATTATTTCCGCTAGGGTACAATGACTGATCCTAGGCCCCATACAATTTTTGACCATCTCCTTTACTGTCATTATCACAAAGATCTGTCATTATAGAAACCAATCGTTATTGATAGTTTTATCAGATTATTAAAATCATAGTGGAAATTCGGATAATATACACACACTATAAAACCCCAAAGTAAGCCTATAATAACCTGTGTTGTGGTTAATAAATCTACTAGTCTATGGTTAATAATAACTACTAGTCGCTTTGGAGTAGTATGGCAGGTCTTATCTCCATATCCCCCCTCTTCTATAAAAAGGGAGGCCTGTTCTAGTCGTGGGCCGTTCAAATAAGATGATAATCATAATAAAACAAACTCGACTAACCTGTAAATGATAATCCTTTGCGGCAAGACGCCATTAACACGTAGATAGTGTTTGAGCGCCTCCACGACGCAGAACTTGGCGCAGTCCCCGATCTCCTGACCTTTCTCTTGGAACATCACCTTCGAGTACCAGTTCGTCATCGACATGTTGTATGAGGCCACGAAAGCTGAAGGTAGAAAGCACAGAATAAAGAATAAAAGGCAGATAGAGCGCACGCAATCATCATCATTATCAACCCATATTCGGCTCACTGCTGAACTCGAGTCTCTTCTCAGAATGAGAGGGATTAGGTATAGTCCACCACGCTGGCCCAATGCGGATTGGCAGACTTCACACATGCAGAGAATCAAGAAAATTCTCTATGTATGCAGGTTTCCTCACGATGTTTTCTTCACCGTTTGAGACACGTGATATTTAATTTCTTAAAATGCACACAACTGAAAAGTTGGAGGTGCATGCCCAGGACTGGATTCGAACCCAAACCCTCCGGAATCAAAGGCAGAGGTCATATCCACTGGGCTATCACGGCTCTACTATATCTATACTAAAGAGGAAATATTTGATTGTCTGCTTTTTTGAATTGAATAGGCTCTGAAACTACTAAACCG
Organism: Bicyclus anynana; assembly: GCF_947172395.1. NCBI lineage: Eukaryota > Metazoa > Arthropoda > Insecta > Lepidoptera > Nymphalidae > Bicyclus > Bicyclus anynana. Next base: position 9,621,651 of record NC_069101.1, read on the forward strand.
ATTTGAAAAATTCTTTCACTTTTGGCTTCACTTTAGCTACACTACTCCCAAGTGCTATAGGCTATATTTAGGCGTAGAGCCATTCTAGAAGGGTTTTTTGACCTGAGTGTATTAGCCCGGACACCTTAAGTTAAAAAACCCACATCCAGGTGACGTCACGCTTGTGTTTGTGTTGCCTGGGAAGTATTGTCGTTGTAACTGTGGACAAAATGACATTGCCCAAGTGGCTGGTGAGGATTGGATGAAGTCAGGAGTTCGAGGAAAATGGAAACTGCTGGAGGAGGCCTATACCCAAGACAATGGGATTCATACAAACACAATATAAATGCCCCAACTAATTGGGTACTGTCGATGCTCAATTCGTTGATTGCTCAGCTCCAAGATCTAGATATTTTTGATATAAAACTTCATGTATTTATTGATATTGTAAACAGCTGTGAATTTTAATTTTATAGAAATATGCAATTTATGTGTTTGTATTGTATAGTGATTATATTGTAATTTGTTTATCTGTTATATTGTAAGTCTGTACTTTGTATGCGTTTTGGCTTAGCTGTAAGCATACTAAGGATATATATAATTAATAAATAAATAAAAAGAAAAATTCTATTAAAAATTGTATAACTAACTTGTATAAATTGAATAAAGATTTTTATTGTTATTATTATTAACTGTGGACAAAAGCTTGATGCCTTATACCCGAAGGGGCCCATTATTAACTAGTACATAAATTAATTATTAAGACAAATATATAGATTAGTTAGAATAGTTTTAAGATATTGTTAAATACTATCTAAATGGGAAAAATAAAGCTTATTATTATTATTATTATTATTATTATTATTAAAAGCATGACGTCATAAACTTGTCAATTAAATAAAAAAAAAATACTCACCAAAAACACTATTTTTCTTCATTTGCCCTTCGTGGTAGGAGTCGATGCCGACCACCATGGTGTTCTTGCACGGAATGCTAATGTGCCATAACGTGCCACCGAGCTTGCAGTTCATTTGCAGCAGTATCTTCTGAGTGATTGATCGGATTTTTTGGCTATTTGACAACGTGCGAGCGTTTATCACCTGAATATATCAAAACGTTTAAATAAATTTGAAATGTCTGTCTGTCACTTATAAATAACTGCTTGTTGTTCTATTTATATTAGTTACATAGAAGACTTTATTTGTTTGGTTAGACACACTTAGCTCAATAACTACAGGTTCGAATTGAAAAATTTTCGTGTTGAATAGTAATATAGGCTATAATATATGCATCACGTGTCACAAACGGTAAAGGATCGTAAGGAAACCTGCATTCTTGAGAATATCCCTAATTCTTCGTGTGTGAAGTCTGCCAATCCGCATTGAGCCAGTGTGGTGGACTTTTATCTTAAGTCCTCTCAATTTGAGTAGAAACTCGTGCTCGACAATGAGCCGAATATGGGTTTTTAATGATCCACAATAAAATGAAGACATGAACCAAAGTATGTAAAAACGAGGCTGTCAAGTTTGTCCATATATCGTCATAGCCTCAATAGCTCAACGGTCGGACTCATCACCGAGAGTGGTGGTTCGATCCCCGCTCCGTTGGTCTATTGTCGTACCCACTCGTAGCAAAGTCTTTCCCGACTAGTTGAAGGGGAATGGGAACTCTATCCTATTCATATTATAAACAAGATGTTTGTTACTTTTTAACGCTGTAACTACTGAAGCGATTTTGCTCTGGATTAACACATAGGCATAACACTTTTGTTATCAAACACCCATGTTTTGATAACAAAACCAAAGGCAAAGTAAGGTCATGTCAGAGGGCAATGGAGCGCAGTATGCTGAAATTGAAAAAAAATCCATAAAGTCAGACAAAAAATGATCAGAGAAAGAACCAGAGTCACGGATGCCTTAAAACATGCCTTGAAACAAAAATTGCAATGGGCAGGACATGTATCGCGGTTGAAAGACGACAGGTGGACACTTACCGTCATTGAATGGCAGGGTCCACTAGGCAAAAGGAGAGTTTTTTTTTTTTTTTTTTAATCTTTACAAGTTAGCCCTTGACTACAATCTCACCTGATGGTAAGTGATGATGCAGTCAAAGATGGAAGCGGGCTAACTTGTTAGGAGGAGGATGAAAATCCACACCCCTTTCGGTTTCTACACAGCATCGTACCGGAACGCTAAATCGCTTGGCGGTACGTCTTTGCCGGTAGGGTGGTAACTAGCCACGGTCGAAGCCTCCCACCAGCCAGACCTGGACAAATTAAGAAAATCTAAATCTGCCCAGCCGGGGATCGAACCCAGGACCTCCGTCTTGTAAATCCACCGCGCACACCATTGCGCCACGGAGGCCGTCAAAAGAGTTGGCAGACCTCAGAAGTGCTGGACAGATGACATTGCTCAAGTGGCTGGTAGGGATTGGATGAGGTCAGGACGGGACAGAGGAAAGTGGAAACTGCTGGAGGAGGCCTATACCCAAGACAATATAAAAAGAAAAAAAAAATCTATTAAAAAGAAAAATTGTATTACTAATTTGTATGAAATAAATAAAGACTTTATTATTACTATAACACTTTTAATCCCGGAAAAATTCATGGGTCCCGCGAGAGTTGTGAAAAACATAGGAACTAGTAATTGAAATTGAAAAATTATTTAAAAAAAAAAACAAAAAAAATATATAAGTCACGTAGATTACCTGTGAGGGTATAGGGTTTTCAGCACAGCATATTCTCTTGATAGCCGCATACCGATCGTCCCTCTGCGAGGGCGATATGGCCACGACGAGCTGCAGCTGCGACGTGATATGCTTCTTCAGCGCCGCGATGTATGTCTCCGGGCGATCGTTGGGCAAACGAACGAGGTCCGGCTTCGATACAGTTATGCCCATCGGTCCACTGCACCGTTTTAATGTTTCGACGAAATCCTGTAACAGAAATACAAACAAAACATCAAACCAAAATCCATTTCATGTTACAAGCGTCAAGATTGAAGATGTGTAAAGACTACTACTGTTCGAAAGTTATGTTCTGCTGAGACAAGCCGGCCAGAAATTAACAGTTACTCCTAAACATTTATGGCTCTTGTATATGGGAAGAAAGGAGATAGTCCATTTCAAGCCAGGTCCTATGTACCATATACCATAAAAATTAAAAAAATACAAGAATTTTATTAAATAAAAATAAAACATACATAATAATAAAATCAAAATTAAAATTTAAACATTTCGAGTAATACAAAATGGTGAACGCGACACATTTACGTTAGTCACGTTCCTGTATCAAGACAACCCATCGCAGTATATCGACAGCATTCATGACCGCGTTCTTGCACACACCGCTGTTGCCAAACTACAAAGTCTATAGCTATAAAGTCTACGACGGCAAAGTCCCCGATATAATGCTGACTGTTCAAGTTAACGAAATACAAGACACTTGCATTAGTTACATTCCTGTCTCGGTCTGTATACAAGACGACCCATCGCAGTATATCGACAGCATTCATGACCGCGTTCTTGCACACACCGCTGTTGCGGTTTAACTACAAAGTCTATAGCTATAAAGTCTACGACGGCAAAGTCCCCGATATAATGCTGACTGTTCAAGTTAACGAAATACAAGACACTTGCATTAGTTACATTCCTGTCTCGGTCTGTATACAAGACGACCCATCGCAGTATATCGACAGCATTCATGACAGCGTTCTTGCACACATCGCCGTTGCCAAATTGCAAATTCTACATCTACAAAGTCTACGACGGCAAAGTCCCCGCTATAATGCTGACTGTTCAAATTAACGAAATACAAGACACTTACATTAGTTACATTCCTGTCTCGGTCTGTATACAAGACGACCCATCGCAGTATATCAACAGCATTCATGATCGCGTTCTAGCACACACCGCTGTTGCCAAACTGCAAAGTCTATAGCTATAAAGTCTACGACGGCAAAGTCCCCGATATAATGCTGACTGTTCAAATTAACGAAATACAAGACACTTACATTAGTTACATTCCTGTTTCGGTCTGTATACAAGACGACCCATCGCAGTATATCGACAGCATTCATGACCGCGTTCTAGCACACACCGCTGTTGCCAAACTGCAAAGTCTACAGCTACAAAGTCCTCACTGTGATGCTGAGAATTCATGTTAACGAAATACAAGACACTTACATTAGTTACATTCCTGTCTCGGTCTGTATACAAGACGACCCATCGCAGTATATCGACAGCATTCATGACCGCGTTCTTGCACACATCGAAGTTCCAGTCTGCGTTGGGCTTGCCAGGTATTTTGACGCCCCTTCCGAACTGCAAAGCTTCCGGCGGCAAAGTCCTCGCCGTGATGTTGACGGTTTCAGGAGCTATGCTGAGCCCCCAGCCTTTGAGGCGGCTCTTTGCTTTTTCGTTTTCCATAACGTTTCTGATGAACTGTGAGAATTTTTTTTTAATAATTAATTTTAAAACGAACTTCTGGATTTGGAAAGAGATTTTATATTTTTTCTTTTCAGCGACTAAACCCTGAAAATAGCCGATGGATTTCCACTGCAGGACATAGGCCTTTTGTAGGGACTTCCAAATACAATCCTGCCATCCAACGAATCCCCCCGCAGCGGTGAAATTACGACTTCAAGCGAAGTCGTAATTTCACCTGGTAAGGGGTTGCCATTCCACCACCTTGGGACTCCAATTGTCCATCGCCACTTCAACTTCGCGACTCATTGAGCTGAGCCGGCAAAGACGTATCACCAAACTATTTAGCGTTCCAGTACGATGTCGTGTAGAAACCGAAAGGGGTGTGGATTTTCATCCTTCTAACAAGTTAGCCCGCTTACATCTTAGATTGCATCACTTATCGTCAGGTAACATTGTAGTAAAGGACTAACTTGTAGAAAAAAAAACTTACTATTCTTCTTAAACGTTATTATAGACATAAACTAAGGTGGAGGGGAAACGACCACGGTTAAGTTACTCACACTCACTGTAACAACAGCCATTAGAAAAGCTGAGGACCGAACTGTGTGGAGAGGAATCGTTGACAACGCATCGTAGGGACTGCAGTGCGGACACAACCTTTAGCAATAAAGAATGCGACCAAGAAGAAGAAGAAGAAGAAGAAGAAGAAGATGAAATTAAACTACCTTTTTGAAAGCGGCATGTCTTTGATTAGGCGTTATCCGTGTATATGTTGCGACATCCTTCATCAGTCTAAAGTTACTTCTCTGCGAATCCGTGAGTCCAGTGAGTTGGCACAGTTCCGGGACGAGGCATATCATGAAGTCCGTTTTGTGTTCATTCCCTGGCAACGTTTTGCTCTCCCTAAATCAATACATATAAATTTAAAAGGGATGATACAGTTTTTTAAATCTACTATATAAAAATAAGTCGGGTTTTCTTTCTTAACGCTATAACTCCAGAACGCACGAACCGATTTCCACGGTTTTGCATTCGTTGGAAAGGTCTCGGGCTCCGTGAGGTTTATAGTAAAGAAAATTCAGGAAAAATTTTAACAGAAAAGCGGGAAAGGGGTAGGGTAGGGGTAGGGTAGAGGTAGGGTAGGTGTAGGGTTGAAGTAGGGTAGGTAATGGTATGGAAGAAGTACACTAAAGTCAAAGCGAAGCTTGACCGGATCCGCAAGTTGTATATATAATAGGAGTATGCTAATAGTAAAGCAATTTTGTAAAAGTAACAGGGTATCTGCGATCATTACTTTCAGAGCTACAGGGATTTAAAGGGTCAGATTTGCGGCACTGTCACGGATCCCTGAAAAACGCCCCATACAAAATTCCACGAATTAATGACGTCGTAGATCATAATGATCATGACAAATGTATGGGCATTCAAACAAAATTACTAATATCTTTGTTATTTGTGTTTATAGTTCATGTATTGAAAAATTTAATCTAATTATATAATTTTCATCTAATTGCGATGTAAGATTGTTAATAGATTTTGAAATTTAATATTATTTATATTCTTATTTATTTTGCAAACATCCAGATAACATTTGCATCATCCCTATTGCTTCTTATCTCTATCTTCTAAAGCAAACAGACGTGGATTTAAATTTTTACTTTTTGATATCTGTTTTTTTATTTCTTTTGGTAAGATCTTTTCTACTTTTTGATGCCTTTTGATGTCAGCGTCTTCGACATATAACATTTTTGTATTTAATTTTTTTAAATACATTCCAATACAATAGAAAAATTAACAAAACAAACCTGGAAATCAACATTGGCTGTGTTGTATTCATAATATCAATGCCATAGTTTTTCTTGTAGTACTCAATGAAGCTAATTTTAACCATTTGACCTTTTTCGTTCTTCTCAAATGTTGACATTGGGTTCATGGTGTCGTCAATACTGTCCACACTGCAAGATAAGCATTTTAACCATATTCAATTAGGTATTTGATCAATTTATTTTCTTTTTTTTTTATTCTCTACAAGTTAGCCCTTGACTACAATCACACCTGATGGTAAGTGATGATGCAATCTAAGATGGACGCGGGCTAACTTGCTAGGAGTAGTATCCACACACCTTTCGGTTTCTACACGACATCGTACCGGAACGCTAAATCGCTTGGCGGTACGTTTTAGGTGTCGGTAGGGTGGTAACTAGCCACGGCCAAAGCCTCCCACCAGCCACACCTGGACCAATTAAGAAAACCTCAATCAGTGCAGCCGGGCATCGAACCCAGGACCTCCGTCTTGTAAATCCACCGCGCATACCACTTATTTATAAAAATTATATCTTTTTAACCTAAAAAAAATTAATCGACCGAGATTCATTACTCTAAAAAGCGAAAGTGGTTTGAAGGTGGTGCCAAAAAAATAAAATTAACTTTAAGAGCCTATTTGAAGTTTGAAGCCTTAAGTTGAAGTTGGTTCAATATTTTTGTAAAAAAAAATTTAGTTTTCTGTTTTTTGCGTGCCTCTTTATGACCAAATTGGTTCACTTGTTTCAGTTATTGTGATATTAACACAAAAGTACTGAACCGATTTTCGTGAAAATTAAATGGCCCAATCTGAAAATTGGACAAATCAATGTACTCTTTGAAACAAAAAGAAATATTTTCAAAATTGGTTAATAAATGATGATCTGATGATCTGATCTGAAGTAATTAAGAAGGTAACAAACATTAAAAAAAACATAGGTACGCGTCTCCTCCATTTTTTTGAAGTTGGTTAAAAAATAAAAAATATCTCACCGAAACAGTTTCTTATTGTAAGTGGTCATAACTGAGCTGCCAACCAAAATCATGTTAAGGGCGTTCTTCCAATTCGCGCCCTCCGCATGTAGAGTTTCATTTATAAGTGACAGCACGCTCTGTGTTCGGAGCACCCTGTGTGTGGAGTCCAGGGTCAGCATGAGACCTCCTTCATATTCATCCACGGCTGTTACATAACTGAAAAAAAAATAATGAGTGAATTCAAATTTCTTTTTTCTCTCAACTAGACGGGAAAGACTGTGTTAGGAGCGGGTACGACAATAGACCAATGAGGTGGGGATCAAACCACCACTGATGAGTCCGACCGATCTTACCGTTGGTTCTTTGCTGAGCTCAAGTCACTCATTCTGAGAGGAGACTCGAGGCCAATAGTCCACCACGCTGGCCCAATGCGGATTGGCAGACTTCACACACGCAAAGAATTAACAAAATTCTCTGGTATTCAGGTTACTTCTGTTTTACCCTTTTGGTATAGAACCATAAAATGACATTACCCCGGCCACACTTCCAGCTTGTGCTGTGGTATCTGAACGGCCAGATGTTCGCTGAAGTGTTGCCGTCCAAAGCGAACCAGCTCGAGGTCTCGCATTATGTGCTTGAACAGGATGTTGTAGATGTGGATCATCTCACTTAGATGCCGAGTGCGACGGAATGTTATCTGCAATAGAGAAAAAACTATTTAACAGTTTTTATTAATATGAAATAGGCTCAATCTTTACTAAAATCTCACCTGTGGCGCAAACATGCGACAAACGAGATAATCTCGTGGAGAACATTTCGGGCAGGGGAGATGAGTGTTGTTCCATTTTATAAAGATCCCTTAAACCTATAACCAAAGTCACAAGTCCTGGGACCTCAAGGTGTTTCCTCTACCACACAATGATGGTACAATCACGCACACGATGTCGCCGTCTACCCGTCCCGTCACATAATATAATATCATAAACTAAGGCCAACTTTTTTATCTAAATAAACAACAAAACAGTACTCACTTTCAAATTCACTTTACTCTGGTCAAAGGGGTTCGTGGACACCAGATTAAGCGCTTCATCAGGCAATGCGTGAGGCACGTAAAGTGTTGTTCCGTCAAACGTTTTCTCTTTGAAGAAATGACTGTGTTCTGAAAAGTAGAAACTCTTTTACTACTTGCCGGCCTTTGTGACGTAATGGTATACGCGGTGGATTTAAAAGACTAAAGTCCTGGGTTCGGTATATTATTATGTTATTTTTCGCTTTTTAGTTTCCGGTGTATGTTTGTGAAAACGTAACAGACAGACAGACTTACTTACTTATTCGCATTTATAATAATTATTAGTATAGATAGATTATTATCTCACCATTCAATAGCTTGAACCGCAAGTGCCTGTAATCCTGTTCGGGCTCGTAAGCCACGTTGTACTCAAAAACGTTGTTCTCCTCAAAGTTGAGATATATGAAGTTAGCGGTGACGTCACACGGCGTGCCGGTTTCACCTTTCATGACCACTGGCGGCGTTTTCTTCACCTCACTCTGTTTAAGATACACATATTATCACTTTCAGCCTCAGACATCAGACGTAAGGACCTGCCTTGCTAGACTTTACTTTTCTGTCAAAGTATTTGATCAAAGATCTTATGAGAGTATAAAAACTCTCCATAGAATCGATGTTTCATAGTTGTAATCACGTGGCCGATGGACGTTGGGGTCCCAACGTGCTGGAATGGCGACCCCGCACTACAAAGCATAGTATTGGTAGACACTCCACCAGGTGGACTGATAACATCAAGCGAGTCGCAGGGATTCGCTGGATGCAGGTGGCTCAGTATTGTGATGTGTGGAAGTCAACTACAAAACTACAAAAGGCCTATGTCCTGCAGTGGACGTCCATCGGCTGATATGATAATGACGATGATAGTTGTAATCATTTCACCAGGCGATAGAGCGAGTTACTTCTCTTTAGAGAGCGAATTACACTAGAATTTTTCTGTGTGATTGAATCAGAAATGAGGAGTTCCACAGATGAACTAGTCACTGACAGAGAAAAGCTGAATTAGCAATGGGCAGGCCACACAGTTCGAAGAGCCAATGGAACTTGGGCTCCCAAGGTGCTAGAATAGTGACCCCACACCGGAATGAGCAATGATGGTCGACCAAGGACATCAAGAGAGTTGCAGGTAGTCTCTGGATGGTGGCGGTTCGAGACTGTTGTGTTTGGAAGTCCATGCAAGAGGCCTATATCTGGCAGTGAACGTCCATCTGTTATTATGATGATGAAAAAATTAAAAAAAGCGATGATGATAATGATGGATGATGATGATGATGATGATTATGATGATGATGATGATGATGATGATGATGACTTACATATTCCTTATTTTTCTTTGCTAAAGTTGTGGTAGTGTCAGTAGAGATGGTACTGTGGGCCATTTGTTGAGTCAAGCTCCCCACATCTCCAGCACTGGCTGCAGAAGGTTGAGCCTGTACACCAGCCTTCCTGTAATTTTTACAAAGAAATTAATCAAAAATACATATAAGTAAAATTGAAGTGGCTGTCTGTGATTTTAAAATAACTATTTTTCAAGTGCTATGATAAACAGAATACTAAACTGTGATTGAAAACAAATTCTATTCAAGGGTTTTTATGCAGGTTCAGGTCCACTAGTTGCATGTAAAGTGTTACTCACAAGGTTTCCATGAACTTCAACACTCTGCCTCGTCCAGATGAAACGGTGCTTGGGCTTGGGCTTACATCAGATGCTGCTACAAATTCAATACCTAGAAAAATTAAATAGATATGTCGGCGAGTGAGTTATTTGATTGGTTAGCAAAATCTGTGTTAATTATTGTGATAATATTCGAACCAGGTTTGTGTACTCTCTCATTTTGGTAATCAGAAGTAGGACCTAGATTGTGTGATTAAACTCTATTTCTTTTTATGGGGTTATTAGAAGCTTACTGTGTCTAGAGTCTTTACAAGAGGAAATTGAATACTACAAAAAGTCTACGATAGAAAATTTTATTGATTTTAGATACACAGTAATTTCATATTTACCTGGTTTTGGCATTTGCGAAAGAAGCATGGCAGCCATTCTGCCTCGCCCACCCAATGGGACAGATGAACCAACCTTGTGGACAATAATTTAATCAATAATTAAATAATTTAATTTAAGTTTAGTGAATGAAATTTCCTAGTAACCTTCATATATTTCGTTATTTAGGTACATACTACAGTAGTTTTGTAAACCAGTTAATGCAAAAAAAATATTTTCTTTTTTCTTTTTGTTTTTATTTTTATTTTATTTTCTCATTTCATGTTTTGTTTCAATTATTATACTCGTAGATAGTTAGATATAAGGCATATCATTATTGTGTATGTGTGTGTGTGTGTGTTTTATTTATACATTTTAATTTTATATTGTTGCTTAATTTGTTGAAACACTTTTATTTGTTTAGCGTAGTCCTATTATTTAGCATATTAATTCAAGGTTGTTTGTTTTTGTTTTTAATTTAAAGGTAATAATATAGTATAATGTCACTGTGGCTATGTACATCTGTGGTGTCACCTGGATCAAGGTAGCAGCTGAAAATCAGCGCCGCTTGGCCAAGTACTTTGCTTGGTTTATGCAGCACAATGCTGAGCTGTTACCTTTTTTCAAGGTTGTGCCAAACATGACAAAGTGGTTTTTGATGCTTCAACTACTTTAGTTTTGATTTTCAATTGATCAGGTGGTTGAAGCATCAGACACAACAATAGTGCTTACTTAGGCATTGTGGTGTATGGCACAATTTTTTAAATAAATGTTTTTTCTTTCTTTCTTTCTTTCTAATCATTTTGAAAATTAATTAACCAATTTTGACAGCCTCCGTGGCGCAATGGTATGGTGGTTTTACAAAACAGAGGGTTTGATCCCCGGCTGGGCCAATTGAGATTTTTTTTTATATTGGTATGATGTTCAGGAGAATTTGGCCTTGGCTGGTTCCCACCCTGCCTGCAAAGATGTACTGCCAAGTGATTTTGTATTCTGGTACAATGTTGTGCAGAAACAGAAAGGGGTGTCGATTTTCATCCTTCTACTAACAAGTTAGCCCGCTTTCATCTGAGATTGCATCATCACTTACCATCAGGTGAGATTGCAGTCAACGGTTAACTTGTAAAGAATTAAAAAAAAAGTATATTGATTTGATATCTGTACTAATATAATAATAATAAAGCTGAAGAGTTTGTTTGTTTCTTTGTTTGTTTGTTTGATTGAACGCGCTAATCTCAGGAACTACTGGTCCGATTTAAAAAATTCTTTCAGTGTTAGATAGCCCATTTATCGAGGAAGGCTATAGGCTATATATATTATCCCCGGATTCCTACGGGAACGGGAACCACGCGGGTGAAACCGCGCGGCGTCAGCTAGTAATATTATAAAACTGATGAGTTTTTTCGTTTGAAAGTTTAATCTTAGGAAGTACAGTGTTCGCCATGAGATATGTTTGTGAAGGAAAAACATCATGAGGAAACCTGTATACCTGAGAATTTTCTTAATTCTCCAGAAGTCTACCAATCCACATTTGATCATCCTGATGGACTAAGGCCTAACCCTCTCATTCTAAGGGGACTTGTGCTCATTAGTGAGTCAAATATGGGGTGTTTATAATGATGACAATGATGTATGCAATATCATTCAGTTTCTATTCGCCAAACACTTTCAATGCCTTTTCCTCATTTTGATTAAACCTCTATAGTTCCTGCGCTGTAGCATATTGTGGGTGACAGCTTCCTAACATACTATTATTGTGAATCGCTGCAAACTTTCAGTGAAATGAACTGTCACCCACACCATACTACAGCGCACAAACTGTGAGTACTACCAACTGGCTAACTATTGGTATAAGATTGTACCAAGGCTCAGATTAGAAGAATCTTTCACCAACCAATCTAATACTTACTCAAAAGTTAGTTCCTTTACTTTAATACTTACACTACTGGATGCAACACTTGGACCAGGAGTGGGTTGTGGGGTTGTTTCTTGAGAGGATGGCGGTGATTCCCCCAACTGAGATTTCAGGGCCTGGAGTAAGGCCAGGCCTCGGCCACGACCCTTCCCAGGGTCTGCCATCGCTGCCTGAGAATGTGAAAAGCGTAAGCTAGTACAAGTATAAAATAATCTGAATCTACGAAGTGAATATCGAAAAATGTTATTTGAAAGTACCTTCTTACTTCGTATTATTCACTAAATTGCTGAGCACGCTATATTCAGGCGACAAAATCAAAGTGTAACTAGATTTTTGTTAAAAACCGTGTAGTATAATTTATATTTCATTAACCATTACATTTCGACTAATAAAACTTACCAAGCTTTAACCTGTTTCAAGTTTGTTTTGTGTTGAAAATATTTTAAAGCCAGTCCCGCTAAGCTCGCTTTCTCTTTCCGAAATCCGAAATCCGAATCACAGATGACAATCTGCACAGATCCGAATTGCGCCACAGATCACCCACTACCTACACCACAGATTAAGTACTAAAAGTACAGCGAGTGTGAGTTATCTTGATTCGATTCGAATGACGTTTGTTTATGGTACTTCTGCATAGGTAAATACTAGCGGACGCCCGTGACTTCGACCGCGTGGAATTTAGTTTTTCACAAATCCCTCGGGAACCATAGATTTTTCCGGGATAAAAAGTAGTCTATGTGTCAAACCAGGCTATAATATATCTCAATACCCAGCTAATTCGGTTCAGTAGTTGGGGCGTGAAAGAGTAACAAACGTTCCTATCATCAAAATCATCAGTTTTCGCAAATCTCGGGAAACCATGGATTTTTCAGGATAAAAAGACTGCCAGCTTTAGGTAGATACGTGGTATAAGACTAAGATAGTCTAATGTAAGCTCCCAATCCGAAACAGGCTCTATGGTAGGTTTGGTGCTCAGACCAATTATTGTATAGGACCTGCCTCGCTTGACGTTACTTTTCTGTCAAAGTATATGATCAACGATCTAATGCGATTATAAATAAAAACTGTCTCTATAAAATCGATGTTAAATAGTTGTAATCGTGTTCGTCGGTTAAAGAGCTCTGTAAAATCCTTTTGTGTAATTGAGTTGTGTAAAAAACGGGCAAAAACTTCTAGTTTAGTATAAGATATATACCAAATCAAAGGTCGTTTTCCTCAGAAAATGACAGACAATTTTGTTCGTGATTAAGAAAGCGATACAGATCCTTCTACAATTGGTCTGAGGTTTGGTGGTTATTGATAGAAAAATTGACATAAGTAAACCCAAATAATATATACATTTATTTATTATAATTACATTATTAACAATTCCCTAAACTATATTTTCTAAATAATATTACATTTCAAATTAAACATAACTTATTATTCTTTCTTCTCTTTACTTTTAAGCTGCTCAAACTCTTTGAAGACCTTGTCACTCAATTTATCTCCTTCATCATCGATTTGTTCAACTGCTAACACTTCAGGGATGTAAAACTGCATCATGTTTTGAACCTATTGGATAAAAAATAAATACTCAATGATTATTGTAAAACTAGCGGACCCCCGCGACTTCGTTCGCGTGGCGACGTTTAGTTTTTCACAAATCCCTCGGGAACCATGGATTTTTCTAGGATAAAAAGTAGCTTATGTGTTAATCCAGGCTATAATATATCTCAATACCAAATTTCAGCTAATTCGGTTCAGTAGTCCAGGCATGAAAGAGTAATAAACATTCATATCATCAAAATTCACTTCATTTCATTCATTCACGTTCGGGAGTCGCCGCAAGACAGTCGCGTTGTGTGTTGTGTAAGCGAATTGTGAGTCATGAAGATCTGTGAAGGCTGCTCTAAGCAAATAAAGGATTTTGCTTTGGTGTGCTGTAAGTGTAAAAAGTGCTACCACGCAAGGTGTTTAAATATCAACACGGCACAGTTAAACAAAATTAAGAGGTGTTCCAACTGGACCTGCCCAGCGTGTCCCACTAAAGCAGTAAGACACGATGATACGCCTGTGAAGGGCGGTGTGGAGCCGGAGGAGGATACTAGTGGCTCAGATGCGGAATCAGATGACCGCGCTTCCAATCCTCGCAGTTGTGGTGCCTTAACACCTACAATTATGGTCACGGACTCGCACCCAGCGGACACGAACTCATTATTTAATACAATATCTCTGCAGATGTCGGTCTTGCAGAACAAAATGACAACGTTGGAGACAATAAAAAATGAGTTGGCCAACATTAAGACGGACATCGCAGATATAAAAAACAACATATCTACAAGAATCGACGAGATGGAAAACAGAGTTTTGGAGGTAGAAACAAAACTAGCTACATTGAGTGACTTACAAAACGAACTTATTACACTGAAAGAGAAGGTTAATTGTATGTTAGAAAATAATATTAAAAACGATCAATGGGTGCGTCGCTCAAATATCCAAATAAATGGCATCCCACATAAAAAAGATGAAAATCTTATTAAGGTGATTGCTAACTTAGCTGAGAAGTGTGGTTATTCGTTGGACCCAAAAACAGATATTGACTTTGTCACTCGGGTTGCAGTCAAAAACGATGTCGATAGCTCATACCCTAAGCCAATTATTGTGAAACTTTTGTCTAGGTACAAAAAAGATGATTTATTATCGTGTTTGCGACGTTTGAAAGATTTGAAGGCTTCTGATGTTGGCTTCCCTGGTAACCAAAATCGCGTTTACATCAACGACCACCTGTCTAGCTATAATAAAATGTTATTACAAAAGGCTAAACTTATGGCAAAAGAAAAAAAATACTCCTACTGTTGGGTACGTAATTGCACGGTTATGGTTCGACAAAACGACAATTCAAAAATTATACATATAACATCAGAAGAATCTTTAAAAAAAATTGTCTAGGTGATACCTCTTTGTGTTCGTATATGTATACTCGACTATTATTTTATATAAAATATAATCTGTACCAAATTGAGTTCATAATAACTGTATGCTTCTTTTCAATATGTAGAATTTCAAAGAACTTTCACATATTACAACTGTCGTGCTATATCTATTTTGTTTTTAATTCAGTATGGTTACACATTTCTAATGTACTCAAATTAATTTGCATAATATGTAAAGATTATCTACCTAAGTATTACATAAATTACTACCTACACTCGGTAATAATAAGCCCTGTAATTACTCTTAATAAAAATATTTCAAATAATTACTACCACCTCACTCGTAACTTATACATAGCATCTGTATTATGTTATCTAGGTATGTTGAAGAATGTTGATTTGTACTCTCACGCATTATACATTTCTTGCCGCTATAGCTCATTCTGTCGCGGTAAACTACCAATAAGCGCAATGCACTATAACGTCAAATATAACTACGGGTTTGTCACCATTATTGTGTATGTTAGAAGTAATATTTTAGAACTGGGACCAGACTGTTGTTTAAAACTACCGTGCTTATCGAAAATATGCAATATTATATGTCTTTACTACTCCGTGGCATTTAATTATTACATTGTTTTAATGTCAAAATGTTATAGAATTATACTTTATAAAGTATGCATTGTTTATATAAAGTTAATGCCATCTATTGAGGATATTAAATTATTTCACACATTAAAATCGTATCACGTTACCACATTACCAAATTATTCAACTCTTATTTGTTATTATGTGTTTAAAAAAACACAAAATTTTCGATTTATTAATTATCACAAATGGTCTACCAGGTTATTAATTATTGATTTTGTCCATCTGAACGCAACTTATAAAATACTTTGTTATAATATTGATATATATATTAAAAATATATTTATATTAAAAAATAAAATGGATGTATTAACCAAATGTATTGTAAAACCCATGTTGTTACAGTGTTAATCAGTGTTTTTTATCAAAACGCTCGCGGGTTGCGTACGAAAACTAACCATTTTCTTAAAAATCTCTTATCAAATAATTATGACATAGTGTGTTTGAGTGAAACTTGGTTACTGCCGGGAATCAACGACGCTGAGTTATTTGACTCGCGTTATAACGTATATAGAACCGATCGCGACTATGACAGACAAGGTAAAACTATGGGTGGCGGTACGTTAATTGCCGTGCACCGAACATTCACGACTAATATTCTAAATGTCCGCCGGCTTCCTGTATTTCCGGATGCTGAAGTTACACAGATTAATATATCATTGTCTCGTGGCATTACTAC
Source organism: Bicyclus anynana (assembly GCF_947172395.1). Classification (NCBI taxonomy): domain Eukaryota; kingdom Metazoa; phylum Arthropoda; class Insecta; order Lepidoptera; family Nymphalidae; genus Bicyclus; species Bicyclus anynana. The sequence goes on from NC_069101.1 coordinate 9,638,034, forward strand.
AAAAAATCTTCGTATATTCAGCTGTTATTTTCCACAAAGTTTACATCAATTATTGTCTCACCAATCATTTTTCGAATATTTATCAGATTTAAACATAGAATTCCCAGAAGATGAATTTTTAGTGGTTGGAGACTTCAATATTAGAAAAGCAGAATGGCAATCCCTTGGTGACCCAAACAACCTCACCCTAGTAAATCCTGCAGCTGATCAACTAACTGCCCAACTCTCCTCATTTCTATGTTTTACAGGCTGGAGGCAGTTTAATTGCATCAGTAATATAAATAATAGGTATCTGGACTTAGTAATATCCAGCTCTTCGGGTACAGTGTCAAGATGTGAACCATTATCCGTACCGGAAGATAGTCACCATCCTTCGCTAAGTATAAATATAAATGTTAACTCCCTTCAGGCGAATCTTCAACCCCCGCCTCGTCTTGTGAGACGATTCCACACGGCGGATTATAATATAATTAATTCTGAATTTGCTAAGATCAATTGGCATGAATGCTTCATAAATAAAGGTACTGAAGAGGCCGTCGGTGAGTTCTATTCTGTAGTTAACTTGATAATAGATAAGTTTATCTCCTCCAAACTAGTGATTAATAATACAAAATACCCTAACTGGTATACTCGTCCTTTAATGAAGCTCATAAATAAGAAACTTAGAATTCATAAAAAATGGAAAATATACGGCCGTCAATCGGACTATATCTTGTTCTCAGACTTACGCCATCAATTCAAAGTTCTAGAAGCGTCATGTTATAATCTATATATCAAACGTACTGAAGCTAGCATTAGCGTTAACTCTAAATATTTTTGGTCTTTTTTAAAATCAAAATATCAAAGCAACTCTATTCCAGATACTTTATTCCTTGATGACGTCTATGCACAGGATGGACAACGCATAGCTGATCTTTTTAATAAATTCTTTGAATCCGTTTTTGAAAAATGTTCTCATCCTATGCTAAATGCTGAAAATAATGAATTGGACCAATTTCTGATTGGACACGTGGAGATTAATGCTACAGTCGTCGAAAAATATTTAAAAAGTCTAGATACCACAAAGGGTTCTGGCCCAGATGGTTTGCATCCATTTTTTCTAAAATCATGTAGTAAACAATTAAGTACGCCTCTATCACTTTTGTTTCAAAATTCTTTAACGTCGGGAGTGATGCCGAGAATCTGGAAGCAATCTATCATTGTTCCTATCCACAAGAAGGGCAATAAACATAATATACGAAATTATCGTGGTATTTCCAAACTGTCTGTCATTCCGAAACTCTTTGAGAAAATTATATACGACACGTTGTTTCCCGCAGTTCGTCCATTGTTGACTCAGTTCCAGCATAGGTTTATAGATAGGCGTTCTACGGAATCCAATCTATGTGAACTACTTGATATTACTCTGGATGCAATGGACAAAGGTTTTCAGGTGGACGCAGTGTATACTGATTACTCCAAGGCATTTGATAAAATCTCACATGAGATCCTAATTATTAAACTTGAAGGAATCGGTATACACGGTGACCTCCTCAGATGGCTCAAATCATATCTTCGTGAACGTACTCAGGCAGTTGCAGTAAAAGGTTACACTACAACTTTTGTTCCAATCACATCTGGTGTACCTCAGGGCTCTCACCTCGGCCCGTTACTTTTCAACATTTTCGTAAATGACGTTGTGAAATATATTCAAAATTCAAATATACTTTTATATGCAGACGACACTAAAATTTATAAGGTTGTAAAATCCCAAACTGACTGTCAGGATTTGCAAGATGATTTAGATCGTATTAGTAATTATTGCTTAGTCAACAGTTTATTTTTAAATATTGATAAGTGTTGTATTATAACATACTCGAGGAAAAAAAACCTGCTGCATCACGATTATCAGTTATCTGGTAAAAAATTGACCCGAGTTAACGAGGTGAGAGATCTGGGTGTATTGCTTGATGACAAATTATCATTCTGTCCACATATTGACGTTATTTTTAGGAAGGCTTATCGAATGCTTGGATTTGTGCTTCGACAATCAACCGATTTTAAAGACCCCAACACCCTCGTTTTGCTTTACAACTCATTAGTTAGATCTCATCTTGAGCATGCTTCTACTGTCTGGAATCCACAGTACGCCGCTCACATTGATATATTAGAAAGCATTCAACGTAAATTTTTAAAATGTTTAAACAGAAGATTTCAAACTTATCTAAATATACATAAAGTAAGTTCTTTAAAAGACAGGAGAGAACACAAAGATCAAATCTTCTTATACAAATTGATAAATGGCATAACTGATTCTCCATACCTTACTTGTAACATTCAATGGTGTGTTCCTAAACTTGACAGGCGGAAAAGCCGTAAATTTAAAGTATTCCGTCTGCCTTCTTCTAGAACCAATTACGGTAAAAACCGATTTTTATATAGGGCTTGTGAAAATTATAATTTAAAATATGATTCAATTGACCATTTATTTCTCAAGTGTGATAATTTTGCGTCTGCACTAAGAAAATGTACGTAGGTATTATTTAAATTTTTGTACAGTGGTACTTTGTGGATGGTGGCCGGTATAGAACTACTATTTTGGCTTCTATCTATAGATTGCCACCGTTTTACTTTATTTTTTGTTCTATTATGTTATTTGTTTTCTACTCTTGTTTACTATTAATAAGTCTTGTTGCCAACTCCCTAATTGTGTATGTACGATCTTTCCATGGAAACTTAATTGGCTTAAGTGTTTCTAAAATGTGTAAATTATTGTTTTTATGTTAATGCTGTTTGTTTCCTAAATAAATGAAAAAAAAAAAAAAAAAAAAAAAAAAAAATCATCAGTTTTTGCAAATCTCGGGAAATGATGGATTTTTTCGGGATAAAAAGTAGCCTATGTGTTTATCCAGAATAAAATCCATTTCCATTCCAAATTTCAGCCAAATCGCTTCAGTAGCGGTGTTAAAGAGTAACATACATCCAAACATTCATACAAATATTAAATGATTTTGAATAATAGATATCTTAAATACATTAAGTTTATGGTAGGTACCACAATGTCTAGCGCCATTTCCAGCGGTAACTTATAGTTTAAATATAATATTTGTTTTTTTTTCTTGTGGACCATACCCACTTTCAACTGATGGGACAAGGTAATACCTACATTGCTATGCCTTGTGCTATTAATCTGAGGCATTGGTTCAAACTACCTATTGCAACATGTTATTTTGACATGACTATGCCATGACTATGCCATGTCTTTTGTTTTTATATGACTGTTGTTTATATTCAGAAACTTACTCCATTCTTCAAAGTGACGATAGAACTGGGGCATGATGAACAGGATCCTTGCATTTTCAGTGTCAGGATGCCATCCTTGAAATCAACAAATAGAACATCCCCTCCATCTTCCTGGACAGTGGGCCTGATGCGAGTGTCCAACAACTCTTTGATCATTTGAACTATTTCATCATCGTCTTCATTAATTTCTGTATAAAAGAGGTTAATCAATTTATGAAGAAATTGGATGTGTTAATTTAAATAAATACAGATATTTAATAAAGCCTTAGGCCAATTAATATAATACATTAAAATTGAACAGTTATATCTTTTCTATTTTTCAAATTACAAATAGGCAAATCTTACGAGTATCTCCAGACGGTTTAGCATCAGTGACAACAGGCAGCCCGCTGGCAAAGAAATCCATAATTGTGGCAAATATGTCTGGCTTTAAGAGTTTCCATTCAACATCGTCATCTTGTTTAGTCACAGTGACAAAATCACCACCAAAAAATACTCCTTTCACTCCATCAATGCGGAAAAGCATTTTGGCTAAAAATTCAAATTATATCATTTAAGTAGTGGAGACAAAATATCTTAGCATTGTATTTGTTGCCTGCATTAAAATGTGACTGTGAGAAATAACAATATTATCTAGCCACCTTACAACCATTTGCTCTTTCAGTAACAAGTCCGATGTTTGTGCAGTCTCTCTTTGTTTTTGCTCTTTACATCACACTTTTAAGCATAGTGGTTTTGTGAAAGGTCTGATAAAGGTTCCGGTTTCCAACATGCAACGGATGACAGCTGATAATGGCTGTGAGGCTGCCAGTAAACAATAACTTTAGTATTTTAATATTATGGAAATGTGCATGCCGTGTCTACCTTCATTTGATTCTTCAGTTTTTAGATTGTAATTATGTAAATGCTGCAACAGTCACTGGTGGACCAAATAAATAAATAAACTTATCTCGAGACACACTAAGGATTAAAGAAAAATTAAATTTAATGTCTATTAGCATATTTTGTTTAGTTAACCTCTTTATTAAGGGAATAAGATGTAATTTGTTGTTAACAAAATTTATGTTCCCATCATAAATGGTCACTGTAAAATAACTCACCTAAGGGGCTACATTGTGCTGCTCCTATGTTAGGAAAATCCATAGTTTGTCCAGGCTCTAAGACTTGAGTTCCTGGGAGAAATTTCAGGCTGTTTGGATTTGGTGTTTCCTGTGTTTGAATGAACATAGTACGGCAGACACAATTATTCAAGAGAGGTTTATTTTTACCCAACCTAGGACACTCAATAGAACGTTGAGACAATACGCTGAAGGTTTTCTTCCCATTATATCTAAAATATAAAAATAAAATCAGGTACCAATTGGTTGTTTAATTCAAACGTATTTCAGAACTCCAGTCGTAAACTAACCTACACACAGCACTAGAAAGAATTTTAGATTGATTTCCGCTTCTTATAACTCGAATAAAATGCCGCAACATACTTATAATTTAATTTTTCTATTAATTTTATTGTTTTGCGTTTTGATTTGTTGTGAGAATCGAGAATCGAGATTGGAACAAATTTTGTTTGAAATTTCAATGTCATGTCATTGATTGTTAACTTGTCAATGTCAAATGTCAATCACAGACGAATAAACCCAATCGATTGTAATAGAGCTTATGTGCGCTCTACACTTGCGCAGTGAACAGCTGAGTGTTGAATTTTTCATGGTGAATTAATTATTCAAACTAATTATTGGGTGTTATTTTTTATAAATGTCATTTTCACAGACTCGACTTCGACGACTAGACATGCTGCCGCTACTATTTCGTTGATTTCCATTGCAACTTCGTTGTTGACATTTTTATTTAGGTATCCTATAAACATACACTTCAAATTCGAGTAAGACGTGTTACAGGCAGAGAATAATAGGATACTATGGTTTTAAGTGAAACGTTCGTCGAAGAGTGTATTTTAACAGCATTACAATTTACACCCCAGCCCACTGCCACTTCAATGTACTAGCCTAGTTCCGTTATTTGCCCTGCCAGTTAATTTTATTAAATAGGTGCAATAAATACGGTTAGGATTTCCTTTTTAAATATTACAATAATTTGCGTCGCCATCAGATATTTCAAACATCTCCAAAGCAAGGAACATAATTACTCAGGAGCTCCAAAGCACGCAGAGCGACTTGAAGTTTATAGACTAGCCTCGCTGTCAGTGTCTAAAAATAAAATCCAATCAATATTCCCCTTCCCATCGTAAATATTGTGAGAAACAGGTATGACAATAGTCCAACAAGAGGGAATCCCTCAACCGCGGAGCTTTTGGGAGTTTTGTTGTTTGGTTATACCAGCTGATAATATTTTTAAGCAACTTTAACAAAAAAGATGTGGTTCTCAGTAATAAACAATTAAATTGTATGTTTTTGTTTATTTACTGAGATAATCGTAATGGAACTTTCACTGTAAGCTAGAGAAGATTAGAAAGCAATACTAAAGCCAAACTCGATAAGCAATGTTTACCAACAAACAAATTAGAAATGAAAGTAGAAAACATCATCATCATCATCATCACACCTCATTTCATAGCTTTTAGGGTTCCGTAGTCCACGAGGAACCCTTATAGTTTTGCCATGTCCGTCTGTCTGTCCATCCGTCCGTCCTTCCGTCAGCGGTTTGGTGCAGACACTATTACTACTAGAAAGTTGTAAATTAGCATGAGCATGCACATTAAAAATGTTACATTTAAATGTGTACAAAGCTGTAAAATAAAATCTTGAAAAACATTTTCAAGGTACTTCCCCTTGTACATGTAAAGTGGGGATGAATTTTTTTTACTTGTTTCATCATAGTGTGGGGTATTTTTGGATAGTTCGTTGTTAAATATAGAGATAAAGTTGTCAGTAAGAAAACTCAGTATCTGTCAAAACTAGTATTAGCTTTGCATTGGCGAGGATAAAAATATAGTTTACCCTGAATTAGATGTAAATTCGTTGATTTCAATAAAAAATAAGTTATTTAATTTCAATTTAATTTTAATATTTTATTTCAATTTATGTAATATAACAATAACGATGACCGGGCCTAGGTTTCATACAGTTTTGGTCTATCTACTTTTAGATTGAAGAATTTTCGGTGTATTTGAATAAAAAAACACCCATTCAATTTTCAATTTCTATAATAATTATTTATTATAAAAGAGATTACAAGAAATAATAAAACATTTTCAATAATGTCACTGCTACCCTACAAACTAATTAAACCTACGTACAGCCATTTTCAATAATCCATTTATCTGTTATGAAGTATATGTGTGAAGTAGCCAATGTTAATATTTAAAAAACATACAATATTATTTAAAAGAAGAATATTAACCATCGGCCGATTAAGATAGATAGATTATTGATAAAGTTTGTTAGTAAAATAGATTCTACTTATACTTCTTATTTATTATAGAAAAATAGCAGTTCAAAGAATCAAAATATCGATTTCCTGAATAAACTAATTATTATTATTTATCAAATTTATCATTACTGTACATCAGTTTTACTATAATAATTTATAGTAAAATATAAATTATGTGAATTTAAACTTACTTCTGTCGACTAAAACAAAATAGTGAACATCGAGTTAAAATAGAATAAAAACCTACGTATGTACAGTTATAAAATAAATTTACAAACATTAACATGATGGCAGTGTAGGTAGTACACAGTTACAATAATTAAACATTTAATATTATAACAATATTATATATTACATATACACATATTGTTCAAACATTTAAACGCTAAATTGATGGACTTATCAACAATTTACATTAGGTAGGTCTGTAGGTATTATTAAATAAAATTTTAGATAGTCAATAATTATGTAGAGAAAAAAATTAAATCAACTGAAGTCAAATTAATATAAATAGTCGAATAGTGTTCCAATACCATATTCAATTTAAAAGGAATCTCCATCGGAATGTAAAACTCGAATTGTATAGATTTAATAATATACACACAATGTTATTGTAGGCACATATTTCTAAATCTTACTTATTCTTATATTTTAACTATTTTAATAGCTCTCATACACTTAATGTTATGATTATTTATCTGGAAGTAGTTACTCAATATAGGCTGATATTTGTTTCTAACACCACTAGGTATTTAACTATCAACTTCTAGTGCATAAACTCCACAAACTTCAGATCCGGTGGCCAAAACTGAAACTAACATATCGACAGTTACTATTTTTAATTGTTTAGTTTCCAATTTCTGTCTGTTATAGCTTACAATAAATATTAGGTGTTATTTTAGTTACGTTTTATCTGCATAATTAATGCCTAAAGCACTATGAAGCGATGTGCAAAACAATATGCAAATATACGCGACAACAGCGACACCCGGCCAGGTAAGTTTGTGGCACCATACTACACAACATCGACGAGAATGTAAAGGTGTCAAAAACTAGAATGATAATTTTTAGAAATAAAAAGATGTCTATGACAGTAAAGGTTTTGTAATTGTAATCTATGTCTTCATTGGTCGTCTGCGGTCCACGTCTTTTGTACACAGAGATTACTAATTTATATTTGTCTATGGTTTGCAACGACAAACACAGCAAGACGGAAATAGAAACCAATCCATGAAAATACCCGCGCAATCGTCATTCGGGTCGTATGCCAGTAATCTATGCCACTTATATTTCTGTTCACAGCCGCAGTCGCCGGAGCATCTCGATGTTGATTGTTTGCTGAAATTAAATAAATAAAATTAAAATAACGTTGAGAATACATAATTAAAATAACTATGGGCGTCAAAGACTGAAAGTCACAAAGGGCGATGGAACGAGCTATGCTAGGAGTATCTCTGAGGAGATCTGCAAAAGAACCAAAGTCACCGACATAGCTAAACTTGTAGCACATAGTTCGAAGAGCCGATGGTCGTTGGGGTCCCAAGGTGACTGGCGACCCCGCATTAAAAAGCGCAGTGTTGGTCGACCCTCCACAAGGTGGACTGACCACATCAAGCGAGTCTCAGGGATTCGCTGGATGCAGGCGACTCGGGATCGTGATGTTTGGAAGTCCTTACAAAAGGCCTATGTCCTGCGGTGGACGTCTATCGGCTAATATAAATCGGTTAAAAAAAGCAGTAGGTTTTTAGGACCTAGGTTTGATGATCATTGATTGAGGTTTCTGTTGAGCGAGATAATTTTATAATATTTTTTATTTCTCAATAATCTCACTAATATTATTATTTTCTATACTAATATTATAAAGAGGTAAAATTTGTAAGTTTGTAACAATTCTTTGAAATGGGGTAATCTTCGGAACTACTGGTCCGATTTTAAAAATTCTTTCACCAGTAGAATGCTACGTTATCGGGGAGTGCTATATGCTATATTTTATATTTCTATCATATATAACTACTGAGTTATCGCGGGTTTTCTCTTACAGGTCGGACCGAAAAACTTACTTATTCGCATGCGCTGCCTCAACCATTGCGTATAACTGAAATCAATGTATGGAGGCTTTTTGAACCTCTAAAAGTTCTACAAAAAAGTCCGCGATACCATATTCTTTATCTTTTATATTTTAGCCGTTATAGCACCTTTAGTACTTTAATAAATTATTTAAATTTTAAGCTAAGGTTTACGTCATTATTTACACAACTAAACTTAAATCCTTATCAAAATAAATTATTTAATAATCACAAGGATATTATAGAGATAAGATTTGCTCTTTACAGTATGTTAATTAGTTATATAGTTTCGGAGATAATACAAAATTTCTGAAAGTCGCAGAAATGCCGCTATATGACGCCCCGCGGTTTCAATTACGTGGTTCCCGTTCCCGTGTGAACATGAGGACCAAACATAGCCTATGACACTCGCAAATAATGTAGCTTTCTATTGGTAAAAGAATTTTCCAAATCGGTCCAGTAGATCCAGAGATTACCCCCGACAACCACACAAACTTTACCTCTTTATAGTATTAGCATAGAAGTCGCTTGGGAAATTATAGTCTTTTGGTCATTGCACCACGCACAAAACTAATTTGCTGAGGGTAGGGATAGGATAGGGGTAGGGAAGGGGTAGGATAGAGGTAGGGTAGGGGAAAGTGTAGGGTAGGGTAGGGTAGGGTACGGATAAGGTAGGGGTAGTGTAGGGTAGGGGCAAGGTAGAGGTAGGGGAAGGATATGGAACGTATAGGGTAGGGTAGGAGTAGGATAGTGGTAGGGTAGGGTAAGGTAGGGTAGGGGTAGGGTACGGGTAGGGAAGGGTTAGGGTAGGGGTAAGGTAGGGGTAGAGAAGGGTTAGGGTTAGCGGTAGGGTAGGAGTAAGATAGGGGTAGGGTAGGGGTAAGGTAGGTGTAGATTAGGGGTAGGGTAGGATAGGGTATGGATTATGGGTAGGGTAAGGGTAGGGGTAAGGTGGGGGGAGGGTAGGGTTAGCGTTAGCGGTAGGGTAGGAGTAAGGTAGGAGTAGGGTAGGGTTGGGTAGGTTTACGAGCAGGGTAAGGTAGAGAAGGTAGAAGTAGAGAAGTTTACATCAAGTCGCGGAAAAGAAATAGATTATAGGTACCATATTTTAACACGCAGGCTACTGATTATCCCAAAATAATTCATGGTTCCTGAGGGATTTGTGAAAAAATTATTTTCAAGCGTGAGGTTGTGGTCTGCATAATATAATAAATTCTCACTTTTTTGTCTGTAATGCTTTCACGCTTAAATGTGAAGCACACATACACCAACGTATCGACTGAGCCGTTCAGTATTCGTATTCTTTCTATGAAACTCCTTACTGCAACGCTCACTCAACGTCTCGCCTTGGCTGAAGCCGTATCATATTAATCTGCGGCTGAAGCTTACGCCGTCTGGCATGGCATCCCCATATTCTTTTTTTTTTTAATATGAACCAACGTCTTCGTCCGCGTGGAATTTAGTTTTTTTTTATGTATTAATCCAGTGTAAAATCTATTTCCATTCCAAATTTCAGCCAAATCGGTTGAGTAGTTGCGGCGTTAAAGAGTTACAAACATACAAACTTTCGCGTTTATAATATTAATAGGATATGTTTTCAATATAGTTATATTTCAAAAGTACACCTATTCTTAACACACGACAGTAGATTTTATTTGCCTAGCGATTTCGGTTTCTGCTTTCAAAAGCAAAACTCTTTGACCTACTGCAAAACCAGCTAATGGATACTGACCTGCAAACTTCTTGATGTATAGCCTGCTCGAAGTGCATAGTGTTGACTATGGCTCGCAACTTCCTTGCTGAATTCAGCGCCCAGTACGGTGTCATGATCTCCGTTTTACTCTCGCACGCGTCTATCCTGGAACAGTTACGATTTTGTAGTAAGATACTTTGATAAATAAATAACGGACGCCCGTGACTTCGTCACATACGCATCAAGATCTGCAAGAAATTGTCAATAGAGTTAATAGTGCAATGAAAAGTTTAGTGTTACGAGTGTACGTAACTTTTACCTACCCAAGATCACAAGTCCTGGGACCTGCTCGAGATGTTTCCTCTACCACAAGTCTATCACACGTGGCATAGAGATTGCTCGTGAGTGTTTAAGAGGATGCAGAAAGTTCTCTGAGGCCATTAACTTTCTCTAAAACTCCGTACTAAACTATAGAATTGTTACATATAGCCCGTAGGGACTTGCAAGTGTCAATTATGTCAATGGGGTGGGTGGCGGCTGTGGTTGTGCTATTGTAGGTAACAAGGTACGTACCGTCAAGCGCTATTGACTGCGCATCCGGCAATGGCGGCTTGGGTGCCTGATGCCTGTAGCACGTGACGAAAGTACGAATCCCCCGAGTGCATGTCAGGTACGCCGGACGCTCGCCGCACTCTGTTCCCACCTGGTTACTGTGTGCTATTGTAGGGTACGTAATGTACTCTTAACAAGTTACGTACCGTCCAGTGCTATTGACGGATTGCGCATCCGGTAGAGGCAGCTTGGGTGCGTGTCACACGTGACGAAAGTACGAATCCCCAGAGTGCATGTCCGGCACACCGGGCGCTGACCGCGTTCTGTTCCTCTCTGGTATCTGTGCTATTGTAGGGTAATGTAACAAGTTACGTACCGTCCAGTGCTATTGACGGATTGCGCATCCGGCAGAGGTAGCTTGGGTGCGTGTCACACGTGACGAAAGTACGAATCCCCAGAGTGCATGTCCGGCACACCGGGCGCTGACCGCGTTCTGTTCCTCTCTGGTATCTGTGCTATTGTAGGGTAATGTAACAAGTTACGTACCGTCCAGTGCTATTGACGGATTGCGCATCCGGCAGAGGTAGCTTGGGTGCGTGTCACACGTGACGAAAGTACGAATCCCCAGAGTGCATGTCCGGCACACCGGGCGCTGACCGCGTTCTGTTCCTCTCTGGTATCTGTGCTATTGTAGGGTAATGTAAGAAGTTACGTACCGTCCAGTGCTATTGACGGATTGCGCATCCGGCAGAGGCGGCTTGGGTGCCTGCCGCACGTGACGAAAGTACGAATCCCCGGAGTGCATGTCCGGCACGCCGGGCGCTCGCCGGACTCTGTTCCCGCCAGGTATCGTGAACGAGCCGTACATGCGTTTTATTAACGCTTTGTTCTCGTCTATGAACGTCTCGATCTTGTCTCTGGAATTGAAAATACGACTTTTCAGGCATTTATATTACAGCACTGGATACCATTGGATGGTTATAGGCATCAATAACAAAAAGTGTAGGTATTCATTACAATATTGGAAAATAATGTATTTTTTTAGTTTTGCTCTTTTAATAAAAATACCACAATCTGTGTATGACCCAGAAACTCTGTGGTTAATTGTTATGGGCCTAAGTGTATTTTGGTTCTATTCTATCATTTATTAAAAAAAAGAGGTCTTAGGTTTTTTACAACGCCGATTTATGGATAATAGATAAAGAAACGTCATTAAAATCAACTTTCTCGAACAATTTTCAGGGAATATGCACTCTGAAAATTACTCAAGTTGCGCTGTCGTTTTATGTGTTATTTTAAATGTTACATATAATAAAATAGGGAGAACTTTGTCTACAATATTTTAGACCATCACCAGTCTAGGTACATAGTGTTAAAAATGTAATGTATTTAAAACGAGCTTTATTCTAGTTTTAAAACTCGAACAAGCAATGTTATTTTTAAAAGATTCACCGTTAAACAACCATTAACATAGGAAAAGAAAGATAGACAACCGTTGAAGCCCACGGATGCAAATTTGATACGAACAATGAAAACTTACAAAGGATAAGTATTGCCGGCAGTTGGACAATAGAGTTGAAAGTTACGCTTGACACACGGCACTCCTCTGATTATTTGACCTTGCAGCTCGTAGCCCAAGGCCAGAGACAGGGCAGTCCACAAGATCTAAAAAATAACAGAATGACATATTATATAATGGAAGTACATTCTAAAGTTTAACAGGACGTGATTTTATCGATATACGACTATAGACGTATGTACCTAAATATAACATATTGTACATAGGTATAATTAGAGCTATATAACGCTATATAACACTGTATGCAATCTGTATCTATTTAGCTTAGGTTTTAAATCAATATTAAGAAACATTTTTAGGGCTCCGTACCTCAAACAAATCGCCACTTGCTGGAAAAAAGAAGTCGTTTATCCATTACAGTAGCGGAACCGAAGAAGGGATTTTTGATATATTTGTTTTAATTTGGAGGAAATAATTCCCCAAAGAGACGTGATAGCCCAGTGGATATGATCCACTCCAATTCCGGAGGGTGTGGGTTCGAATCCGGTCCGGGGCATGGACCTCCAACTTTTCAGTTGTGTGAATTTTAAGAAATTAAATATCACGTGTCTCAAACGGTGAAGGAAAACATCGTGAGGAAACCTGCTCGCCAGAGAATTTCTTAATTCTCTGCGTGTGTGAAGTCTGCCAATCCGCATTGGGCCAGCGTGGTTGACTATTGGCCGTATATGGGTTGATAACGATAACGACGAATTCCCCAAAATTGTAGCTAATATAATCTGACGATTTCAGTAAGCCGCAGTAATAAAAACTATGTTTTTAAAGTCTAATTATTTTTCCCACGACTGAAAGCGATAAAAGTTTATAGCCTTTATTCTTCTTATTACCTCTTACTAATCTATGAAATCTAATCGGTCCCCATGACTCTTTAATAACTGCAAAGGAGATGGTCCAAAATTGTATGGAGCCCAGGTCCAGTCATTGTACCCTAGCGGAAATAAAAGAAAATATTTTTTTTAACTATTTTTGATTATACAAATATACGAATTTACTTTAATTCTTTCGAAATAATATTCATTATCTCCCAAGAAATGCAACACTAATATGAGTAATAATGGCGGATTGATGACATTTTCAATGCAGTAATCGATTTGACGTTTGCTGTCAATTGTCATGTCATAGTTGCTTTAAGGGCGCCATCTTGATATAACTCAAAAACTTGGGTTTTAATTTTATTTATTTCTTTTTATTTATTTACATTTATTCACTTTAATAATTTTTGATAAGATCCTTGTATTTTTTAAATTTTAACTATACAGGGTACAAGAGTGGAACTGAAATGGACCATCTCCTTTAGCATTCCGGGCTCCCTATAACTACAAATATACTAAATACAGGCAGCTTTAATAATACCTGAGCGCTGGCTTGATACTTAGTAAAAAAATATTACGGTTAAATTAAAAAAAAGAATATAATTCCTTGGCACACACCATTAAATCCGATTATATCTTTTAAATCCTCTCATAACATCGGAAAATCCGTGTGAGTAATGTGTCATTGTTCGGCTTAATAACCAGTTTACAAGAAGCTTTGTAAATCATAACAAATGTTTTTTTTTTTTTTGAATATACATCGAGTAACATCTTGATACAGACCATAGGAATAGTAGCGTGGAAATTCTGGCTGGTGGGAGGCTTCGGCCGTAGCTAGTTACCATCCTACCGGCAAAGAAGTACCGCCAAGCGATTTAGCGTTCCGGTACGATGTCGTGTAGAAACCGAAAGGGGTGTGGATTTTCATCCTCCTCCTAACAAGTAAGCCCGCTTCCATCTTAGATTGCATCATCACTTACAATGAGGTAAGGTTGTAGTCAAGGGCTAACTTGTAAATATAAAAAAAAAGAACTACACAAGAAGGTATTTTACGGAACTCTACTCTTTAACGGATGAACACGATTACAACTATGAAACATCGATTCTAAGACATAAAGACTGTCTTAGAATCGATGTTTCATAGTCTAAGACAGTCTTTATAATTGCATTAGTTCGTTGTCATATACTTTGACAGAAAAGTAACGTCTAGCGAGGCAGGTCCATAAGTAATTAGTCTGAGGGTGAGCCATATACTTCAAAAATATATTGTTCTCGTTGATTCAATAGTTATCTTATGCGGCTTCGGATCATGAGATCGTAGCTTCAAGTCCTGGTATTAAGCAAAGACCTGCTGCTGCTGCCAAACGTTATCATTTCGTTATTTGATGAGATTTTGACGGTCTCAGTGTATGCGCGGTGGATTTACAAGACGAAGGTCCTGGGCTCGATCCCCGGCTGGGCCGATTGAAATTTTCTTAATTGGTCCAGGTCTGGCTGGTGGGAGGCTTCAGCCGCGGTTAGTTACTGCATCGTCATTTAACATCAGATGACATCGCAGAACACTAAGTTTGTCATTGAATATAAAAAAATATTATTTTCTATAAAAAAAAATCACTTACATTGTTACAAAAAAATCGGCGTCGTAATATAGTATCCATATCGTTATCGAGTTAAATTTAATAATTAACACGTCCCACTTCTTCGAGTGTGCCAAATACATAAACAAATTTTATAACAGCAAAGGCGGTAAGCGGCTTGCGAAAATACGCTATTCGTAGTGCGTTGCGATACAGTGGCTCGAGATCCCACGATACATCCGCCGATATACACAGCGTGACGGACTTGTAATTACGGCTTGAGTTACATTTTTATAAATAAATATGTATTTACACAATACACACATCGCTACTAGACACAAAAGTAAGCATTTGGTACTTAAAACGCTGGTTAAAGTGAGCGCTACATATTAAAAAAAAATTGTTTATCAATACCACCGTCGATGCGATGGAATAGTTAGGAGTATCTTTGCGTGATCGAATCAGAAATGAGGAGATCCGCGGAAGAACCAAAGTCACCGACATAGCTCAACGAGTTGCGAAGCTGAAGTGGCAATGGGCGGGGCACATAGTTCGAAGAGCCGATGGACGTTGGGGTCACAGAGTGCTGGAATGACGACCCCGCACTAGTAAGTGCAGTGTTGGTCGACCCCCCACCAGGTGGACTGACGACATCAAGCGAGTCGCAGGGATTCGCTGGATGCAGGTGGCTCAGTATCGTGAAGGGTGGCTCAGTATTGTAGGGAAGTCCCTACAACAGGCCTAGGCTTAGTTTTTTTTATTGCGGAACGCTACACCGCGCATGGTATGCAAGCATGCATGTTCTGTGGATGAATCCATGCATTCATACAGGCGTGCGGAGTTATCGCGCGGCAAATCAGACGATGTGAAGGAAACGCTAGTGTAGAGAATTATAATGCCAAAGGACTCGAAGCACTCTTCGAATACAAAAACGGGTTAAGCCCATGCATACCAAGATGAATATTATCTACCGCTGTTAGAAAATACACATTTATTTTTAATAATTTTCAAGGTTCTACGGCCGACTACTTCTCTAGATGTGATGGTGATCCGGGGGTCTGGTGGTGAATTACACACAACGGAGTACCGAAAACCCACTCACACCAACAGATATCTCCAAGCGCGTTCGCATCACCGTCCTTCGCAGATATCGTCGGTTCCAAGAAGACGGTTCAGCAATTGCCGAGCAAGTTCAAGCTTCGGGTACGACTCATTATATCCATTTTGATAAGGCTTCTGTATTGTCAAGGGAAAAGTTTCTAGTACATCGTAAGATAAAAGAAGCAATAGAAATTAGTCGTCACCCGAATTTTAATCGAAATCATGGATGGTTGCTGCCCACAGCGTGGAAACCGCTATTTCTTTCATTGTCACATAACAGACTTGGAACAAGATAGCGTTATTTCGGTTTGCTTACAAGGAGACGAGTCTAATGAAGATGACATTAATGAACCGTCGGAGAGTGTAACGGAACCTTCACTCCCCACCACATCCAGCGCGCGATGCGAGCAGCTGCGCCGCGCGCCGCCGCTTCGCAGTTTGGATCGTGCTGCGTTGCAAGAACCAGCTCATGACTAAGGGTTCAAAACTAGTCGGGAATACTCCGACTTAACATCACGTGAGTTTTAGCCGTGTTTCATAATCAATTAATATGAATAACACTCACGATGGTTTAAATTCTAAAAAAGTTTTAGGCCATACTTATTATCGTCATATTTCAACCGAGTTAGATAAAACCTATGTAAATTATATACATATCAAACGAAATCTTTCTCATGAATCTTATCTATTGGTGAAAATCGTATTAAATCGATCCAGTAGTTTGAGTTTTTCGCGAACAGACATACTCGCCAGAAGACAATGTTTTACGTTGTAACATATAAAAAACTATATAAATTAATTAAAATGTAACTTGTAACGAGCATTAATTAAGTTATCTCTGTTATAATGATTTACGATGCACTCCATTATTTTGTAACACAAAACCGATAACTGGATCGAGTTGTTGATTCAGCTAGCGAGCGTTATTTAGCAATTTTATAATATCTTCTGTGGATTGAGAGCTGCCGTACCCAGATCTACCTCATTAGATGAAGGTTGAATGTTTGTCAACCCATGTTCTTACTATAATATATATTTTGATAAGTCAATTAATGGAGTTTGGACTTTAATGATTTTGTAAGGATAAAAATACGTTGCAGGTTTCAAGGATAAGTATTAAGCGTTAATTATTTAATATTTTCCTCGGAATAATATGAGGCAGTCACTTGGCTTCGCGGGAACCCTTTGAAAAACACCGTTAAAGGTTTTTTCAAGATAACTTTAAGGATCAGTAACGAAGGGTTGCCACGAAACTGAATGACTGGCGACTAGAGACAATATGATTCTATAAGATATGAGAAAATATCAAAAAATTACGTACTTCAAAAATTGAGCATCTGGATTCTGGACTGTTGAAAACTGCTGTCATCACGGTCCAAACTGCATAAATTGGCTGACTGACAAAATTTCAATTTTTATAGAATAAAGCGACGGGTCGCAGCGGCAAAGATTATACCATCATTTTGTGGTAGAGGAAACATCTCGAGCAGGTTCCAGGACTTGTGACCTTGGGTGTAGGTTTAAAGGTACCTTTCAGAATGCATTTACACTCACCTCTTCACTCTGCCTGACATCTTTTCCATGCCCACATTAAACAATTTTTGATTACAATAACAGTATGTCTGGCCGCGCAGGTTCTTGCTTTATGTTGGATGCAAGTGTGTCAATAACCTTGTCAGCTTAAATAGGTATATTTGCATATATCGTAACGCCTCGGCGCTAGACTCATCTCGCCTCGTATATTATGTGGTGCTAATGCAGACATTATTATATAATTTAGCGCGAATTCGGTTGTATTTATAACTTATAGTTATAGCAGACGGCTGCGACTTCGCCGGCGTGGTAACCCCGAATCACGATAGTCGATATTATTTATTACTAGCTGACCTTTTCCTGTAGGAAAACGGGGATAATATACCTATAGCATATAGCCTTCTTCGATAAATGGGCTATCTAACATCGAAGCATTGAAATCGGACCAATAGTTCCGAGATTAGCGCGTTCAATCAATCAAACAAACAAACTCTTTAGATTTATATATTAGTATAGATTCTTTAAACGATCACCCGCGACTTAACTTTCGAGTTAAATTTAGTTTTTATAAATCCGGCGGAACAATGTTTTTTCCGGCAGAAAATAAGCCAATAGGTATTTTGCTCTAAAACCTCATCTATATTCCTTTCCTTGAAAAATCCCTTGCGTGCTCTCCGAGGTAAGGGTGTAACACCACTTCCAAACTTTGAGCTGCTACTGAGAATCAGAGGAAATTAAAGTCAGAACCTAATCATCATCATCACCAGCCGATGGACGTGTGACTAGTGGGTGGACGACCATCGGTGCGGGGTCGCAATCCCAGCACCTTGGGACCCCAACGTCCAACAGCTCTTCGAACTATGTGGCCTGCCCATTGCCACTTCAGCTTCGCAACTCGTTGTATGTCAGTGACTTTAGTTTGCCTGATAATCTCCTCATTTGTGATTCGATCACGCAGAGAAACTCCAAGCATAGCTCGCTGTATCGCCTGCTGAGTCAACAAAGGCCATAATTTGACCAACGAGGCAATCGTGTACTCTAAGCCTTACAAGTATTTATAATAATTAAGTTACTTGAAATGCAGAGCGCGATATAGAAATCGTTGTAGTATTTAAAACAAAACCTACAGCTGCCTACGAATCTATGGCTCTATGCCACTCTGACATTTAAGTTGGTAAAATAATGGTATATTTTTGCAAGTGATTTGCTTTATAGTCTAAGAGATTACTATGGCCTGATTACTGTTATATTATAAAACCTGAGAACTGCCTCAGGGTCACGAGGTTATGGGTTCAAATATGTAAGGCTTTGAAATACTGAATTTTCTTTCTTCTAAATCAGTTAAAATAATCAGCCCAAGATTGGGAAGTTAGTGGCTTACTCAGCTGAAGTCATTATCATTAATGACTGATAGTAGTCGTCGAATAACTTTCACATTATCATCCTAAATCCGCCAACCCACATTGGACAAGCATGGTGGGTTGATACTCCATATCTCCACTGCTTTATAGAGGGGCCCTAACCGTCAAAATATGCTGATAATGAGTTGAATGAGTCAGAGTTTACAATGTTTTCATACTATGTCAATCGCGTAAACGTAAACACGAATTTTTAAGAAATTAAAACAGTTATGCAGTAGTGCCACTAGATGGTGCTGTTTCAATTCCTTAGAAATTCGCGTTCTTTTTTAAATTCTTTACAAGTTGGCCCTTGTCTACAATCTCACCTGATGGTAAGTAACGATGCAATCTAAGATGGAAGCGGGCTTACTTGTTAGAATGAAATCCACACTCCTTTTAGGTTTCTACACGACATCGTACCGGAACGCTAAATCGCTTGGCGGTACATCTTTGTCGATAGGGTGGTAACTAGCCAAGGTCGAAGCCTCCCACCAGCCAAAACCGGCGTTTACGTTTACGCGATCGCCACAGTATGAAAACATTGAAAACTCCCACTGACTCTGGTCATGTAGGCTCTTGTACTAGTCGATTCAATGCGAATATTACTGTATTCAAATCACGTAGGTGCTCTTAAAGACGCGGTAGCTGGTGATCTAGTGAGTCATGTACGGAATGGGTTCGTTTACATTGAATTTAACTTAACAAAACTGCTTTATTACGAATATTATAATAGTTGAGGAGTTCCCAACCACGTCTATGCTTATAAAGAGATCAGAGAGGCACCAAATTATCTGCGTGAACAAGACATCTGTCGGAATCTCCACCGAGAATTTTTTTATTGTTTAACTGCTATTAATTATTTTTTTAAACTAACTCTGACACCACCCGAGTTTTAGCTGAAAATCACCGCTATATATTGCATTTTTAACTCGCTTAAATTAGCTTCACTTGTTACTAACTATGTTTGTAAGATTGACCCACTTTTAGGTCTTCGATTAGGATGAAACTTTGCAATTTGCACACGCTCTGAGTTCTGATGACAATACATGACTAGCTAAGAAACGTCATTACAAATCCAATATGGCGGAACGGCTGTTTCACCCCCCCCCCCCTCCCCCCCCCCCCTCCCCCATGATATCACGTGTCTCAAACGGTGAAGGAAAACATCGTGAGGAAACCTGCATGCATACCAGGGAATTTTCTTAATATTCTCTGCGTGTGTGAAGTCTGCCAATCCGCATTGGGCCAGCGTGGTGGACTATTCACCTAACCCCTCTCATTCTGAGGAGACTCGAGCTCAGCAATCGTAGGTACTAGAGGTCGAAACGCGAGCTATACCTATGCACCTCGAACTCGGGGCGTGCTTGAGGTGCAAACAGTCGCGACAGTGCCTATATCTTTACTCTGATATAACTATTGAGGACATACTCACAGAAGTCGACGGTAGTAGAGAAAGTGTATTTGTAATTAAAATGCGAAGGCTCTATTAAGCCGCGTGGGTATGCAAATAACATTGCTTGTGCTTGTAGTAATGATGAGTGTGTTAGGCATTTTAATTAACCGACTTCCTTATTCGTTCCTGATATTTTAATGTCTTAATTACTTAATCACGATTTAACTTAATTAATCAGTTAGAGAACGTAATTGATGTAAATATTTACTAATGAATTTTTTTGCTATTTTCTACTAAATATAACGAAAACAAGCATTAACGCTACACAGATACGAAAAAATCTTTCTTTAAATAGTACGACATTTGGTAGTAGGCATTGACTGTGCCTCTCTCGTTCTGAGAGGAGACTCTAGGTCACCAGTGAGTCGATTATGGGTTGATAATGATGATGGACGACTGTAGTTAAAGCTCTTTTTATGAAAGAAGTCCCCCAGACGCGGCGCTAACATCATAATGGCACTCATTGTCATTTGGTAATGGCGGTCTTATTGTCATTTGTGTAAGACGCTGTCAATTTTAGTTCAGGTTTAAGCCGCAGGACTTCTTTCATGAAAAGGACTCTATTCACCACACTAAAGTCAGCCACTGACGATCTAATAAGCTCACATGCCTGCAGCGTAACGGCTTGACACCCGATAAAACTGATCGTGTGTTGGTCGCGATGTGCATGACATCATTCCGATCGCGACCAAAACACGATCAGTTTTCCGACGTCAAGCCGTTAGCGCTGCAGGCATGTGGGTTTATCGGATGACGGTGCCGCGTAGAAACCGTCAGATTGGTAGAATAAGCTTGTTCATTTTATGTAATGCTGCTTCTATCTTAGATTGCATGCTTGAAAATGACAATTTTTATAATGATAATAAAATATTTCTCAGAAACCAGAGCATCGTCAGAAGATTGCGATGTAACTTTGCAAGAGTAGGTATTATTTTGTCCATTTTCCACTAATACACACGTTAACAAACAAACAATCGAATTGACTTTAACTTATCTATCTTATCTTATCGAATATTCTTTAACTTTTAAATCCGTTTAAGGGTAGCGCACAAACGAAAAGCTACGGTATCAGCAAGTGACGCAAACATTTTATTTCCGTACTAGCTAGCCGTGCGGTTTTACCCGCGTGGTTCCCGTTCCCGTAGGAATACGGGAATAATATATAGCCTATAGCATTTCTCGATAAATTGTTTCAGTGTTAGATAGCCAACAATTTTTCAAACCGGACTAGTAGTTCCTGAGATTAGCGCGTTCAAGCAAACAAACAAACAAACTCTTCAGCTCAGCAGCAGCAGTTTTATCCCAGAGCAACGGTAGCAATACGAGGGTAGAACCTTAATCAAATAAAATCAAATCAAAAATCATTTATTTCAAGTAGGCTCAGTTTACAAGCACTTTTGACACGTCAGTTGACTATTTGTTAAGATTCTACAGCGCTTTAATATATTTAGGACCGCGATTTTGAATGATGACCTACCTATTGTTTCCGAATATGCGTTCAGAACCTTCAAAATGGGCACGTTTTCTATTAAACGTTTATGCTTTATAAGCATATATAGTTCAAGGCTTTGCAAAAAAGTCGTGATGGTGAATCTTGATACAAAGTTAAGAAAGGTCAACTTGGTTCTAGGAACAAGGTGAATGTTCTGTTATGACATAGACATGGGCATGTTATCGCTGATCGACGTAAGATCTCAGAGATGTCATATTCCTGCGAATAACCACATGGGGTCTTCCTCATGCTTCGATACTTTGAGACCCCAAAATAATCACCGCACTTATTTTAGTAGTGATAGTTATGTAATAGCACCGTTGTGAGCCTAGTGGATAACATAAT
The DNA here is from genome assembly GCF_947172395.1 of Bicyclus anynana. Lineage (NCBI taxonomy): Eukaryota > Metazoa > Arthropoda > Insecta > Lepidoptera > Nymphalidae > Bicyclus > Bicyclus anynana. The sequence continues at coordinate 9,660,309 of NC_069101.1, forward strand.
CTCAATCTTCGAGTTCCAACTTTTCTATTATGTGCATTTTAAGAAATTAAATATTACGTGTCGCAAACGGTGAAGCATCATCGTGAGGAAACCTGCATACTATATTTTCTTAACTTTCTACGTGTGTGAAATCTGCCAATCCGCTTTCAATGCGTTCTGCCAAGCGTGGTGAACTAACTTATTAGCTTAATTCCTCTCATTCTGAGAGGAGACTTGTGCTTAACAGCCGTATATGGGTTGTTAAAATGATGATTTTGAGTTACCTAATGAAATCTGCCTTGTCGATCCAGTGTCCTCATAATCCATTCATTGAGGAAGATCATAGGTTGTATTAAGTATATGACGCTACGACTAACATTAACGGAAGATCAATGTAAATGTAGAAAAAACCGAGAATCTTTATGTGTACAATAACTTTTTCAGACAAAGTCGCTGGCATCTGTTAGTAAAAAGGTAAGAACGCTTACATTGCACGTTTGAAGATAAACAGACTATTTGTTGAAGAAATATTTTTATGGATTAGTTAGATTAATACGACTCATAAATCCTTGTTTGCTTTGCCTTTATTTTTAACCCACGCCTGTGACTAAGGCGTTACCATGAAAACTTGCTAACGACGACGTGACCGTAACGATTTCATAGAAATTTGGTTTCTCGGAGCTTCTCGAAATTAAGTAATTTACGTTCACAGTGGACACCTAAATACCTATTTGTTACTCTATACCCTCGTAACGTCCGTCGGCTGATAATGATGAATAATATTGAGTGTGCTGTCACAGAAACTTGTTAATTTTTCGCGGAAAATAGTAAATAATTAAACCTAGAATTGATCAACATCACCGAAAAAAAAATTTTAAAGTAAAAATTCGTAACAATAAGTGTATTAAAATTGACTTTGTAGTAGTTTAAATCATCATCATCATCATATCAGCCGATGGATGTCCACTGCAGGACATAGGCCTTTTGTAGGGACTTCCATACATCACGATACGAAGCCACTTGCGTCCAGCGAATCCCTGCGACTCGCTTGATGTCGTCAGTCCACCTGGTGGGGGGTCGACCAACACTGCACTTTCTAGTGCGAGGTCGCCATTCCAGCACTTTGGGATCCCAACGTCTATCGGCTCTTCGAACTATGTGCCCCGCCCATTGAAACTTCAGCTTCGCAACTCGTTGAGCTATGTCGGTGACTTTGGTTCTTCTCTGTGAGATAGTTTAAATATTAATAGTTAACTTAAATGTCGTGAGTTATAAATGGGATTCATTATATAGCGTGGTTGTCGGTCGACCGGACATTATTGGCCGTTTTACACCCACTTCCTGCATTTGGTAGGTAATGTCTCAGTTACTTAATAGATTCTTAGATTTTTTATATAGATTCTTAGATTTTTAGTTAGATTCGATTAATTCGGTAACATTAAAAAAATTAAACCTACGGAACTATTTTAGTTATGGTCAAACTACGTTTTATAAAAGCTGGAGGACCTTCTCAGGAGACCTTTAAAGAATGTTCTTAGGGTTGCCAAGAATTATATAACAAACTTTCAGTTAAAACCACAGAACGCTAAAAGCTAACGCTTTTTGTGTTTAAAACTCTCACACCGGAGATTTTTTTGTTTTATTTTTTTTATTTTCTCTACAAGTTAGTCCTCTATTTATTACAAAATAATATTCTTCTGTACAGTGTTTATTAACGTATATAAATCTATCGTAACGCGGCCGCGCAGACGTTGACAGACACGGGCCGCGCCCGATCTGTATTCGCGGAAAGAATATTTTGTCTGTGCGGTTCATGTCTGTAGGGTTAGTTCAGGTTTCATGACTTTTTATGAAACCTGAACTAAAATGGACAGCGCCTTACACAAATGACAACAAGACCGCCATTAACAAATGACAATGAACGCCATTAAGACATTAGCGCCGCGTCTGAGGGACTTCTTTCATTAAAGGACTAAGTGTCTCTAGCTACCTGCTGGGCAGTGTAAACAGATGGTGTCTGTGAGTGTCTGTCACGCTACTTGTCTGTGACGCACTGTGTCTGTAGATATAAACCTTAATCCTAAGCACTCCAATCCGTATTGGAGCAGTGTGGTGGGACAAATAAGCTCCATAAAGCTAAGCTAAGTTCCATATCCCTTCTTCTACAAAAAGGGAGCCCTGGCCCTGCAATGGACCATTAAAATGAGTTAACAATGAACCTAGGCGTTACTGACTAACATCTGAATCACTGGCTTAAACATTTTGTGAATGAGTTACAAAGAAAAGGTAAAGGCCAAATTTGGACCTCGAAAGTCAATTGACACCCGTAACGGACTTTAGGCAATGTGGCTTAAATTGCGCAAGCGACTGATTTGCTGTGACGCAACTAATCACACCGTCATACATATGCATATAAGAAAAAGACAAGATATACATATAATAGACGAATGGACGTCCGTGACTTCGTCCGCGGGAAAACTGTTCAGAAAGCAGACCGACCATTTTGGGCCCAGCACGTTACAGAAAACAAAATAAATGACGGAAAATTCTTCATTTAATAATAAATCAAAATCAGCAAAACTAATTAAAATTGGTTTTTGCTAATATTTTTTGGAAATGTGTGTTTTTAAAATCGTGCATTTTTTAATGTAGATAATTGCCCATATCTTAATAATGCATCTTTCAATGAAACTGAAATTAAACCAACTGATATTATTATTTTTTAAATGATACTTACTATTTTTTATTGTTTCACCATTTTCATCCATTAATGGGCCCAAACATAATTTAATAAATATTAAATTCTAATCATGCGGGACAAGCTCGGCAAAAAAGCCGACACTAATTTTCGATTATAAAAAAACAAAATTTTGAGCTTTCTCCCTTCAAATAAATATTCAGTCAAAATTCTTATCAATTATCACTTATTTAATGCACAAAAATACTGATAACAATACTCCACACCATACACATCATCATTGTCAACCCATATTCGGCTCACTGCTGAGCTCGAGTCTCCTATCAGAATGAGAGAAGTTAGGACAATAGTCCACCACGCTGGCCCAATGCGGATTGGCAGACTTCACACACGCAGAGAATTAAAAAAAATATCATACGAAACTCACGAATACTACTATTTGAATACTTGTTTATATATATTGAATAACATGTCATTGTAACACATGTCGCATCCAGTAAGTTCTAATCTTTGTTCTATTACAACTAGTCGTATATCCTACGCGCTACGTAACAAACAATGTAATTTTAAAACTACCCGCATTTTTAGCAATTGTTTATTTTGATATTTTGTATGTAAATTTAAGTTTGTACACATGTGAATTAATTGTATTGTACCTTAGTGAGTTAATTGTATTTATCATATAAGCGAATTTAATGTAATTCTTCTGAGAAAAATAAAGATCTTAAACAAGAAGTATATTAAATATTGGAAGAAAGCCCGAGTTCCGACCATGGCTAGAGACAGTAATGTTTAGAAGTCTATACAACAGGCCTATGTCCAGCAGTGGTCGTCCATCGGCTGATAATCGACGCTGGGAACATTGTCTTTGGGCTAAGTTCAGTGAATCGATTACAGACTATCGTATGGCTTTTCAAATGAAATATAATCAAGGTATCAGTTTATATTACTTAAATAAATAATGAGATATGTAATGCTGAATTTATAACCTTCAAGTGTCATGTAAGATGGAAAAACATTTTACATATTTTATGCTCGACTGTGGACGGTTGGCTCTTAAACTATTATGCCGGTAGTCACGTCAAAGTGTCAACCTTGTGACAGCTGTAACATTTTAAATGACACTCATTTCTGTACTATGCTCATACATAGGAATGTAATATGACGCAAAAGTGATAAGTTGTATGAAATAAGCGCAAACCGCTAGAGTAATTCATGGTAATCGCTCACTGAGGTGACAACCGCAATAATAAATACGCAAGGGGAGTTTGTTATGCAGTATACTACTTAGTTTAATATAAGTAATATAGTATGTATTGGGACAATAGCAGAAGTGTCTATTGTATGAGAAACGGTCTTTATCTAACCCTTCAGACTTTCAAAGAATTTTCAATCGGTGAGTTGTTTCCAAAACCTTCCTAGAATATTATTTAATTTTTCATAATTTTTTGTTACTGTTTGAAAGTAGACAGATAAATCATTTTTATTGCACTCACATTAGATAACATAAAAAAGTTTTTTGATCCTGAATGTTTTAAACTACAAGAGCGAAATTATTATATTACATATTTCCATTTTTAACAAGTTTTTTTTCAGTATAAGCATCATAAATATCTTGCGTAAATTCCTGTGATGCTACTGCTTCTTGGATATCTTTTGCGAATTTAGTGACTGTGTGCAATCAACTTTATCCAATAAAGACATAAAAATTGTAGACATTTTAGTATTAGGTCATACAAACTGTGAGCACATGCTTAGACCTTATGAGTAATCAGATTACGTCGATATATGAATGTTAACCTACGCATTGACATTAAAGTACCTAATAATATTTAGTTTAAGTACAATAATAATATTAAATAGAATGAATTTTCTGTACCTAATGCAAAGGGTCATATAATTTTAGAGCAATAATCACCAATAGCTCTATGGTCGCATTGGAAGAATGCAAGGCTGAGAGGTCCTGGATAAGATCCCTCCCTCTATTACATGCTCACTCTTAGCACTGGGATTATCGTTTAAGTTTAAAGACAAGACAAGACTCATATTCTCATAGACAAGGCTCATATTCTGTTCCTTTTTTTATATTATATGGACTATTGAATCGTATAGCATTAATCATTCTAGTTAAACTATATCAGGAGTAAAAGTTAATATGAAAAAAAAAAATACAGTCTGTTTTATGACTTTAGCAAAACAATTTCTCTGCCGATGTTAGAAAAGTGATTTATTTCTTCCTAAAATATTTTTTTAATCGGAAAAAACCTTTCAAATCAGTCCCATAAATTTTGGAGCTTCGCACGCAGAAACACAGATTGAAATGGTAATCTTATAACGCCCCTGTTGCCTGGAATTTGCCTTTATTAAAAAAGACATTTTATGTAAAAATAACTCCATATTACGCCATTTCCTCCTTCTTTGACGTAAGTAACATTATAAGGTATGCACGATGCTTCGTATGTTGATATCGCAAAACTACTAAATGGTGTAACAAATAAAAAAAACAAAAAGAGTCAAATTGTATACTGCAGTGGTGTTGCTCGCAACTGAAAGAGGTATAGAGGGGAAGATGAACCACATTAGTCAACTCTCGTGCCAGTTCAATACACATTGTATTAGAATACTGGTGATATCACATTAACCAATGTAGTTGAAAGAACACAGAAATAGTTGCGAGACAAATTCGCACAGCAGAACTCACAATGCATCTGTGAGGATACCCTGTACCCCCAAAGTTACATAGCGAGTGGGTATTATCGCCATTTACCCAATGGTTTACTGAGTATACACGGACTCCGGTTAATGTCTCATTACTAATCGCTTATGTACCTCGGATTGTTAAAAATTTCGTTAGCGTGAGTTAGGACTGGGAGCTATACATAATAGCTGTTTAACAACATAGGTGTTGAGTCGGCTTTATCGTTTCAGTCGTCGAATAAGAATATATTTTATTTTATATCAATGTTAACAGTGTAATAAAATATTTATCAACTTATAGAATTAAAAGTGTCTCTTTGTGTTTTTAAATTATCAGTTTTTACCTAAATGTATATGGATTACGGTACTTTAATTTTTTTTTTAACTTTTTACTAATATGTCAATCCTTAACTCTTTATGTAAAAACCATATATATACCATAACTCTTTATGTATAACCAATATTACGCAATTTCCTTCTTCTTTGAAGTAGGTAACATCACGAGGATTGTTATTATAAAAACTTGTTTACTGAGTATACACGGACTCCGGTTAATGTCTCATTACTAATCGCTTATGTACCTCGGATTGTTAAAAATTTCGTTAGCGTGAGTTAGGACTGGGAGCTATACATAATAGCTGTTTAACAATATAGGTGTTGAGTCGGCTTTATCGTTTCAGTCGTCGAATAAGAATATATTTTATTTTATATCAATGTTAACAGTGTAATAAAATATTTATCAACTTATAGAATTAAAAGTGTCTCTTTGTGTTTTTAAATTATCAGTTTTTACCTAAATGTATATGGATTACGGTACTTTAATTTTTTTTTAACTTTTTACTAATATGTCAATCCTTAACTCTTTATGTAAAAACCATATATATACCATAACTCTTTATGTATAACCAATATTACGCAATTTCCTTCTTCTTTGAAGTAGGTAACATCACGAGGATTGTTATTATAAAAACGTATGTAATTACGTTGTTTACAGATATAACCATATACCGCAAATTTTACCATCAACTAATGTGCTGCGTAAGCACCAGTTTTGAAAGGTTGAACCAGATTAGAAGTAGTCATGATTGAAGCATAAATATTTATTCAGAAATCCCGGTTCGTAGCTAATGTTTTTCACAGAACTTATCTTAACAATGCCGTGATAATAAGCTTGCATTGATAAGCATAAAGTTGACATATTGACAAGAAGTTATGGAAAACAGTGGTTAATTAATATCAGGAAGTATGAATTCAATTTACGGTACTATGAGTGTTAAAGAAGTAAGGCTGTAATAAATATTATATTATAGGTAAATGCTTTTGGCTTATTTTACACGTGGTAATGTCTTACGAACAACTGACTTAATAAATTATCCTGATTGTGTAGACTCCATCATTCCTGTTGTGGAGTTTGCGGAATGTTTAGACGAGCGGAATGTTTAGGCTTGAAGAACGATGGGAAGAAAACTTCTCTCTAAGGATTCTTTTGTGGCTTAGACATCGGATTAAAAGGACGCTTGATGGGGTTTTAAATTCATTGAGATTGAGACCTTAGATTTCCTAAGATTCTCATGTAAAAATTTACCTCAAATTACTTCATAACTCATAAAAAGAAAGTACCCAAAATCACAGATAAATTAGAATATATTCACATAAAAGTAGATAGCAATTTCATCTTTAGATAGTACCTCTTTAACCCAAAACACGTGGAAAGAAAAGAAAGAAAGGAAAAACGTTTATTCTAAAATTGTGCCACACAATACTCAACCATTATCCTAGCATCCGATGCCTTAACCACTTGAGCAATGCAAGTCCAAAACTAAAGTGGCAGAAACATCAAACATCACACTGTCGTGTTTGGCACGACCTTGAAAAAGGTACCAGCTCACAAAGAAAATGCTGGAGCAAACAGCGCTGGAGCAAACAGCATTTTTAGCTTTAACCCTATGGATTAATAAATAAAAATAAGTTAAAATGTGATATATCCTTACAGGTATTTGGTAAAAGGATCCATTGTTGACAGTGGGGTAGGAGGTTAGAGGCACGACGGGTACACTGCCGTTGCGTAGTAGGATCGGGCCTTGCAGAGGCGTCACCGCCGGTTGACCAGCATCTAGAAACATTAAGACATTCATGTTTCAGACATTGATTAAAATAAAAACACTAGCAAAGAGGTAGCCCCAAGCGATATTACGTTCCGGTATGATGGCGGAAACAGGTTTGGGTAGAATAAACTTAACCTAGTAACCCTTTCAAGTTAGCCAGCTTCAACTTTAGAGTGCATCGTCACTTATCACACATCAGAAGATATCGTAGTTGAGGGTTAACTTTAACAGGACAGGCCTTCCAAACATCACTATACTGAGCCGCCTGCATCCAGCGAATACCTGCGACTCGATGTCGTCAGTCCACCTGGTGGGGGGTCGACCAACACTGCGCTTTCTAGTTCGGGGTTGCCATTCCAGCACCTTGGGACCCCAACGTCCATCGGCCCCGCCCATTGCCACTCTAGCTTCGCAACTCGTTGAGCTGTGTCGGCGACTTTGGTTCTTCTGCGGATCTCCTGATTTCTGATTTGATCATGCATATACGAGTAGTTCGTTACATCGCCCGCTATGTGATTCTGAGCTTTCTTATATATTGGCCTCAGCAACCAATTGAATAAAAATAAATAATATAATTCCCGAATCATTTTGATCTGATAGGCTCTGGCCGTAGCTACTCGTAGTCACCTACCAAAAAAGACGTACCGCCAAGCGATTTTGAGTTCTGGTATAAAACCGTAAAAAAATACGGAAGGAGTACGAGTATGCGTAGAATAAAGGTATTACCTCTTCCAAGTTTGTCCATTTTCATCTTAGACTGTATCGTTCCATTATTGATGACATCGCCGTCAAGGGATTATCACATTTAATGAAAAAAAAAAAATAAAACAACTTCAACCACGTGGACTTCTTAATTAGACCTTGAAGTGGTAGCATTTAAATAATGAAAGGAAGCATAATTTAACATTTTATAGATAACTTTAAAACATAAACCTGTTGACCGTATTGTCATTTTCGCTATTCGCTATTCTATTGTTTTTGTTAAAATTATATCGGTCTTCATGTTTTCCCTTACCTCTTCAAGTAATTTTAAATATAAAAAAGTTACGGAAATCTTCAAGTTGAAAGCTAATTTCTGTATTTTTTTTTTTAATTTTTGATGCAGGAGTTTCGGAGAAAAAGGGAATGGTAAGTTTTCGTCTATTTGGTTAAATAAGTTGTAAGTTACTTTTTTTTTAATTATAACAAAAATATTTTTTTAAATCCTCTTATTAATCTTTCATTTGATATACGACACGATGAAGTTTGCGAAAGCTTTTTCTTCAACTTTCCATCTTAACCTCATAAGTGCCGGCATATCTCTGCTTTTCGGTCACAAGAATTGATATGTACTTATATCAAATTCTAACTTTATTGGTCCAGTACATTGATAAAACAGACATACATTAAAATGTGCGCAAAATGGAACCCTAAAAAGTATTTGAAGTGAGTGAAGTATTTGATGATATAATAATAAACCCCAGAAAAGGAAAAAAAAACATAGATGCTTTCTAAAAACAATAACAATAAATTAACCTAACGAAAACGAAGTGAATGAAAATAAAATTACGAAATGTTTGGTGAAATATCTGAATTCTAGGCATTATAAGTGGAGCATAGAAATCTAGCGGATAAGTTATAGGTGTTTCTAAATGATGCGACACCTCACAGACGTTCGTTTAAGAAGTTTCGTCATTTGGGTGCGTCAAATTCGGGTCACAGATTACGAAACCACATAGATCTTGTTTAGGTTATCTGTCCATTATTCACTTTAAATACTAGAAATATCTTGTTTTAAACAAGAATTTATATTAACAAACATAGCTTCGCTTTTCTAAATGTTATGTCAATGACATACTTGAAAACGACTCGCACAAGTATTTTAAAATGTCTCAAAAGGTAAAAAGTTATCAATTTTACTTGTCAAGTTACGTTGTAAAGTCAGACGCCTGACTGAATTCTGTTTATCACAAATCCCGCGGGAACCATGTATTTTTAGAGGTGTAAGTAGCCTATATGTATATGTATATAGTCACCTCTATCTTCCAATGAAAGCCCCATTAAAAACGGTTCAGAGATTAGCCCAGACAAACAGAAAGACAGATTGAAATAAAATCAAAAGCTTGATTATGTTTTCGTATCGTCTAGAAGCTATAAGCACTTGAAATCAAAAATAGACATTTTAATTTTATTGATGATAAGATAAGATGAATTAAAAAAAAATATAAAACCTTTCGTCTATCAACCAAATATCACAAACAAACACTGAACTATTTATGAGCGTATCAAACCAATGAATGATCCAAAATTGGACATGATTTGTAGACGTAGATATATCTGAAAGTATCGTTTTACGTGTGCCAATTTAACCAATTAAAAAAAAATACTACCTTCATCTAGAATCTACATTAAACGCCGTGATAGATTTACGAGTAATTTCGTTTTGATGACTTGAACTTTATGAGAATTGACCCGTATTTGTGTAAATGTCCTTGAAATTACGTACATGACCTTTATAAGATTTCTCAAGATTTGCAGTTAGCATAACTTTGAATAATAAAATGTTCTCAAGTAAAAATCTGGAAACTACTCATAAGACCGTTTCTAGTGTTACAATATATATGTTTCTTATACGTTATAAAATGTCTCAACATGTACAAACGGCATAATTAAGAGATTATAACCAAATATTAATACTAGTGATATAATCTAAAGCTTACACTTTCAAAACCTAGCTTGTGTTTCTCTGACCACAGTAGTGAAAACATCCTTGAGCTCATATGACCTTACTACCTACCATTTCTCAAGCGCTGCAAGAATAATGGTTATACATATTTAACTATAAACATAGATTACCTCTGATAAGACCGTTTCTAGTATTACAATCTATAAAAGATGAGCTTTAATCTTTAAAAAACCTAGCTTCCGTTTCTCTGACCGCAATTGTGGTAATGTCCTTGAGTTTATACATGACATTTATAACATTTCTCAAGATATAAATGCGACATACTTAAATGATTTTAACTAAATATAGATACCTCTAATAAGACCTTTCCTAGTTTTATAATCTTTAAAAGGTGAGCTTTAAACTTTAAGCGACCTAGCTTCCGCTTCTCTGGTCAATGCCATTTATAATTTCCACATGGTTGCTAATTTACACTTAATTAACATAATAATGCAGACGAGAGAAACATTGATATAGTGATATTTGTTATAATATATTGCGGTTCCCTCTGATGTTAGATGATCTATGGGTTTAGTATTGGGAGTTTAGTATGTTAACATATTAATGTGTATTAAGATTTAAGTTATTAAAATTAAATCTGTATTTAAAAGATTACATTCTGTTCCTTTACTTTCTTCATTTGCTTTGTTTGTAATGTTATATGAACGATTTTAACCGACTTCATTTAACGTGTAAACATGTAATGTTTGTAAATTTTAGAGTTTATACTGTAGGGTATAATCACTAGATCTACTGAACCGATTTTTAGATTATATTTTACCAATAATTTTCTTTCAATTATTAAAAAAAAAATATTTATAATTTATAATTATTTTACCAAAAGAAAGTTACACCTTTACGAAGTAGCATAGGCTATAATTGCTATAATTATTATTTTCTTCGTATTCCCACGGTAAAGACAAATACGAGAATGTTACCATAGGGCGTTTGCTAGTAAGTAACAATATTAATTGTTTTTTTTTCTAATACCGGAGAATACGGGAGCAAATATATTCAATTCTGTTTTAATTATTTCTACTTGTTTGTCAAATTTTCACGTAAAACTGATAGAAAATATAATGTACTCGTAGAATTTGTCTACATCAAAATTGTATTATATTTATTATTCCGTAGTTGAAATAGCACCAGTTAGTCACCACAATTAAGAATATATAAGACCAACATTAAAATTCAAATCGACTTCAAAAACTATTTGACTCACGTTACCTTTGTCTGAACTAGTTAGATATTCAGTGCACAAAGAAACAGGTCTAGAGCAATAGTCACCCAAACTAAGGTCGGTATTTGAAAGGGCTTTAGGAAAATATATTTGTTGTATTTGGTCATTTGGTTTTAGTGCCAGTATAATTTGGCATGATATTGTTGTTAATTTCTACAGTACGAGCCAAAACGCTATCGGTCAGGACTGTCTATATTTTTTCCGTTTCATGATGTCACATAAACACTAAACCTTAACCAAACGGTTTAGTGTTAGACAAAGTTATTAGTTTGATGTTCAGTCCTTTAGTGTCATCAAGTAACTCTTTTATGATTCGATCACGCAGAGATACTCGAAAATAGCTCATTCCACCCGCTTTGCTCTCTCTAACTCTGAGCCTTCTTATGAGGCCCATAGTTAGCGACCAAGTTTCGGAACCATAGGTCATCACGTAGTAATTTATTCAAATTGTAAGCCTTACGATGTTCCAGTAGTTAGTATCTTCACCTTAACATAAACATTACCCTATTTTTAATCACTAATTAATTATAGGAAGGAACTTAAGTTATCTATATGCTACGACGCAGATTGGTGAACTTATGTATTTTTAAATATAAATTTATTTTGTTTATTGTGAAAATGTTGTTTATGTATTGGCATTCCCTGCCTGTCTTCGTTTTCCTAGAAAGTCTAGTTGTGGGAGCAGAATTTATTCCCATCCATTGTTTCCATTGAAATACATTATAAACTAGCTTTAGGTATTCTGCACGTGACAAATAATTTAAACATCGACAAGTAATATCAATAAATTTGCTATTCATATTGTGTCCAATAAAACCCTACCTATTGTGCATGCATTATCATATCATCTACATACGTCTTAAAATCTGCAATTTTACTGATTATACAAAATATATATCAATTTTTTTCCTTCTAATTGCCTGCATGCTTCTACTACTCGTACCAACAACCTTGAACAATAATTCATGTATTTTGCCAGAAATCGTTGATCGCGAAATTCTTAGTTTTTGTATTATATTTTTTTAAATTTCTTTATTATTTTTAATTTCCTAATTAGGTTTGTAACTTCTATTTAAATAATAACTTCGACTTCCTTAATTCGACCCTCACGCAAAATACGTTCTTTGCGAACGTTTACTAATACCTAAAATACCTCTCTGCCCAGTTTGTGCGGTTTTGAAATTTCTTGATGAGATGTTTCATTTCTATATGTATATTGAGAGTAAAATGTTGTTTTTGGACAATATTTTCTTCTTTCTTATTCTTCGCACTATTTAAACAACGCATTCATTTCTTTACCTTACACTTTTACGCTTTTACCTTAAAAGTACCGACAATGAATAAAATGCACACTTTTACCGTAAGTAGTGTGCATTTTATTCATAATACTTGGAAAATGGTTAAGTTTTTTAGGCGAATACACAAAAATATATTCGTCATCAAATTCATTGTCACATTAGGTTAAATGGGGCGTATGTATTATTCATACCTTATTGACCAAACTATTAGTTATGTTACAAAATAAAATCCCCTAACAGTCATGGATTTACAAACGAATTTCATGTCAGGATTTTTTTCCATTATGACAGAAAACTTTAGGTAAATGGCGTTATAATAAATGAGCTGGTTCAAATAATGATTCTAATGACAAACCAGCATTATGTAGCATAGTTAGTAACCTATAATAATAGATTTATTAGAAAAAGTAAAAGTAAGTAATATCAAAAAAGAAGTTAATAATCCATTCGAAAGTGACACCAAGGTCGGAACTGGTGTTTTTGTACCGTTGTAAGTAACGACGCCACGCAATCACAACGCATAAACACGTATGTTAATAGCCGTTTGTGGTGCCGATGAAAACAGGCAGAATTGAGAAATATCTAAGTAAAAATTTGTGTCTTAGGCTAATCAGAACATGTTACTAATTGTAATTGTAAATTGGGATCCCTAGAACATTTTGTACAACTGATTATCAAGTTAATTTTTCGTGAATAGCTTCATCTTGATGAGACGATTAACTTTATTATTGACGAAAATTCTTAATTCTGCTAGCTAACTAAATTACCACGCAATTCGTAGGACATTGTGGATGATAAGTGGTATAACTATTAATTAAGCAATAATAAAGAAAACAGCTGTTTAGTAACAACTTTTAATAAACTCGTTATTGATACAAGTTGGGAGGAGGGTAGTTTATCAAATTAGAATATTAGACTTGAGAACCTCCTTTTTTTAAGTCGGTCACAATATTTTCCAAGAACAGTTTTCTTTTCAACTTAAAAATGATCTAACATGTAGTCATAGTATTTGTATGGTTTATAATATTTTATTGTGGACTTCCTTTAACCACCGTCCGAATTCAATTTCATACGAACACCATCGTACCATTATTTTATATAGCTATGTCATCAAAGTTACGAGAGGTACTAAAGAGTCCAATCCAACGTCATGAAGGGGTTTCGTTTCCAAGGAAAAGCTTCCAAGTTTTTACCCAGATATTATTTATTACGTACTAACAGGTTAAATTAAATAAAAACTTCTAAAAACGCCACGAGACCCTTAATTCGAGTCCTGAGTTGTGATTTGAAATATCAAGCTTTTCGTTCTTCCAATAAATACTTAGCCCTGAGCTGCATTGGTAAGTTGGTAGTGACTTAGTGTTACACCTCTATGCCTCGAAAAAACACATTTGGCTCGGTCGATACCATTAATAACTGATAGTGATAAGATAGAAGATTCAAAACATAATCACTTCATGATAGACAACCAGCGTGGGAACAGCATGGTGGATTAGAGCTCCTTATACTTTCACTCAAAAGGAAGGAATGGCTTTGTAATGGCTCGTTAAAAAAGCTGATAGCAATGATGATGATGAGGTTTAATAAGAAAAGCTTTTTCAAATAAGGAGGAAGTTGTGTCTTTTTAGGCTTCACTATACATCCTATAGATACACAACCATAGCGACATATGAAAAACAAGCAATTCACCGTTATAATTTGTCTATATAAGGTAAATTGATTAATTGGTGATATAAAAGACATAGTTATAGAACGATTAGCAAGCTGCAGTCGCATTTTCTAGAACATTGTCAGCATTCATGATAGTATATACTTTGACCATAGACTATTTATATGACTATCCATTGTCTAGCTGGCATTGGTCAGTCGGTACTAAACTAATCGAAGGCCTTTTGTATTTGAGTTGAGATAAAAGCGTTAACAGTTGGTTAACAGTCATTTTAAGTATTGTGACCCTCTATAAAACAATGTTAAGTATATAAAATCATAGTGTTGACTTAATATCCTTATTGATTTAGACTTAGTTATTATTGCTCCAATTTGGTACCTTATGCATTGAAGGCTACCTGCTATCGACTGATAGTGGAAGTAATTGGACCGATCGTGCGTTTTCAATGTCTCTCAGTTTAGTATTTAGACTAGTATTTTAGCATAACAATCTACCGAGAGTCGATTTTATGAACTATATCCGTCAGTTCTTTAAAATCAAAATTCTTTAAAGGGGTTTATTCTATGTGATAATTTTACAGTTTTGAGCTACTCTATTTTATTTTTAGCTATTAATGTTGTAACAGCAATGTAATTTATTTTAGAATATCTTAATATATAGATGCGAAAGGTCATTCATCACGAAATCTCGAAAACCACTTGACTTATAAAGATGAAATTTGGCAGGGAGGTAGCTTATAGTTATTGAGTATCCGCTAAGAACCGATTACGCGATAGGGCCGGATTAAGTAAGTCAAAGGGCGGACGAAGTCGCGGGCGTCCGCTAGTTCTTATTTTAAGGGCCTACTTCAGGGATAGCCCTTGCCCTTTATAGGAGACGAGATATGAAGCTTAGATCTAGCACGCTGAGTCGCTTACGGGCGGGTTCAAGGTGTTAATTCGATTTTGAAACGATTACTATTTTTCTAACGTTTACGATAATTTGTTGGAAAAACAGAAGCTCGATGAATTCAAACCATTAAATTTAGAATATTTCACAGCCTGATCCAGGATCCCAGTAAATTTTGATCTGAAGGCCACACATGGTTACACTTACACCATACATTTATTTTTACTTATTGCTAATTAAGTATTTTAAAATATATTCACCTGATCCAGGAACATCTTCATAATAATCATCATCGTAATCTAAAATGGCGTGTAGTTGTGTCTTGCCGCCTGTGCCTCCTGTTTCGACTTTGGTAAACCCACGAGGACGATCTAGTGGTGAACTACTACCACTACTACTAGTCTTAGTTCCAGCCTCATTTTGCTTTTTTGTTGCACTTTGCAACGGCGACGTCGTAGCACGATTCAAATGACTTTGGTCTTGACCAAACCTTCGACTAGAGAATGGTCCAGGGGTTGTCGCTGGGCCGTAAGGGTTATCCGCATATCCTGGATTGTAAGGTGGTCGGTTTTTATCATTCTTCCTCTGTTCGTAATCATAATCCCCAGTCGGATCGTGAACGTACTGTCCCGTACCGTATTGTGAATTGATTTCTTGAACCCTCTGGTTCTCTATTTGTAAGTCTAGCCTCGTATTCTGTTGGTATATTTGGGGATGTAGTGGATTACTGAAAGGATTTTGGGGAATCGTGTCCTGACGTGGATAATGTGTAAATTGATTAGGTGGAGGTAAATAGGCGGTGCCAGCACGTTTACGAACTTTCGACTTTTTCGGCTGTTGTTCAGAGGGTGGTAGGAAAGGCTCGTTGCCGGCGTGATTTGGCGCATAGTCGGCCTGATGTTCTTCAGGGGAGTAGAGGAGATCATCCAGCTGGACACGTAGAGGAGCTGGTGACGTGGCTGAGAGTGCGGGGGTAGCGGCCCCAATCCCCGCCGCCGTGAAGTTCGTCAAAGCCATAGTTCAAAATTTACTAGACATGCTTTTGTCCAATTAAATGATGCACTACACTTGCATTATTTTTAGTCAGGTTCGCAAGCGTCTTCTCATTTTTGTAATGCACACTGCACTGTCACTGCACTGCTTCCTGTCTGACACTAGCACCACGTTTACCTGTAACAAGAAATAATTTGGGTCAAATTCAAAATGTAATCTACGAGTACTATCGTCGTCATCAACCCATATTCGGCTCACTGCTGAGCTCGAGTCTCCTCTCAGAATTAGAGGGGTTAGGCCAATTGTCCACCACGCTGGCCCAATGCGGATTGGCGGACTTCACACACGCGATACGACACGAGTACTATACAAATTATAAATGCCTAGAAGCAATCTAGTTTTAAAGTATTTTATGCCGCGTTATAAATATTAAAAATTCTGTGTTCGATTCTGGCAATCGAAGCTTGAGGCTTTTAGGAACGAGTTTATTGTAGGTATTCTTTGACCAGAAAATTCGATCGCCATCCAAATTCGCCATCTTGGCCTGTAGCCATGTGGCACGTCGATTCTCTTTTTACAAACGTTTCGAATATCAAAGGATTGCTACGAAGATCTATTATGCCATACAGTTTTTTAGTTTTTGAAGTGTTAGCGTTTGTAGAAAATGAATCGAGCGCCACATGACTACAAGATATTAGACGTTAATTAGGAGTAATGGTCAACGGAAATCGAAGTTATAAAATTAATTTGATGTTTTTCTCTCTTTTCCCTGATGAATTACTGAATACATTTTGCAAAAACTCTCGCGATGATAACTCACATAATTATGATGGTAAATAGGTATAAGAAGGTACGTTTATTGTATTTTAAAGGAGGTTATAAAATATAATGACGGCTTTCGTAGTTACAAAAAATGTAATTTATGTTTAATGATAATTAATAGTACTTCAAAATTAGCTTACAAAGTAAGTAATAAGGAAGACGGATGACGCTTAGCACAGTTTATTAAACTTTGTCCTTTGCGTGTTAGAGACGTAATGTGATATAAAGCTTAGCTAATTATACCTATGTTCATCAAATTCGCTTGTTGTAATGCTTTGTGAACCAATTTGTAAGCATACAAAGGTTTACGAGTGGATTTCCCTAGTTTCGTGATATCCTTGCCGCATGCCTTTACAAATGGCATTCATATTTAAAGGCACAAGTCGTGATCGGAGAACGTCGATTGCAGATGCTTTTGGTACCAAATTAGGAAAAACCGATCTTCTGACGACAATACAATTCGCCTGTATCCTTGTGTAAACAATGGATAACTATTTTTTTGATTTATACGAATAACTAACTAGATCGTTATTATTTACAAGCTTTTATATTTTATCAGTATGTATTATAGTTCCTAGCGGACGATCGCGACTTCGCGTAAAATCCCTGGACAAAAGTCTATCTTAAAACAACTTTTATTTTATATAATGAGTTATTTATTTTGCTATCATCCGCGAAAACTCGACGAAACTTTGCAATTGCACGTTGTAGAGTCAACATCTCCTGAGGGTGCTACAGTTTCGGGGTGAAACGTACGTAGAGAGTATTTTGTCGGACCTGGGTGATGTTGTCGCATGGGTTCGTCGGCTTTTCGCGGATGATAGCAAAATAAATAACTCATTATATAATCATGATGAACTTCCGCAAAGTAACGCCTGCTTCTATCCAACTTTTTTTTAATTACTAAAGGGGAACAATTCCGTCATACATGGTTTTTGTGTAACGTCCATTTATGCACACGTAAAGTACTCGATACTCCGTCCTATTGGTCGTAGCAGGAAACCTTGTTGTTCACCACCAAGTGATGAAATAGGGGTTGAAAGTTTACATTTCCACGCGGACGAAGTCGCGGGCGTCCTCTAGATTATATCTAAGGTATTTAAATCACAACAATAGAAAAAAATGTTTGTTTGTAGAAATAATAACGACCCACACAAACACATAAACACCCTGTTTGGTCTGATGAAACAGCTACGTGTATTTTAGATGAGAATTCGTGTCGTCCTTGCACGTCTGCAACTATCGCCGAAGAGCATCTCGCTCACGTAGAAGCATGTCAAACTCTAACCATATTATAAAGTTACACCCACTCGATTTTGTGGGACAATCTTTGTTTTGTGTTAAGAGTGTGCAATATGTAATTTGGTGGTTACAAATGGTTCTGGATCTCAGATTCTGGAAAAGTTAGGAGCTTGATATTTGGGTTAATGATATTTCAAAGTGTTAGCTTCGTTATGACTATACAAAATACACAATTTGTAAAACTTTTCTCGATAGTTTATTTTTTTTGAAAAATACATGTTTTGCTCACATTTTTTTTCCTGAGATTGATAGCAATCAATCTCAGGAAGAGCAAACTTATTTTCTTAATTTTTTGTTTTGTATAGAAAACTAGGTATATATCTTGAACATGGCCATTTTGTTTTTCGTTATGTTTTTTAATTTACTTGCAATTAGGTAAAAATGGTTTTGGCGCTCACGTCATAAAATTTGCATCGCGCGTCAATCGGTCCGTGCTTTTCACTCACGTGAAAGTCATAATTCAGCGTCTCGCTTGCGCTTCGAATTTTATCCATATCGTACCGACGTGCTGCGCGCTCTTAACGGCTAAATGCTCTAAGATCCGACCGATCCGATCGTAATTATACCTGGTTGTAAGAGTATTTCATAACAAATTAAATATTTTTAATAAAATATAATATTACATAAGGGTTTGAATAAAACTTTCAATAAGAAGAACATGTTTTTCTTTCCATTTAACGACAATTCTCTATAACACCATAAAATGTACAGTCCCTACAGTGTCGTAATACAGGATTTACACTGTAATTAAAAAGGATGTAGAAATTAAAAAAAAAACAATTTTACAAACTAGAGAAAACAGTGCTGTGTATTAAAATCCTTAACTTTTTAAGTTCGTTAGGTCAAAGATTAATACGTGTACGATGTACGTGTTGGTATAGGTATTGTTGCAAATTGATTACACATTAGTGTTTTCTCAAATAGCATGGGTACGGTGACAGTCGCCTGTATGACGTTCATACTATGTACCTACTATTATCGTGAATCGCGGCAAACTTTCAAGACTGAAACGAGTTGTCACCCACACCATCCTACATGAACTGAACTGTAGTGATACCGTAGTGTACAAATAGTCAGTGCCATGCATAAGGGTTTTACCTAGAGTAGGCACATTTTTACAAATTGTACTAAATAGAAAATTCTTTCTCCGGTTTAAGTTTGTAATGAGTCTTCGACGTAGGCACTGCTTTTAGAATCTATGGTGTGCACGCCACTGCAACTAACACCTATGTATACGTAAGTTAAGAACAAATTAATTTATAAATTACTACGCACTTCCACATTGCACAGATAAATCTGAAGGTTGCCAGCTGATGTAATTGTATTTACTTTCTGCCTCACACTTGTGTCTTGGATATTGCATGCTTTTATTTAACTTGCCCTGTGCGGGTCAAATACTTTTTACTTAAAATGACAATGAAGTAGATTTTACTTAAAATGACTTCCCTTAAAATGTAGGTCGAATCTTGCCAATTTAAAACGATTTACTTAAAATGTGTGTCAAATCTTGGTAACTTAAAATGACTTTTTAAAATGTGGATCAAAACTTGCTAACTTAAAATGACTTCCTTAAAATTTTGGTCAAATGTTGCTAATTTAAAATGACTTACTTAAAATGCAGGTCGAATATTGCTAACTTAAAATGACTTATTTAGAATGTGCGTCAAAATTTGCTAACTTAAAATGTCTTCCTTATAATGTGGGTCAAATTGTCATAACTTAAAACGGCTTTCTCAAAATATGGATCAACTTGCTAAGTAAATTAAAAGGAGTTCCTTAGTAGGTCGATCTAATCTTGCTAACTTACAACGAATTCCTTAAAATGTGGATTGAATCTTGCGAACTTAAAATAACTTCCTTCAAATGTGGGTCAAATCTTATTTAATCAAGAAGACTTCCTTAAATGCTGGTCAATCTTGCTAATCTAAAACGATTTCCCTAAAATGTAAGTCAAATTTAGCAGACTTACAACGATTTCCTTAAAATGTAAGTCAAATCTTGCTAACTTAAATTAACCACATTGATCTACTTTTGGATGACGCCTATGTTAGTTAAGTAAATATTTTAAAGGATTGACCATATAATTTTGGTTCGTTTTTCCTTGTATACGTAAATGTTGTAAATATATTCCGAGTCAAAATGTACTTGGTCGTGTTTAAATTAATTATCAACTAATCTAATCGCAAGCGCAGCTGGTGGTTAAAGAAGGAAAATGCTAATTTGCCGAGTGCCATTGTGTTACTTACCTACTGATACAAAGTGCACGTGCTGTGATAACACAAATTTAACTATCAACAGCCTATTTTAAAGCCTACTACAGTGTCAGGCCTACCTTATAGTATAGGGGATATGGTTCTTATTCTTAGACCACCACGCTGCTCCTATGCAGGTTGGCGGGCTTGGAATGATAATGCGAAACGAATTTACGATCACTATCAAATGTTAATGTTAATGATTGGGACCTTAGACTAATTACATAAAGACCAGTATCTCACTTAAATTCACAAACAAAATTGTCCGTCATTTTGTGAGAAAAACGAGCTCAGATTTTGGTTTATATATTATACTAAACTAGAAGATTTTTAACCGACTTCAAAAAGGAGGAGATTCTCAAGTTGATCGGTATGTTTATTTTTTCATATATGTACATCGTTTACTCGAAGACGCCTGAACCGTTTTGAAAAATAAAAAACATAAAAATTGTTTTTAACCGAAAAAGGAGGAGGTTAATAATTCGTCGGAATCTTTTTTTTATTACTATTGAAATACGGAGCTCTTTGACCGACGAACACGATTACAGCTGTGAAACATCGATTCTATAGAGACAGTTTTTATAATCGCATTAGATCGTTGATCAAAACTTTGATTGAAAAGCAAAATGAGAAGGGTTAGGCCAATAGTCCACCACGCTGGCCCATTTCGAGCGAAGAGAAAAGACAATTGAGAAAGTTCTTTGGTATGCACGTTTCTTCACAATGTTTTTTCTTCACCGTTTGAGGCACGTGATTTCTTCTTCTTTTTTCTTGAGGAAGAAGGACGTGATTTCTTATTAATGCACATAACTGAAAAGCTGGAGCATGGAGGTGGACCGGATTCGAACCCACACCCTCCGGAATCGGAGGCAGAGGTCACATCCACTGCCGACGCAATCTAAAACAGAAGCGCGTGAAATAATCTTTCGGACATAATTCGACAGCTTGCACTAACATAAATCTTTGGAATAAACATTAAAACAAAGATAAACACACCAATAAATCTTTGGAAAATTACGTAAATCTCAAATTAAAACACATCTAACATTTAGACTAGTTTCAGACACGGTTTACCTATGTATCTGTGTCAAAGTTAAACAGCCTTATTAGAACGTCTCGTAAATACCACGTCGATATTATAAAACCTGTTACAGTTTTCCATAGACAAAAAATCAATCGCAGCCATCAAACGTTGCGTTAACGGATTGATGTAATGGGGTCGACGCATGAGAATTTTGTACGACTCTGAATTGTACTCAAACACCTTTGACTTGTTATATCACTGTAGATTTTCCTTTACCTGAATAAGGAAAATATGTTCTGGCTCTATGTGAAAGAGCTCCTGGAAAGAGTATAAAGCCATGTTTATTTCTGTTGCAAGTCATTGTCATCATCATCATATCAGCCGATGGACGTCCACTGCAGGACATAGGCCTTTTGTAGGGACTTCCAAATATTACGATCCTGAGCTGCCTGCTTCCAGCGAATCCTTGCGACATCGCTTGTCGTCAGTCCACCTGGTGGGGGACCGATCACCACTGCGTTTTCTTCTGTGGGGTCGCCATTCTAACACCTTTGTGCCCCTACCATTGTCACTTCAGCTTCGCGACTAGATGAACTATGTCGGTGACTATGGATCGGATTTCGTCATTTCGTCTTTTTGATTGACGTGATTCTCGTCATCAAATCTCGGAACTATAGGTCATCACTGTCAACACGCACTGTTCGAAGATTTTTCTTCAGGCATTAAGGAATTTCAGACGAAAAGATATTGTGAAATTTCTCGTATGCTGCCTAGTCCAGTTGGATCCGGCGGTTCACCTCTTTCTCGTTCATTGGACCTACCAAAATGGACCGTATATGTTCTAGGGATATATTATATTTGTCTACAATTCCGAGTGCAGCGTTCTCAACTTTAACTGGGTGGACCGATACATGAGCATTACACATTATTTTCGTGTTGGCCATGTTCATTTTCAGGCCCACCTGTTGAGAAATTCTGATGCTGCAAGTAGCTATACTAAACTTTTCATGATACCATAACTGATGAATGAATATGAACTTTTCCAGGATTAAATTATGTGTTCCTCTATCTTCCATGTAGTCCTTATTCGCACAAGACTTTTTTTATAGTTTTATTAATAATTTAATTTAAATAATTGGTATTGATATATTAATAAAAATATATACTAAGTTGTTAGATAAGTATTGAAATATAAAACTAATTACCTAAACGGTAGGTAAGCTACCGTCGTTCCCAAGGTTTAGGTACGTTATAGATGCAACAAAATTTATTAGTTCGTAATAAATCATCCAACGCTTAGGTACTTATTTTAAGGCCTAGTGTATGATTAATAACAAAATTAATGATGACAGTACACTATTTACATATAATTACTCTTTCAAATTGTTTTGTAATAGTAATTATAGTTTAGTGTTATTTCTTTAAAATGTAGTAGGTACTAGCAGACTCCCATTCCCTTGGGAATACGTTTATGTATTAAATACTAATATTATATACTAGCTGACGCCGCGCGGTTTCCCCCGCGTGGTTCCCGTCCCCGTAGGAATAATGGATAATATATAGCCTATAGCCTTCCTCGATAAATGGGCTATCTAACACTGAAAGAATTTTTCAAATCGGACCAGTAGTTCCCGAGATTAGCGCGTTCAATCAAACAAACAAACAAACAAACTCTTCAGCTTTATTATATTAGTATAGACTATGTAAATGTTATTCGGTGAAGTTGAAACTTTCTATTGGTAAAAGGTTATAAATCGGGTCAATAACAGGGGCGTATCAATGATACGGGACCCCCGGACTACAGGGGGGAGGGGGGAGGGGGGGTCTGTAGTTTACGTGTGAAAGCTAAAATTCGTAAAATGGTTTGGTTCGAATAAATTATGAATTCCTTATTTGCCAAGGGAAATTACCCCAATGAATGAAATGAAATTTTTTATTAATTTTTCTTTGTATATTTAGTATTTTGGCGTCCATCAAAAAATTTTAATTGGTAGCCCAGAATTTTATGGTGGGCACGGCCCTCCTTCTATATACGCCTATGAATGTCACCAAAGATTCGCAAGTATCTATTTTACCCTTTGAGTCTATTTGAACGTCAGGAAGTGATTGTATTTAACCTCACAAGTTTGTACAATACTAGTAGGTGCTAAGTAAACTAGCAACAAATTAAACAAATTCTTTTAATAAAGTGATGCTTGGCAATCAAATCAAATAACTGCGAGCGTGTATAGTGACAATCACTCCTATAATTTGTTAAATAACGACTTTAAACTTTAAAAAGTCATAAAAATTCCGGAAAACGTGCGTGGGTGAAATCTCACCGGTTTCGATCGAGAATTTTGCAATAAAACTATTCGATATAGGAACACCTTACGTTTATTAACTTACAATTATCGCAATACATGTCTGCTTTTTTAATAATTGCAATAAAAAATCGAAGCGAAGGCATTCACGGTCATTGTTACATTCCGATGAATTACAAAGTTACAAGTAACTCGGGTGTCGACTGTCGAGTTAGCGACAAGGTCGTCAATCAATCTTAATACTTGCTGCCTATTGGTAAAAAAAAAAATAATCACTAATATTATAAAGGCGAAAGTTTGTGTATAAGTGTGAAAGTGTGTAAGTATGTTTGTTCCTCTTTTACGCTGCGGCTACTGAAGCGATTTGGCTGAAATTTGGAATGGAAATAGATTTTACTCTGGATTAACTTATAGGCTACTTTTTATCCCGGAAAAATCCATGGTTCCCGCGGGATTTGTGAAAAACTGAATTCCACGCGGGCGTCCGATAGTAAAAAAATAAAACTGACTTCAAAATCACAAAAATGTTTCTACCTGTAATTGGGCCTACTACCTGTAATTGGGCTTGATTAAATTGTATATACGATAACTTTTCACCTAGATGGGTTGTGACTGTCATTAGGAGTTAAGTGATGAGGATGAGAAGAAAAAGAATCAAAGAAGATTTTGAATATTCATATTTCGTAGGGGTGAAAAAAGGGGGAATGATATATAGGGGGAATAAGGTATCAAAGGTTAAAATGGTATTTTTAAAATTGGTTTGGTTGATTGTACCGAGGTACATGAGTACCTACTAATCATAATATTTTACTCGTATAACATGTTATCACTTTAATAATTATTAATTTTTTTATTTTTTTATTTTAATTTTTTTATTTTACCCTTTGTAAAATAAAAAAATAAAACCGACTTCAAAATCACAAAAATGTTTTTACTAAACTAAAAAGCAAAAAATAACACCGTACCATGTGCTACCTTCTGATCAGTTTGAAGGCGGTACCAAGTTATTGATGTATTAATGCAAGCGATTCAAATCATAAAGATTTTAACTGGATTTTCAGACAGTTCTTTCAGATACGGAAAAAAAATCCGATGAATTGATAACCTCCTCCTTTTTTGAAGTCGGTTAAAAAATTATCTTATTTATTAGGTAGCACTATCAATAAGATAGTATTTTTTACCTGTCAAAGCTTGATATACCTATAATTAAAAAAAAAATTGAAAAAAATGGTACACTGTTTTTTTTGTCATTTGGATATTAGACGGCAGTTAATGACCTTGTGAATGATTATTATCTACTATTATTATTATTATATATTATGCGGACTGACAGACATCAACGCACATAGACCGAACTAATCATGAAAAGTATGTAATTTTTTGCACTTTAGCAATGATTATTTTATGCTATAGATATGTTACGTGCCTACAATATCACCGCAATCAGTGATCCGAATTCACGATGTTCCTTCACCATTTAAGTCACGTTATATTTAATTTCTTAAAATGCACACAACTGAAAAGTTGGAGGTGTATGCCCCCGATCGGATTCGAATCCACATCCTCCGGAATCGGAGGCAGAGATCATATCTACTGGGCTATCACGGCTCTCTTAATGACTTACATTATGTATATATTTATTTAATATATAGTTTTTACACTTTCTAAATACACAACTCGATATTGTAGACAATATTTAGGTATTATGTGTTTAAATAACTTTCGTTGTTTAATAAGCGAGTAATTGAAATTGAGACAATTATGCACATTTGTCCGCCACAGTTTTTATGCGCTAGTGCCCTATCTGTAGTATAAAATATCATTGGACTTTAGGTTAGGGTTTTTTTTACAATGTAGATTATCATTATTACCATACCATTATAGCTTGCCAACTTCGTTCGTAACACTCCCGATAGGCCGCGCGGGCTGGGTGTGTAGCGATGAATGAAAAACCCACGACTGATGCACCTCACTTCATCGCACGCACGATTTCACACACGAGCAGTTTTTCTCCCCGTCGCCCGCATATCATGGGAGTGTCATCAACTTGCCAGACTATAAGTATTTCTTGTGGACTAAATGACTGTGATTGGTAGACCTTCGAAAAGCTAAAAGTCAACTACTGTGAGCAAAATCTAGTGAGAATTATTATTACTAGTAGTTACGTACGTAACTACTAATAAAAACAATTATTGAGATAATACTTAAAAACGTTTCTCTCACAGTTTTAAATTAATAAAGATGTAAATTATAAACAGGTAATTTGGGGAAATACTTACTTGAAAAACGTGTAATAAATGTTTTTTTTTACACAACGATTACAGTGTACGTCTTAAATTGTTTATGGCAGTTTGATTTTTAATTAATTTGAGTAGGTTCTAGTACCTATAATGGTCAAGTTTCGACTGGAATACAATAAATGTTGAAATATAATGTTGGTCTAAGTAGTAAAACATTTATAATAGAGAAATGTCACTAGTGCGTCAAAACTGAGGCGAAGAAAGCGGCTAAGCCTCCATTCGCACGAGAGTTTTTTTAACGGACGTTAAAAAAGCGTTCAAATACAACAAATGCATTTCCAAGTATATGTTCACACAACAAAGTTTTTACAAACACGACACTTTTTTTCGAGCAGTGTTGCATTTTCAATTTTGGGTGTTGGAAATAGACCTTCATTTAACTTCATACTACATTTGAAAGCTTTTTTAACGTCCGTTAAATGTCTCTAAAGTCTCTCGTGCGAATAAGGGCTAATTGTCTTAATTTCATTGAGTTGCATAGTAAACAACGAAAGTTATTTAAACAAATAAGCAATACCTAAATATACATGTTTAGGATGTTTAGGATCATTTAAAAACTGCATATACATACATAAATATATAATGGAATTAAACACAAAATTGTTCAACTGTGCGTTCAGTGGAGTAGCTAAATTTGGATCACATTTTGCGGTATTTTGTAGGCATGTACATATCTATAGTACTCAAATCAAGACTTCAGTATACGGTGACGCATTGTAGTACAATTCGTGGTTACATTTGTTGCTGTAACAAGGCTCACAATTAGTATAAGGTCAAGTGGATCTTTCAACATTCTTATTTAAGCACTTTAACTTTATGTTCTTAAAAGGATTAATGAAACTCAGTAATCTTTTCCTGTACCTACTTAAATGGCGACGAAGTCGGGTCTTATTAATGAAAATAAAATAATTATTGCACTCAAAGCTTTTCTACAATACAAATAAAACATAATTGGTAATTTAATCCGTAATGTACAACAACAATCATATCATTAAAATATTAATTATAACAGCTACGTATAAAAAATACTGATTCAAGATGGAAAAGTTTGAGAAATCCGAAAAAAATGTATAACTTGGTCACCCTAAGGATTTTTTCAAAACTATTCAAACCGGTTTTAGGTGGTGTATCTAATGTTGGCATTTTATTAATTAATTACGGGACACCCTGTTTATCTATAAATATACTAGCGGACGCCCGCGACTTCGTCCGCGTGAAACTCGATGTAAACTTTCAGCTGCCCCTATCCTACCCCTACCCTATCCCTACTCCTACTCCTACCGTACCCCTACCCTACCCCTACCGTACCCCTACCCTACCCCTAACCTACCTCTACCCACGTTCAATTCGAATAACAATTAGGGGTATAAAAAATAGATGTTGGCCTATTCTCATAGATACGGGATAAGTACAAAAAATTTCATCAAAATCGGTCAAGCCGTTTCGGAGGAGTATGGCAACGAAAACTGTGACACGAGAATTTTATATATTAGATTTAAATACATAAAAGTGACCAGAATTTGATACGGACGAAGCTATGGCTAACAGCTAGTATTATTTATGAATAAAACATAAGTCAGACTATAGCGTTTGAACAATTAATTTTGTTTGCCCCTTATCTATTATTTTAACGTTACAAAAACCTACTTGTCTTTTCGTACTTGGGATTTATAATTAGCCTGGATTTTTAATAATTACGTTTGCCATACAAACTTAATATTATTTTGCAACCGCACCGTTCACCGATTATGTAAATGTCAATTGTTATTGTGTCTATCGATTATAATGTCAAAGACTCAAAATATTTCAGATTTTTTTTATTTGCACACTATTGTTTTTAACCCGCGGTGTCACCCGCATAGTTCCCGTTCTCATGAGAATACGGGGATAAATTAATATTATGACATTCACAAATAATGTGGCTTTCTAGAGGTAAAAGAATTTTCATAATTATATCAATAGATCCAGAGGTGACCCCCTACAACACCAAAAACTTAATACCTAATAATATTAGTAAAGATAGTCATATATAGATAGGCTCAAATAGATATTAATAACCTTATTTCAATGTCTTATGTCGAAAAACTTGACCGTTATATGTTTCGTTTAACGCAAAAATATACAATTTTTCATATTGGTAGATACCAAATAGCACAGGACAGGGACAATTGGACATCTTTGGAGGAGGCCTTCACCCATTCTGTAGTTCTTGCGTAATATATAAAAACTACTAACGTACTAAATTAATTTAAATAATAATAATAATCAAACCAAACTCTGTAAATTTATGCAAGAAATAAAAGGCTTTTTATAACTCAATTTCAGTATTTATATTCATATTTTTTCTAAATTAGTTCAGCTAAGTAACTCGCTAATCCGATGTCCTACAGATGATAATGTCAACAAAAGCAAATGGTTTTACCAATATGGTACAACGCTGAAAAATCAAGTAAATAAATATATATTTTTTTAAGCTAACTCACATTCACTACCACTATTATTTTACATCGCATCACAAAATATACCTTCAAAAAACGTCTATTAATTACTCTACTAGCTCTCTGACTACATTCAATGTATGCAAAAATTAATCACAAACTGTTATTCCGAATGCCAGACTCCGTAAAATATGTCCAAAATACTCAATTTACTCTCAATTATTTACAAACTTTATGCAAGAGCGCGTGCAAGATGACACAAAACGTCTATAAAATACTACACTACGCAAAAAATTATCACGAAATGCAAGATGTAACTAATATCTATAAATCCTCCACCATCTCTCAGGCTATGTTCAATGTATGCAAAAATGAATCACAAACTGTTATTCCCAATGCAAGATGTTACGTTACAGAAAACTGTTACATGCTTAAAAATTTCGTCAGTTTTGACTTTTTATCTTTTAAGCCACAAGCACACTTACAACAGACTTCAGCCGAACATTTTGGCCTTTATTATCAACCTATTAAAATAAACATCAAATCAAATGACAAAATGTCATTTACCACCTGTAAGCACCGGATGAAATTTTTACATGGAATCTTAATTTTGTATATAACAACTAGCATACGTCAAAGATAGTGAATTAGCCTGCTGGGCTCTTTTAAGAAGAGCTCCTCTTTTAAGACCTATCTGCTATTAAGTTTTTTTTTTGCATTAAATAGGCGAGCGCTTAGCTGCAATCATGCTTGACAGTAAGCGATGATGCAGCCTATGTTAGAACGCGCTTATCTTGATGCCCATTCACTCTTGACTTGAATATACCCATGTTGTATGTAGGTGGTAGGGGAAATGGAAGCTGGAAGGGCATTCCATAACTTCGCAGTGCGGATCAGGAACGAAGAAGCCCAAACGCTTTGCATGTCCAAGGGACATCAACTACGTATGGCTGCCGACCTCTGCGATACCTGGCAGATTCTATATTTAAGTAAATTATACTTCAAAGTGTAGTGTAAGTGTATTTAAGTAAATTGTACTTCGATAATACTATTTCAAATACACAGTTGGCAAAATTTCCCCGATTGAATATTATTTTGAACAATACATATTTTGCTCCCATTTTGCTTCAAATATTAGAAAGAATAGAAAGAGAAGGAGAGAAAAGAAAAAGAATAGAGAAGAGGTCAGGTTGGGCGTGTTATAAGTCTGTCTCCAGCTGCAACGGCAGAGGCAGTCAAATTAGAACAACCTTGGTCAAACCACCGGCACACGTATTTACGCAAACCACACATCGATCCAATCAAATTTTGCCAATGACATAATATTACAACATAATACTAGGTACATTCAAGTTAAAGTTGTAAAACTTAAAACAATAGTTATTCTAACTAAATTATAAATGCGAAAGTAAATTTTTAGTAGATAGTTTTCGGCTGGTGAGAGGCTTCGGCCGTGGCTAGCTACCGCCCTACCGGCAAAGCTAGTTACCACCGCCGCCGCTAAGCGATTTAGCGTTCCGGTACGATGTCATGTAGAAACCGAAAGGGGTGAGGATTTTCATCCTACTCATCCTAAGTTAGCCCGCTTCCATCTTAGATTGCATCATCACTTACTATCAGGGGAGATTGTAGTCAAGGGCTAACTGGTAAAGAATAATAAAAAAACTTGCCTAAGTAATACTTTTATACCTTTATATATTAACTAGTGGACCACTGCGCTTTCAAACGCATAATTCCCGTTTCCGTTGGAGTATGGATATAAAATATAGCCTTTGTTAAGCGCTGACAATGTAAATTTCTATTGGTAGAAGAATTTTTTTAATCGGTTCAGTGATTTAGGTGTGAAAGCGAAAACAAACAAACTGACTGTCGCATTTATAAATAAATATGCACTATTATTGCTTGGCTTCTTCACACAATAACGCAATAATAAGTTTGACAGAAAAATGAAAATTTTAGACGTGTGCAGAATCACGAATTTTGTAGGTAGGTGATAACATAAAAAAGTGAGGTTTACTTCTTGATTTTAAAACTCTTAAAGAGTAAATTGTAAAGCAAAATTTTATTCAGTACAAGCAATTATTTCAAACACGTACCTACCTACGTAAAAATAGTTGAAAGTAAAAATTTGGTTGGGTATACAAGAAGTTTCCATTGATAATATTTAGATTTAATAAAGAAACAGGTAGGTAAACAAAGAAGTAAAATGTAATTCTAGTGTACCTACTTTGATTTAAAATGCAATTCCTACAAAATTATTCAAATTCCGAGTAATATAAGGTAATAAATAATTATAAAGTTTACGACTAGGTACACAAAGAATCTACGCTTGTTTTTCGCCCATCAACGAATAAGGTTTACATGTGATGTAATCTTTGCACTTTTGTTTGCACACGAAATTAAAGAGTGTACTCTAAGCCTTACAGCAAAGAGAGGAATACCTTGGGGCGATGAAATATCCGAAAGAACGGCTGTGTTGACTACACGTGCATTAAATAAATCGTACTCTTATGGTACTGTCATAATATTTTACCTTTTATTGTCCTCGTTTACGCCTTCACGTAATAAAAAAAAATTGTTTATTTCCCGTACGAATTAAAATGTCCACAGATAACAAATTACCGAACTAAACTGTTGGGTGTTGCAATTTTAAAACTCGAATTCGGAAAGTTCACGTCAAGATTTGGCGGGCTTTTATTTTTTTTTTATTCCAGCGGCAAAGGTCCGGTAAACGCGCGCGCGCTGTCAGATAGTCGCGCGTACACTAGGTTGAGTAAAACGTTGCGTACCTTTTACTCGGAGATTTTTATTGTCATTGGCCAGTATGAATATAAAACCTTAAAACTTCCGATGATTTAAGCGTTCCGGATGCTATTTATGATCTGTGCACGATGATATGCGGAAACTGTATCGCTGTGAATTTCTCCGAGAGCAATTTTGTGGTAGGGTTTTACGGTAATTTTTGTGGGGTTGCCGTTCTTTTTCTGATTACTCAGATGTAAGTAAAACCCTGATATTGAAATGTTTTACTGTAAGATTCATGGGTGCGAGGCCGGTGGGAGGCTTCGACCTTTGCTAGTTACCACCCTACTGGCAAATCATCACTTACCATCAGGTGAGATTGTAGTCAAGGGGTAACTTGTAAATAATAAAAAAAATAAAAAGAAATGTGAGAACCTACGTCCCGAATAGAAGGCAGATGTCATATTCATTCCCCATATACTGCAGGAAAAACTTCAAGCTAGTTTTTGTTTTAAAAACATCAAAGGGAAGAAAATAAAATAATTAAAGCTAACAAACCCTTGACCTACAGGCTTTTTTGTTAAAAAAAAAAAAATTGCTAATTTCATGATAGCTTATAGATAGATAAATGTAGGTATATAGATAGACGTGAATAAGCAAGAAGAAAAGACATAAACGTCATCGCATCGCTTAAAATTATTTAAATGTTTGAGTTGATGTTTTTATTTATTTATTTATTGTGTCTCGTATGTAGGTACATTATGTCTATGTTCTTATGAAATCTAAAGTCATAATTTTTCACTAAAAATACTATTAAATTTATTTATTTAATTTTAATATTATTTAATTTAATAAAATTTATTTAATTTTGCATTTTTGAGAAGATCATATTTGAAAAATTGTTAAAAAAGTGCTACAAAAATTTAATTGTTTTTGTGTCGTTTTGATGATCAATAATTAGGTACTTAACAGCCCAAAAACAACTTTCCAAAAATGGCATTATGGACAAAACGAGCAATGAAATTACGTATGTTATATAATCTGAAGTCTTACACGTGTATGGTATGTGATTCATTTATGTTGCTTACTGATTAATTAAGGGAAGACTACATTTTTGTGTCTCTTAATTTAACTATTATATTACAAGACTGAGGACGTGATAGCCTAGTGGATATGACCTCTGCCTCCGATTCCGGAGAATGTGGGTTCGAATCCGGTCCAGGACATGCACTCCCAGCTTTTCAGTTGTGTGCATTTTAAGAAATTAAATACGTGTCTCAAACGGTGAAGGAAACACATCGTGAGGAAACCTGCTTAACAGAGAATTTTCTTAATTCTCTGCGTGTGTAAAGTCTGCTAATCCGCATTGGTTCAGCGTGGTGGACTATTGGCCTAATCCTTCTTATTCTGAGAGGAGATTAGAGCTCAGCAGTGAGCCGAATATGGGTTGATAATGAATGAATGATGAATAAAAATATGTCTACCCTACGAACTAATTAATCACACTAATATAGACAAGCTTGTTGTTAGCATTTAAATCCGATTGATTCATTTATGTATATAGATCACGATAAATTACATGCCATTATGTATAAAGAACGTTATTTAGATAATTTAAATGTTATCGAATACCTACTGAAACAAGTTATATTAAAATTAGAATACACTAATACATATTTGAATTATAGAGACATGTGATAGCCCAGTGCATATGACCTCTGCCTTCGATTCGGAGAGCGTAGGTTCGAATCCGATCTGGGACATGCACCTTCAACTTTTCAGTTATGTGCAATTTAAGAAATGAAATATCACTTGTATCAAAGTGTGAAGGAAAAACATCGTGAGGAAATATGCATCCTTTGCATTTCTTTATACATATTAAAAACCTTATCCTTTGCCGCGTCTCAGTCTATTTTCGTGAAAATTCGAAACTACAGATTGGATTTTTCGACGGTCGAATTTTCATGTGGTTTTGAAATGTAGTTTTGGCAGATTTAGTTAGGTACTAGCGGACGCCTGCGACTTCGTCCGCATGGAAATCAATGTAAACTTTTCAAGCTCTATTTCACCACTTTAGGAATTGAATTTTAAAATTTTTAAATCGCATTAAATTTCTTATTTTTTCATGATTTCTGAACCAATTCTTAAAACTGTAACTTAAACGTCATCGCATCCCTTCTTATTTTATTTTGCAATAAAAAGTATCCTATAACGTTCTCCGTATTATATTCTTAAACCGTGTCAAGTTTAATTTGAATTCATTCAGTAGTTTCAGCGTGATGCCCGGTCAAGAAAATCACGGACAGACAGACAGACAAAAAAATACAAAAAATTTTTTTGGCTTATGCCCTCCAACAAAAATTTTCAAAATATCTTCAATGTACAGAATTTGACCTGTTACAGTTTTATTATAAGTATAGATAGATTAACTAAGCCCAACTAACCAACCCATATAAATTGTTAAGGTTTTGTGTAAGTTAGTTTAGTTGAAAGTGTCGGAAGAAGTTCAGCCGCCTTGAGTTTTCATAGAAAAGGTTGACTTTTATTAACCTTTGGATAAACTTGATTTTTCCAGGAAGTTCTTAAAAACGATTAAGTATGTACCCATAGTTAATATTTTTAGTACTTCCGTTCTAAAACTTATTGATTATCCTGCTTAATTGATAATTAAGATCTTAACCTATTTAACTGGTTTCGATAATTGTTATTATATAACAGTTTTATACGTAAACAGTGGGTAACTCTTCATCACATTTTTTTTGATCATGATCATGTGAGTCATCACACTTTTGACGGCCTCCGTGGCGCAGTGGTATGCGCGGTGGATTTACAAAACGGAGGTCCTGGGTTCGATTCCCGGCTGGGCAGATTGAGATTTTCTTAATTTGTCCAGGTCTGGCTGGTGGGAGGCTTCGGCCGTGGCTAGTTACCACCCTACTGGCAAAGACGTACCGCCAAGCGATTTAGCGTTCCTGTACGATGCCGTGTAGAAACCGAAAGGGGTGTGGATTTTCATCCTCCTCCTAACAAGTTAGTCCGCTTCCATCTTAGATTGTATCATCACTCACCATCAGGTGAGATATTAGTCAAGGGCTAACTTGTAAAGAATATAAAAAAAAAAAACATACAATCATACATGCAAAAACATATTCCTATGATTTTGTGGACAGTATTGGGTTATCTTATGATAAATAACTATGGGAGGCCCATAGTCATTTTGCAAGATAATGCAATAAGAAGGCTCAGAGTCTTATAGCGGGTGATGGAACAAGCTATGTTAGGATCTCTGCGCGATCGAATCAAAAATGAGGAGACCTGCAGAAGAACCAAAGTCACCGACATAGCTCAACGAGCTGGGAAGCTGAAGTGGCAATGGGCGGGGCATATAGTTCGAAGAGCCGATGGACGTTGGGGGGGTGCTGGAACAACTGACGACATCAAGCGAGTCGCAGGGATTTATTGGATGTAGGTGGCTCAGTATCGTGATGTTTGGAAGACCCTACAAAAGGCCTATGTACTGCAGTGGACGTCCATCGGCTGATATGATGAAGAAAAAAAGGAAAAATTATGAGATGACAGATGCTTGCCTTATTCTAAAACCTTATGCGCACTACTCGGTGTATTCTCTGGTATGCAGGTTTCCTCACGATGTTTCTCCTTCGCCGTATGAGACACGTGATATTTAATTTCTTAAAATGCACACAACTGAAAAGTTGGAGGTGCATGCTCGGGACCGGATTCGGAGCCACACCCTCGGGAATCGGAGGCAGGTTATATATCCACTATACGAGGACTATCACGGCTATTATAAGTTTTACATACAGTAACTTATAATCCGGATATACTTCGGTATGCAAAAATATTATTGTCTGGTTTGGGATTTCCATTGCCGCTTCTAGGTGTTCCGGATACTGTGGCAACTGTAACAGTCGAGACGTAGGGTTGATACAAATAACTTATTGCTTTTTAATATAGGCAGGTATTAGGTATACAGTTGTACTAAATAAAGGACATTATTTGCAAGACTTGCTGCTTGCCGATTTGCACAGATATAAGTATAAAATCTGGTGTAATTCACTTCTTAAAACATCAGCTATCTGTCAGTGAAAGTCGCGTCAAAATCAATCCAGCCGTTTCTGCAATAAGTTGGAATGAACAGAAAGACGAAAATGATGGAAATTATATTTTTTTAATGAGTACCTTGTAGATCACTTATCACGAAATATTGAAAACCGCATAACTTACAAAGGTAAAATTTGACAGGTAGTTAATAGACGTCCGCAAAAAATGGATTTTGCGGGAGAGCCGGAATAAAGGGGTCTAATGACGGACGAAGTCGCAGGGGTTCGCTAGTATTTTCATATTAATATGTATTAAGTTTAACTTATATATTAATATGAACCTGTTAATTTAAAGTTACAACAGATACACTTGAATTTTATGTAATGAAATTATAACTCAAAAATAAAATTAATACTAATAATTCGTTATTTTTATTTATACCATACCATAATCTTCAGTTTTTATAAAGTAAGACTTAAAAATCCTTAAAAAAATTTTGCGCAACAAAAACACAATACTCAAGTTGTGAAAATTCGCAAGCCCTGGTTACAACCATGTGGACGGAACTAATGCGTGTTTGCATATCAGAAAATATTTTCCATTTTCCATGACCTTATTTTTTCTTTCAGAAAATCAATCTGAGCTGGAATGGAAAATAGTGGTATTATTATAGAGGGTATTTCCTGTTTGTAGCATCTTTGGAAATTTCCCATGCATTGTTAAATCTACTTCTTCTTTTTTAAGTATTGTTAAATATCTTTTTTAAGTTCTTTAAATACCTAATATGTACATTGTACAGTGTTAAATAAGTTTCTCATTTATTCAATTTCTATACATCGTGACCTCTCTGGTGCAATTGGGAATGACTTGGCATTAAACTGAGAGGTCCTGTGATTAATTACCAGCTCAAGTAAACATTCACCTATGATGGGATTAATTTAAAGACATAAAATCCATACTTACAGTAAATCTGTAGAGAGGTCAATTTTGTACATGAAATATATTTCCAAAATAACTATCAGCGGGTGATTAGTGATCGATACCGATGCCAAAAATGCAATCAGTAAATTTTTTGTCTGTCTGTCTGTATGATCGTTTTAGAAACAAAAACTACTCGACTGATTTTAACGAAACTTGGTACAATTATTTTTCATACTACTGGGTAGTATACTTTTCATCACGCTACGATCAATAGAAGCAGAACAATGAAGGGAAATGTTGGACGAAGTTACCCCATTTTTAAAGCGATACTACTGTAAGGGCTGGATTAAAGAGGCCTAAGGGCGGACGAAGTCACGGTCGTCTTCAAGTTTAAATAATATAATAGGAAATAATATTATAGCTCAGCGAGTCGCGAATCTGAAGTGGCAATGGGCAGGCCACATAGTTTGCAGAGCCGATGGACGTTGGGGTCCCAGGGTGTTGGAATGGTGACCCCGCACCGATAAGCGCAGCGTTGGTCGACCCCCAAAAGGTGGACCGAGGATATCTAGCGGGTTGCAGGGAGCCGCTGTATGCTGTTCAAAACCGTTGTGCTTGGTAGTCCATGCAAAAGGCCTATGTCCAGCAGTGGACGTCCATCGGTTGATAATGATGAAATATAAGATTAATAATTAATTTATTACACTGAAATAGAATGGATATTACAAAAAGTTTTCATATTAAAATAATAAAGCCTATAAACAACACTATTGAGATAAAACGACAAGTAAGCTGATAAAAATGATATCAAAGCATTTAAATCTAATATCACGTGTTTACACCACGTCTTTGTCAAGTCATTAGTAGTCATTTGAAATACATACAATAGACCTTAACAATGGCTAGTCCTAGACACGACAATAACTGAGACAGCCACATGCTACAAAAATACAGTACTAGTAAAACGTATAATTAGCAGTAAGTCAACGATTGTGTTCGCGAAGTTTTTATATAATGTGCTTTAATAATGACATTAATAGATCGCAGGGGATTTCCGCATTTCCGCCAGT
Organism: Bicyclus anynana; assembly: GCF_947172395.1. NCBI lineage: Eukaryota > Metazoa > Arthropoda > Insecta > Lepidoptera > Nymphalidae > Bicyclus > Bicyclus anynana. The sequence continues at coordinate 9,697,816 of NC_069101.1, forward strand.
AACCGGGTTTTCTTATTGCTTCGGTTTTTGTGGTGCGTTCCGTTTTTATTAGGTCGGATATATTGTGTTTTTTTTGTTGACTTTATGTATCATTGTCTAGCTCTAGATTATAATTGTTGTAAAGGTTTGAAAGCCTCCGTGGCGCAGTGGTATGCGCGGTGGATTTACAAGACGGAGGTCCTGGGATCGATCCCCGGCTGGGCCCATTGAGGTTTTCTTAATTGGTCCAGGTCTGGCTGGTGGGAGGCTTTGACCCTACCGACAAAGACGAACCGCCAAGCGATTTAGCGTCCCGGTACGATGTCCGCTTCCATCTTAGGTTGCATCATCACTTACCATCAGGTGAGATTGTAATCAAGGGCTAACTTGTAAGGAATAAAAAAAAAAAAAGATTTACAGATAATGTTTGAATTGTTCTAATAAATTGACGTTTGCTATAGTTTAACCTGTAATTTATTTAATGATTTAATTTTATTAAAGTACTATTCTATTTCTCACTAGTCTACTATGAAGTACCTA